>NC_136494.1:66014238-66209238 GCF_053919585.1 Euprymna scolopes | reverse complement strand
TTCGTTGTATCAGACTATCACCTTTCCCCAGCCGTGGATCGAACCTACAACCATCGCGCTAACAGGCGACAGCTTTAACCATTGGACTAAGAAACGGTGCTCGTAAACGATTCATCAATTGTCTATTAGATAAACATCTGCCCAGTGGCTAAACTAAGAAGCGGGTGGAATACATTTACGACAGTGTTCGACCCAAAAGAAGGGGGCTGTGAAATAGTCATCTACACACAGTACTGTTTCGTTGTATCACAACTCATCAGTGCGATTAGATTAGCACCTTACCTTATATATATATATATATATATATATATATATCATTGTTACATTCATGCATATATGTATTTGAAGGTTTAGGAGCCGTTATTTTCTTGCTCTTAAAAAGTGGAGTCACTCCTTTCTCACTTCATCCGAAGTTTAAAAAGCTCTGTTAAAAATTTCAACTGGGCAGGAGCTGCTCCAAGCTTTCCTTCCCAACTGGACAAGTTTCCAAACCGGCTTCGAAACCTAGCAGGTGATGTCTTTTTCTCCTCTTTGCAATCTCTTTCTCACAGAGAGGTCTATACTATGTCGTTATTTTCATTGCAAGTGCTCGACTTCAATCTATGCACACTCTGCAAGATTTTCGCAGCAAACACTCGTCTGACTACAACCACTGTCAACAATTTCCCCTCATTCTTTATTCGTGCCTAAATCTAAACATAAATTCTATAAACAAAGCTTTTTTTCATAAAACACCTACCCGTAGACCTCTGTATCATGGGCCTGCTTTCCAGCTGACTATAGCATGGTCATCTTCAAGTCCAATGTAAACAAGTTCTTGTTAAGCTGCCCCTTTAAATTATCAAATTCTACCCATCACAGATCACTATGCTGTTGTCTCACATATGATATTACACTCATTAGCTCTTATCCTTGAGTTGCCGTCAAGTGTCGATAAGTGATGACGCCCCTGTAAAAATAAATAAATAAACAAATAAATTAATTAATAGTCTCTCCACTGTTGGATGAAAATGTGAGGCTCCTCCCTCGTTACTTTTCTGTGGCAAATAGGAACACTCCTTTTGGTAAAACTCCGTGTATTTACTTGTTTGTTTATTTGTTTGTTCATTTTACTTCAATCGAAGTCTTAAACAATCAGTTCTTGAGCCTAACACTTGATCTCTGTATGAGATACATAGATGTTCAAGTGTTACATTAAATTCTCTTTTACTTCTTAACTGTTGGGTTAGTATAAATAATTAGTAACAAAAATACGGTACAGTATATAATACACATAGATATAATCAAATAACATTAAAACAACACCGTAAGGCGGAGAAAATACCATAACCAGGAACCAGAAAAACATCGTATTCCAAATCGTAACCTGAAAAAACCCGTATCCTATTGGCCACCGTATCCCGATGTTTTACTGTATATTTTTTATGGCCTCTTGGTCTTACCGAATTCCAGGACAAGAATTCATCTAGTCTAGCGGAGTATCAGTGTTATACAGTATATACAATATACATTGGAGAAGGTGCACCATTCTTCGTATAAGACAGTGTGGTATGGCCATACTGAGGATATCTTATTTGGACCTCGAATACTATGTGACTTTTTAGTAAGGATTTCCTTGTAGGTAAAGGTATTCTCATGTTATATTGTTCTAATAAACCCTGTAACCCCTTAAGTAGTCGAGGATAGTGCCTAGCAAGCATTCGTTCCTTCCAGTAAGCATTCAAGTTCTCTCTTTTATTTTATACGAATGCATATGTGTGTATTCAAATGAAAAAAAAAAACTAGTTTTGTTTTGGCACCTGAAGAATTTTGGTTCCCTCTCAGAAGAATGCCAGAAATGCATGGACCTGTCAAACTACGTCAAAAGAATTGCATGAAGCCTAGGGTTTTTTGTTGTTTTTATTTTAGCCCTTTGGATTCTAAGGAATTTGTGGAATTTATCAAATTAATTGGATGGAAGAAAGAAACAAACAAGAATGTTTTAAATTAAGAAAATATTTTATTTTTGATTTGGACTTTTTCTCTTTAATAAGAAATTTAAAAATAAAGAACAAATTCTAAAATCGTAAAAAAACAAGAATAATCTGGCGGGAAAAGACTTAAAATACAAAATTTAATTGATGTAGACCGATTCAATTTTGACACTTGAATTTTGGTTTCATTTTTTTTCTTTTTCGGCATATCAACCCACTTGTAGAGTTTTAATGTCAAAACTAGATCAGTATACAGTGTAAAAAATTAAATGAATACGCTTAATCGAACACAAGTTGCTTATTAAGCTACAGCTGTGTAGAAATTAAATAATGCTAACTTCAATAAAACTATTATTGAGTAAAAAAGTTGTGGCTCTGTCGTGGGCTGTTTCAAAGCTACAGTCTTTCATTTTTAAAATGGCTTCCCCACTCCTGTTAACTGTGGTATGTCTCTGGTTCTGTGCATTTCCATTTATTGCTGATCACCTGAGGTACTTCTACCGTGGAATGCCGACGAGGTTGCTTAGACATTTCTGCATGCCAGAGTGCTCCTTCTTGGGAGGGGAGGCGCTGGCCCTTCAGTCCCATTTTTCGATCCTTGCGTCACATTTTCCCGCCTTGGGATAGGGCAGATAAATACCTAGATCTGACATCATTTAAAAAGATTATTTTATTGACTTATCAAAGCTAAAAGCGATTCGAGTATAATGATTAATAAAATGAATATATTGTCTTTTGAATAGTAAAGAATATTATGAGAGGATTGAAACTGAATAATAGAAGACAAATTTGATTACTTATGATAAGTGCTAACATTAGATTTAAAGACGAACATATTGTAGCTCATAGGAAAGCAATCCTGTGATAATATGTTCTACAGATTGGAAGTTCTTGGGGAGAAACTTTGCTTATAGAAATTTTGATTTAGAAAAAGAAAGGAAATCGATAGGAAACCATGTTCATGTTGGAAATGTCTTATGAGAAGGAGCCAGTAATTTGGAGCTCAGTCGAGCATCTTTTATGGGAATAACGATAGAATCGAGGAAGACGTCTATGAGAAAATGAGGCTGGAAAGAAACTTTGTTCATAGAAGTTTTGTTTTGTTTTGGTACAGAGAGAGAGAGAGAGAGAGAGAGAGAGAGAGAGAAAGAAAGAAAGAGAGAGAGGAAAGAGAGAGTTCAAGAGCGTGAACATAACGATATAGAGAGGGTTGCAATATCTCTTGTGTGTGAAACAGGCTGCAGATATGAGAAGAGATCATCTTTCGCTAGATTGCTAATCGATTTTGTACTTTGTCAAGACAAAAAATAGTGCTCTGGGCAACATCTCCATCGATATGACAGTACTCTATCTTGAGATATACTGTCTTCGGTCTAATGAGACAATGATATTCTGTATCTAGTCTGGTGTACTGCAACATCTGCTGTGGCTATAGAATTCAAAGCTGGAATTGGCTCTTTCGGTGCAGGTCTAGGAGACCTAGGTTTGCTCAGTTACCAGAGTACCCCTTTCGGCATTGCAGACAAAGTCCGACGGAAAGGCAAGCCAATACGATTGGAGCCAGCGCAGCTGCTGAAGTTACCAGCCATCTAATAGGTCCTATTAGATGGCTGGTAACTTCAGCAGCTGCGCTGGCTCCAATCGTATTGGCTTGCCTTTCCGTCGGACTTTGTTTTGGAAAAGTCCTATTAAATAGGACTTTTCCAAAACAGATTTTTTGACCACGTTTACTTCCTTAGCCTTTATCTTTCCCAGGGGATCTACAAAACAGTGGAGCTATTTGCCTAGATATGGTGAAAATTTGAAAATATTTCCAATTTTGACGAAAATAACAGAGATCCTCATTCTAATTATGGTTGTATCAAAATATCAAAATGAAAGCGAAATTCTTAAATAATTCTTCTTAAAAAGAGTTGAGCGAAAGAAATGCGAATTCCGTAACGGTGAAAATTTTGTTCTAATTTTGACAAAAATAATGGGGATTCTCATTGTAGTTACGATTATATTAATATACTACTTGTATATGGAGAGAAGGTTGTATCAGGAGTCAAATACTTTCTAGAGCGGACTGTGGTATATTGCTGACATTTAGAACTACGTGGGCCAAAATGAAAAAAAAAAAACTGCGGACGTGTTTTTTACTGTTTTGCTCATTAACTTTGTTTTTTTAGTGAAACCGGTTCGCTAAAGCCTACAATTTTTTAATCATTTTCTGAACAAAAAGAAAAGCCACTACTATATTTTCACACATTTCCATTTTAAAAATGGTTTTCCTGTATAATTTTTACGTTATTCATATTATTTTGGATTCATCGGATTACTGTGGAGTGTGATTTTCACAACGTTTTGGTCGATGTAACCTCCGACCTTAGCAGAATTAGCAATAACCGAAATGAGGGGAAATAGAGAGCTTACCTTGGATACGTCTGCTGTGTTTCGGGCTGAGCGGAAGAGAGTTCCAAGATGGCGTCCATGGGTTTTTATTAGTGTTGACCCCATGCAATTCTCGTAGAATCGCGTCTGCTCTCGCGCGATTATGCAAATATATAATTCTCGCCCGCTATAAAAGTATGACGCTAGAAAGCAGTCAGGCAGTGTCCTGCAGATTGTGTGTAGGTGGTTCTGGCGATTGGATTGTTCTTTGTGACGAACCACGTGTCTGCGAGAAGCGATTTTTTTTCTTGTGTGTGTCTCCTTCTGCTTCTTTTTCTTTCCCTACCGTTATTACAGCCAAGAAATCCCTCTCTTCTAGAGGCGGGCGATACTGACTATTTCCTATCTATATTCCTGATTTTTTTTTTGCCTACTACATTTTGCTTCAGGTTCTATGTAGTCCAAGCCGAAAACCTACGGGATTTCTAAGGCATTTTTCTAGAGCATATTGGACTTTCTTTAGTGCCCTGAATGTTCATGTACCTATTTGATCTTTTTCTACACTTCTGGCATGTAGATAAATAAATTAATAAATTCGAATTATCGCTTTTTCGTGTGGCATGAACTAAGGAAAATAAATAGTTTCAATTTTGCAATGATAATTTTTTTTAATTAAAAACGATTTAGCAACTATTAAAAATGGTCTACCAAGGATGGATAATGTAGATAGCCTGAAAATGCCGTCTTATTCAAAATATCTTCAGTACAGTCTGGCATTCCAAGAAAAATTGAAATCTAAATATACTGCAAATACATGCACGTACATATTTTATATTGTTATCCAGGAACGCTATAAGATCTCAGATATAGGGTAATGACCAAAATAATTATACATAATGAAGCTAAATGGATTTAAAATATGCTTTGGATAAAGAGTTTAATAGACGAATTAGTTTTCTTTTTAGAAAAAAAAATCTGTAATTAGAATTTTTTTCTTTCTCCCGATGGTAGACATAAATGTTATTATTATTATTATTATTATTATTATTATTATTATTATTATTATTATTATTATTATTATTATTATTATTGTCATTATCATTATTATTATCATTATTATTATTATCATTATTATTATTATCATTATTATTATTATTATTATTATTATTATTATTATTATTATTATTATTATTCACACAGACCATCATCAAAGATTTCTCTATGTCTGTGCTGTTTCCTAGAGTCTGAGTGCAACAAGTCAACCCAAATTTCCAGTACTCTCCATCTCTTTCGTCTACTTTTGCAAATGAATTTACGTTATCACAACAGCTGTTTCCCATTGATTTCTTGCTGGAATTTGGGTGGAAATAAGCCGCCACAATGTCCCAGTCCCTTTCGCACTCATCCAGTGGCGATATAGTCAGTGCTTTATCTCTTTGGTTTTTCCATCTTCCTTGACCCTTCATGACAATTTTATGTTGTGCCAATTTATGCTGGCACTACAGTTTGTTTTTACAGTAGTACAGTTTCAGTTTTCTTAATTCCATGTGGTTTTCTTCTATGTTTATGTTTTCTTTTTGTTGCAGTCTCCATTTGTAGCTCATGTGTATTAGTCTCTGCATTCAAATGTTTTCCTTAGTAGCCGTTTTCATTATAGTTATCCAGTGCATTTTCTTAACTATCCTCTGATTTCAATTTTTCCTAATCCTTTTTTCGAAGTTTTTCTGGATTGTCTGCAGTGCGTCTATTATTATTGGTGTTATCTTGACTTTCTTCATCTTTCATATTCCTTTCAGCTCTCTGACCAGTTTCGTGCATTTGCTTCGCTTCTTGCTCTCCTTGATAGTCATATATCTATGACTACACCTGTCAAATCTATGATCTGGCAAGACTTTTCCTTCTTGTTAACTATTATGAAGTCCGGTTTTCTTTCTTGGATGGGTTTAGTCTTTTGAACATCCACAGCCCATAGGATTTTGTAATTTCTATTTTCAAGTACTACTACTAGTTCCATTTGTCTGGATGTTAAATATCTGCATAATTTCCAGTGTACTGTCTTCTCCAGTTGGTCATGACTACTCTTATATTCCTTTAGGGCTAGTTAACTGCATTCACTTATTATGTGGTTCATTGTTTCGTCCCTTTGCTCACAGATTCTGTATTTGCTGTTTTTTTTTTGTGTTTTGTTTATTTTTGCTTTGAGGGAGTTAATTTTAATCGCGTTATCTCGTGCGGCTGTTATTAGGGATTCACTTTCTCTGTTTAGGTGTCCTTTTCGTAGCCATCTCCAAATGTTTCCGTAAGTCTAATCTTTTGTCACTCTTATGAATCGTCCGTGTAGCTGTTTCTCTTCACATTTTTCTTTTCCTGTTTTATCCCTTGACTCTCTGTTCTCTGTCTTGTTCTTTATTTCGGTGTATTTTGTTGTGATGACAATCTTTTCTGTGTTCTGTGTTATGTATTTTTCTAATTCTTTTTTGAGTCATTCACACAGTCTTCTAAAGAGACCAACCCTTTTCCTCAGTTTTCCTTTTTATACAAAGTCGGTCAGCATCATGCTTTGAGTGTAATGTATTTTGTATGGTCATATATAACTTTATAAAATCAGGGGAACATTTATTGGATGTTTTTTTAACAGTATTTTGTATATTTTTAAAACCATTATCAAGATTTCAATGATATGAGATAGCAGGCGGTAATTTTTCTTGTGCTTGCGTAACGCACGACACTACTTGTTTTCGAATCGAATAAACAGTTTACATTAAATAAAAACACTAAAACCTAATCCAGATAGATAGAAAGAGTACCTTATCTTGCCTTTGGTAACAATTACTTGTTTTTTTTTACCACTTTTTCGAATCTCTTTTGACTGTAAAACAAACCCCAAAAATCTTTTGAAGAATCTAATTAATAGTTTAATTTTTTTCTTTTCCTGAGTGTTTTTTTAATATTGGCATTCTCTTTGCGAGGTTAAAAAACATTTTTTCAACTGCTTCTTGTCGCTTATTTTTAACACTGGTAAACATACAGTTAAATAATAATAATAATAATAATAATGATAATAATAATAATAATAATAATAATAATAATAATAACTCATTTAACGGTTCATTTCATAAATACACTGCGTGTCAAATTATTAACGAGATAACATTTTTCTACCAGTTTCAGAAACTTACCGGTAGTTTTGTATCAAAAGCTTCGGAAACGTTGGCAATACTGAGCTGCGCGTACTGTGAAATTTTCGTACTGTTCTGCGCAATGTAAACAACTTGCCATCGTAATTGCTGAATCCACGTTATTTGAGGTGTGTCAAATTATTAACAAGACAGTTTGTTTCGTCATAAAATTGGTCGTAAATGTGGTTTGAGTAGTTCTGAAAAGAGTACTATTACAGAACAGCTAGTAAAAAGTAAAACTACCCTCGACGTATCGAAAATTATAGGAAGGTACCATCAAATTGAAGAAATTTGTCAAGGGCCCTACAAAGGTACGTAAGAGAGCTGACAATGGTAAATCTAAAGTTGTTTCACGCCGTTCTCTACTCCAAATTAAACGTGAAGTTGTTAAGAACCCTGGGCAGACAAGTTGAGAAGTCTTTGACCAAGCTGGATTGAAGAATGTCTCAAAAAGTACTCGATGTTGCCTTCTAATAGAAGTGGCAAAGTCTATTAAGCCTATGACAAAACCTCCATTAAAGCAACATACAAAACCGACTGAACCCGATGAATAGCTGTTTTCCAAAGTTTTGTTTACGGATGAAGTGCGTGTCACTCTTGATGACTCAGATGGCTGGAGAAAGGGATGGGTCCTAGATGGACGACATCTTTATCAGTGTTTAAGGCGCCAACAACTTATGAATTAATATATTAATCATAACTAAAAAGATATCAGAAAATGAGTGACAACAATAGAATGATCTGATTTATTTGAAATTAATGAATCAGAGACATCAATTCTTTTTGAAACAGAAAATTGCTCCAGACAAGCTATGAAGCCACTTGATGTAAGAAGGTAAAAATACTACTTGATGGCCAAATACTGTGGTGGTGGGATAATGATATAAGCTGGGATCATTGGAGATACTTTAGTTGGCACATGGGAAATCCCTGAAGGCGTAAAAATGACGCTAAATGCTTACATAGCTTTTCTGAATGAGCACTTTGAAGCATTGCTGAAGAAACAAAGGTTGAGGTATTTTTATACATGATAATGCTTCTTTCGCATGCAGCAAACAAAAGCAAATAGTATTTGCAACAACTGGGGTTCTCTAGGTTGTGGAAGATAGAGTGGCCTGCGAATTAGCCAGATTTGAACCGAATTGAGAACCTTTGGAGTATCCTGAAGTGACGCCTCTATGCAAGTGGACGTCAATTTAAGAGCAAAGATCGGTTGTGGGATGTTCTCCAAGAGGTATCGCGAGGAATAACTGTTGACGAAATCACAAATTTGACTAATTCTGTTGACCAATATCTTTCATAAAAGTCACAACATTTTTCACAAGTCATTCATAAAAAAGGATCGCATATCCCCTACTAATTAGGTCGAAGTAGAAATTGCTATGTAGTTATTATGTTCTAAGCATTTTTCCTCGTTCATTTAATGTTTGAAAATTATTTCAATAAACGAGTTATTATTATCTTGTGTGTTTTTTTTCTCAACCTCGTTAATAACTTGACACACTGAAAGCAACAGATATTCCTATCTTCTGCCATAGTTTCGCTAATACTACTTTAAATACTTTTATTTTTTGACTGGAGTAGCTGAATAGTATTGTAAGCACTTTCTCAAAGTTTCATGGATTTTTATTCACTCGTTCCTTAAATATAAAGAAAAATGTAAACTCGTTAATAATTTGATACGCAGTGTAATTAACGTATACGATGGTACTTTTTTTTATATAGTTATTGAATTCTAAAATTTAATAGTAATTAAAATTTAAAAATCCTATTTGCCTTTTTTTTTCTACTTGGCAAAAATTCTTACTTTTAATTGCATGTATCCAAATGTAACGGCTAACGAAAACACCGTCTTCGGAGCGTCCAAACTGGTTCGAAATTTGAAAAGAAATAAACAAAATACTGATAGAAATCCACCCAAAAATTGTCACTGTAACACTTCCAGCCACCTATTGGGTGAATTCTTTTGCAGAATTTTATTTTATTTTGCAGAATTTTATTTTATTATATTTTTCGAATTTTGAACCATTTTTGTCGCTCCGAAGATAGAGTTTTTTCGTTTCAATTGCCTCTTTACATTAGCAGATCGACACTAGTTCCTTTTCGAACCAAATAAAAGCTTTAGATTGCGTTAAAACACACAAAGCCTATTCAGGTAGGTAGAAGAGTTACTTATTTTGCTTTTGATAATATTCATTTGTTATACAGGGTGTCAAAGAAGTCACTAAAGGGTTTTGAACCTAAATAGATTCTTTATTTTTTATGATATCTTTCTGTAATTTTAACACAATCTGAGTATCACATTGGGGAATTTTTAAAAAAAAACGCAAAATTCAAGTAATCTTTGTTTATGAAAAATAATGTCTTGAGTTGGAAGCCATGTTTACTTTCAGAACAGTTTCCGATGGTTAGTTTGTTCTATACAAGTCCTGTTTCTCAGTAGACAGTTGTTTTGTTCAGGTTCCTGACTTTATAATTTTTGTAGCCACAGAGCAAAAGATTCTTCCCGTGTTGACACAAAGAAACCATATGCAAGGTTGCTAAAGAAAAGGTTTAATTTTTATGGAGCAATTCTGGTTTCTGATTGGTTGGTAGCAGAACGTGAATTAATTTGATTCGTCAGTTCATAGCAGCAGCGTTTATAAATAGAATTTCACGACTGTGTGGGACCATACCCCCATTACAACACTGTTTTGATGGGATGTGTCTCCTAGCGGTTTCGGCTGCAGGGAGACAGGGTAGTACATGTCAAGGATTCGTCACTTGACACTCAGCCCAACAGGTGAGGGGCCGGGAACCGGCCCAGCACCTGTTGGACTGAGGTACACCTCCTGGGTAATACCTAGGAGGTCCACCCTCCCAGGCCTTGCCACCGGGCTTTCCGGTGGGGCAAGTTTATTGCTTGCTGCCTGAGGCGCCCCGACCGGGGAATGCCGACGGTGTTACTCAGGCAATTTTTAAAATTGCAGAAATGCCCCTCCTTTAGGGGAGCCTGCGGGTATCCCACTTTCCAGGCCTTGTGCCAAATATTGCCGATGTGGGCGGCAATTAAATATATACCCCCATTACAACACTGTTTTGATGGGATGTGTCTCCTAGCGGTTTCGGCTGCAGGGAGACAGGGTAGTACATGTCAAGGATTCGTCACTTGACACTCAGCCCAACAGGTGAGGGGCCGGGAACCGGCCCAGCACCTGTTGGACTGAGGTACACCTCCTGGGTAATACCTAGGAGGTCCACCCTCCCAGGCCTTGCCACCGGGCTTTCCGGTGGGGCAAGTTTATTGCTTGCTGCCTGAGGCGCCCCGACCGGGGAATGCCGACGTGGTTACTCAGGAAATTTTTAAAATTGCAGGAGTGCCCCTCCCTTAGGGGAGCCTGTGGGGTTCCCACTTTCCGGCCTTGTGCCACATATTGCTGATGTGGGCAGCAATTAAATATATACCCCATTAGTAGTCCAAAATATTGCAACATTATGTCTTTTAAATGTTGCCTATTTTCAGCTTCACATATTTGTGCTTTTTCCAAAGCATTATTCGTGACAAATTGCAGAATTTCTGGATTGCGATATACCTCCCGATGTTTTCCTTCCCTTCTTTCAGTGTTTGGGGTTTGATGTTTTTTTAGGTCTGCACCTCGTGGAACGAAATAAGGAAGTTAAATCGCAACCCAAGGATTCCTCAATCTGTCGTGAATAATGTTTTGGAAAGAGCGCAAATAACCGAAGCTGAAAATGGGCAACATTTAAAAGACATTATTTTTCATTAATAAAGATTGTTTGAATTTTGCATTTTTTTTTTTTTTTTTTAATTCTCAACGTCTTAGTCAAAATTACATAAAGATATCCTATAAAATAGAGAATCTATTTAAGTTCAACAATCTTTCAGTACGTTTTGGACACTTTGTATATTTGTATTTTTGACCTTGACGGGGGGAGGGGGGCTTCTCTGCTAAATCCCTGAAAACGGTTTTGTTATTAGACATTATCTACTTCCGGTTGTTTCTTTAAATACGTGACAAGATTCATAGGACCAAATTCAATGATGTCATGACATGACTTTAGTTCCTAGGCCTTCTTAATATTATTATTACAGAGGGCCATGCTAATGGCGTGTGTCATCAATGTGATGATATATAAAAAGGAGGAGAAATAAAATAAGAATGAATGAAAAGAAAAACAAAAATAAAGAAAAAAATAACGAAATGGGAAATGTACTCATTTAATAAAGAATGAAAAAAAGAACTAAATAAGAAAATGAAGAGAACCATTTCATTGAGGAGAAGAAGAAGAAGAAGAAGAAGAAGAAGAAGAAGAAGAAGAAGAAGAAGAAGAAGAAGAAGAAGGGGCAAATAATGTCTGGTCTGTTTTGGTGAAAGTGGGAAGACGCTTTGTTAATAAATTAATCGTGTATTACTCGGTTAGAAGTTAAGCAATTAAGTTCTGCCATCCTTGACATTTAGAGGTCGTCAAGGGTCGTTGAAAATGCAGACATATGTGACTCTCGCAGCACAATTAATTTATATTACCCCCTTGCTGCTGCCTCCCCCTCTCTCTCTCTCTCTATCTATCTATCTAACTATTTATCTACCTATCTATCTATCTATCTATTTATCTATCTCTCTATCTTTCTCTCTTTCTCTTTTTCACTCTTTCACTCCTTTTCTCTCTTTTTGAAAGTTAAATGGAAACAAAATTCGTACTATCTAGTTTCGTTATGCGTTATAAATAACGGATAATAAAATAATATATATATATATATATATATATATATGTATGTATAACAGTAGATTATGTGTGTGTAAATATCTAACAGGTAAACTCTTAAATTACTGGTCACATAACACTGAAATAATATTCATGCACCAACGATGAGTTATAGCGAGTAATATCTTTCTTTATATACATGTATATCGCGCACAGACATCAGCCAATTTGCATGTAAAATGTTTATTCCTCCGTAACCAACATTTTCGGCAATCATCGGTTTAAGCCGAGAGTTGTCCAAATGTTGAAACGTTAAATCAATTTTTTTTTATCTAATGATTTTATTATTTGGATGATTTTAGAGTATTTTTCTGTTTATTTATTTATTAATTTTTAATTCAAGAGCTTTGCGCTCTTCGATTCCGTAATCATTTATGTTTACAATTCTTTTGACAATACGAGATTGCCTGCCCCGGTGTTTTCATTTCTTTTTCTAAAATGCATAAATTCATTCCCGTGCCTTATCGGCAAGACTGGAGTTTAGGTGGCAAAATAATCTCGAAGCCTCTATCACATTAAAGGAACCAAACTCCCTAATCACCGTTATGTTACTATGCCAACACTATATGAGCATTGATATCCAGAAGTTAACAGTTTTACATAAGCAGAACTTATTTTTCAAAAATAGACAATATAGAAAACAATTAAAAAATAATAAACATTTTTTCTTTCATTTTAAACAATATATACATAACTTTTGTTACATTTAAGACTATTTTAAGAGAATAAACATTTTTTATTTATTTTAAACAGAATTTTAAAAACATTTTAAGCAATATAAATAGAACTTTCCTTTATATAATTTTAGACAATATAAACAGGACTTTCTGTGTTTTTTAAATTTTAATTTTAAACAATGTACATAGAAGTTTGGCGCTTATGTATTTTTGATATCGCACTATTTTAAAATAGTTTTTTTCAGGTTGAATTCAAGTTTTACGATATCTTTTTTATTGTTAAATTTTAAGGTGGAAGCACAGAATAGTTACAAAACGCCCTCCCCTTCCCCATGTTAAGAATTGCTTTCGAAACAATAACCTTATTATTTCAGCACGGTACATAAAATACATAGCTACCGAACATTTTATCATTTTAAACAGTATATTTGTACTTGGTTCCCATCTTAACATTTTCCTTTAAAATGACGACTTTAAAAGGTTTTCTTGTGTGCTGAAAACGAATATCGTATTTATATTTTCCGCAAATAAGTAGTTTTTCGAATATTAAACAATATAATTTTAATCTTTTATATTAAAAGTGGTGGCCATGGTTGTAAAAGAGAATGCACGTGAAAATTAATAAATTGCAATAAAGTTTTTATTAATTTGTATCGTTTATAACTGCTCACGTGATTTAATAATAATTGCGCGATTCAATTTTGAACGAAAAATAGGAAGGTTTTTTACATTGCTTAAAATTATAAAGTTCTATTTATTAAAGTTTTTACATGTTCTGATAATTTAATATTTCTATTTCTATTGATATTGTTTATAATTACAAATGGTATTCGTTCTTTAAAATTATCAAAAAAATTGTTTACATCGTTTCATGGTGACGTAACGGTTACTATAGGAATGTTGTCCCTTTTAGGTGATAGAGGGTTCGAGAATCTCTGGTCCCCCCTCGCCAATCTTTCACGAAAAACACCCGTCTAGCCGAATCCACTGTGAAAAATTTCCCCCACTCTTTATCTGTGCCTAGATCAAAACGTGGATTCCATGAACAAAGCTTCTTTCTTAGAACTGCACGCCTGTGGAACTCTGTTCCGTCTGCCTACTTCCCACCGGACTACAACTTGGATGTGTTCAAGTCCAATGTTAACAAATTCCTAATGAACCGCCCCCTTAAGTAAACACTTCATCAAATCTCCACACTAACGTAATGTACTTGCAATAACCCTTATCCCTGAGTGGCTTCCGGGCCTTGATAAGTGGTGATCACTGTGTAAAAAAAATAAAATAAAATAAAAATTTATTACCTAAACTCCAGTCTTGCCACAGTGACACTTTTTGGCGAGTTTGAAACTAAATTTTTTTTTCATTCAACCGGTTGGAAAGCTTCCTTCCATTTCCTCTACCCCATCTCTTCCCTCTTTGCCATCGATGGCTGTTCAACATTCGACAGAAGTAAAGATTTCTAAGGAAATATCCTCATCTCTAGAAAGTTCTTCCACCGGCAATGAACAGCCGTAAAAAAAAATAAAAAAAAACAAAATAAATAAATGTTAAATTAAATTTTCTTGAGAAAATTTTTCTCTGTACTTTCATCTAACAAATTACGATTTTCATAAACACATTTTACATATTTTTTTTTTTAAATAATTTGAAAAAATTCTGTTGACCTTAGAAAAAAACTTTACTGTAAAAAGTTTGGAAAAAAAATTGTACTTACATCTAACAATTTAGGGTTACAAAAAATAAAACATTCATCTTTTCTTGAAGAAAAAAGGGCGGGCGTTGGCGAGACTGCCTTCCCTCTAAATTCCACAATTTTCACTTTTTTTTTATTTTATTTTTTATTTAACTTTTTTCCTGTTAATATCATTGATTACAGACTTAAGTTTCAGATTATAGAAAAAAAAAAATTGAAAAAAAATATTTTCTATATCTTTTCAACTGGGATTCAGTTTTTAATTATAACGTTGTATTAAGTTGAACGCGAAATTTGTGGCAACGATGAAAAAATGAAATGTGGCCAGAAGTTACGGGTTATAACGGAGGGGTTAAAAAGATTTCCTTTTTACAATGCCTCTCCACGGGACAGAGTTAGACACATGGGTCATTTTTTAACGTGGAGATTCTTTACTCCCTCTTCCCTCCTCCTTCTCTCATCTATGTATTCTTTCTCTCTCTCTCACTCTCTCTCTCTTTCTCTCTCTCTCTTTCTCTCTCTCATCTATCCATCTATCTATCTATCACATCGAAAGCATTCCCTCTCGCTTGAAAGAATCCCGTCTCGCTTGAAAGAATCCCGTCTCGCTTGGAAATTACATTAATCCAAAGGAAATTACCAAACAAAACAAAAAATATTTGAAATGGCCATTACTCCAAGAATGGAAAACCTAACTTCCGGTCACATAAGAAAGTTGCCATTTTTTTCATCGTTGCCACAAATGTCATGTTCAATTTAGTACAACGTTATGATTGAAAAATGAACACTCACGTGAAAAGTTTAAAAAGAAATTTGTTTTCATTTTTTTTATAATCTGAAACCTAAGTCTGTAAAGTACTAAGAATTTCAAACGTTGTTTTTCCTTTATTTACAAAGACATAAGAAGTTCGGACGTTAACTCAAATATACGAATGCATATCTATATATCTTCTTTATTCCTTAACTGATTAGATAAACAAATATTAATTTCATACAAAAATTCTAATGTTTTCGAATGCGTGCGTTTTTTGTTAGCGTTTGCTTTTTTTATTTTTTATTTTTCATAAATAAGATTTACGGACGTTACATTACATATACGAAAACATGCATATATATATATATATATATATATATATATATATATATATATATATATACCGCATTAGCACAACAATTGCAATTAAATTTTCGTATCTAATCTATATAAATAAAACAGTAGACATATGCGTCTGTGTAAATATTGAGCAAGCAAGCTCTTAAACTACTGGTCACATAGCACTGAAATTAACAGGAAATAGCAATTATACACCAAGAATGGTTTATAACGCATAAAATATTTCTTTGGGTTGATGAATAACGCATACAGATATATATTGGCATGTTGGAATGCAAAAATATCTACTGGCCGACATGGTTATACTTTTTTCTCCGTATGCGCACATAAATTAATTTCCCCCAGACTTCAAGAGTTCTTCTTTGGATTTAATTATCTTGGTTTCGATATCAACATCCATAGAGAACGCAGCTGGAACGCGGAATGTTTTGGTTTCGATTCTAGCTGATGGTAGTAAGGCATATTTTTTTTAACTTCATGTCTTTGTACAGGGTGACCCCCCCCCAAAAAAAACGGGCCCCAACTCTAATTAGTGTTTTGTCCGAATAAATTGAAACTTTGGTCATAACTAGTTTATTATATTCAAAACATCACATCAAAACACAAGGGTCTTTGGTCTTTTTTCTCCGTTCTACAGCATATGATCTAGATGGCCTCCATTTAGCTTTTGTTTTGTGTTTTTTTAGAGGATGGGGGTGTCACCCTGTATTAATGAATACTAATATCTGCATGATTTTAAATATATTTAAACGTATTTTAGGATTGGCGGAATCAAAATATTTATTTACACGCTTGAAAAAGAAAACTTTTCTTTTTTTTTAATTTCTTACAGGAAATCACATGCATATATATGTCCTCCCAAGCCTTGCTTCCCAGCTTTCGGGAGGAGCAAGTTTATCGCTTGTTGTCTGAGGCACCCCCACCAGGGGAATGCCAACGGAGTGGATGGGATGTAGTGATGTAATGGCATCATCTGAGAGGGGTTGGAATGTAGAAGGGGACAAACTTGCTCCAATGATAAGAGACAAAACTCCTGCTCCAGATGGACTGCTCCAGATGGACTGCTCCAGATGGACTGCTCCAGATGAGTCATTGCAACTGTTTGGAAAGATGCGATACTTTAAGGTGTATCTACAAAAAGCATGGACTAGAATATACGAGTGCATGTGTATATTGCCAAAATGGTAACTGTGACAAGATGAAAAATGCTCAAGTCATAGATGGTGAGGATAGGGAGGAGGATATGTGAACAATTTTGAAAAAACATTATAACTTATGTGAATCGAAGTGGGGTAGGAGCAACCATAGATATGGTATAAGGACGATTCAATATCCCTGGCAACCATTTCATGTGAAAAGGTGACCTTGAAACATATGTAAAAATGCAAGATTTATTGGTTTATCGTGAAAATTGACCAAGATAGTGTTTTAAAACGTGATGGAAAATGATTTGTAAGTCGGAAATTTCCAACTTCGAAATGTGAAACTTTCCCATGCTCAAATCTTGTCCAACTTTTAGTGTGATGAGGAGTATACCCAACCCGACATTAAATCATATAAAAATAAAATGTTGCATTTTTGTGACAATTGGAGCATTGCTCTGTCTTATTATTATAATTATTTGCTCACAAGGAACTTTCACACAGGTCATCAAAGATCTCTCCTTGAAACCGGTCTGTGGTGTTCCCTGGTAGCTGAGTGACAACAAGTCTCCCCACATTTCCAGTACTCTCCACCTATTTCGATAGTATTTGCAAATAAATTTGCACTATCGCAACAACTGCTTGCTATTGATTTCTCGTTGGTAGCGGCTATTGGTCTTCACTTGAATAAGCCTTCCCAAGGTTCCAGTTCTCTTTGTACTTATTCAGCGAAGATCTGTTCAGTGCTCTCTCTCTCTCTACTTCTTCCTTGACTCTACTTGGCTGTTTGGTCTTTTTTTTTTTCTTTTTTTTCTTTTTTTTGAGGCGGGGACAGTGATGTGGTAATGGGGAGGGGGTAAGATTAGAGACCTTATAGATATGCGGTTACAATGTTGTTGGTTCTATGTGTTGTTTCATGCTTTGCCCTGCAGCAGTTTGTCTGGTCCACGCTTGTTGCTCATGTATGTTAGTCTCCACATTCAAGGGTTTTCCTTAATATTTCAGCTGTTTTCATTATTGTTGTTCGTTGTATTTTTCCAGTCATTCCTCTGATTCCAATTTCTCCCATTATTTTTTTCAAAGTTTTTCGGGATTGTTCCTAGTGCTCCTACTATTATAGGTATTATTCTGATTTTCTTCATCTTTCATATTCCTACATACAGTGAACGAGGATCAGAGCTAAAAATAGAAGCTTAGTAAGAGATGGATCACATAATGTATTAATTGAAAATCCCGCATTAGCACAACAATTACAATAGAAGTTAACAATAATAATAATTCAGCCCCAAATCTCAGGAATATAAAGCACGTATTTTGTTTGATTAAAATATATAAAGAAGCAGGCATTGATTAACTCAGTTTTAGGATTAGAATTAGGATTAGGATTAGGATTAGGATGATGATGATGATGATGATGATGATGATGATGATGATGATGACGACGACGACGACGACGATGACAATAATAATAATAATAATAATAATAATAATAATAATAATAATAATAATAATAATCTGCTTGTTCGTTTCGTAGATAGCCAGTGCGTTACGCTTTGAAAAAAATCTAAATACAATTTTATAAGGCCAAACTATTTTCCCCCAAAAAAGCCAAATTTGAGAATTTTAATTTTTAAAAGGCCAATCTGGCAACTCTTAACAAGAATGTAAGAATTACTTCCCTTTGACGTAGCCTCGTTTTCGAATATCATTAAAATCATATATGATCATTTTGTAATAGTGTGAGAGCGGACCTCATAGTAATTTCGACGTGCAGCGGTTTTTCGCCGAAGAAAGAAGTCAGTGAAACATTAGGCAAAAACAAGTGATCATTTGAAAGAAACAAAGCAAAAAAAAAAAAAAAAGAAGAGAGAGAATATTGTCTGCTAAGAGGTGCTGGACTGAAGGAGTAAATTAAAGAATGTCTCTTAGATTACAATGTGATTTTATTATTATTTATGTAACGCAATATTACTTTTTGAGTATTTATTAGTACTTATTAATTTGTCTCATTTGGGTATTTAAAATACAATGGACACAATTTTCAAATATATGTTAATAAACTCGTATTTCTGTGTTATTGGGGTTTATTTTCTATCCAAAAAACTTTTTTTTTTTTTTGCAGTATCCAGAAAAATGCCAACTTTATTAAAGCATATTTGTTAATTAAATATATTTCTAATTCTGTGAAATTTCCACAGATCCTTGCTATTATAATATTAGCAACATATTATAAAAAATTTACACTAAAAAGAAGAGATAGATGGTCATTTGCAAAACACTGACCACAATCCTTTCATAATTGCATGAAAGTAATGAATTTACTACCCCTATACTTTGTTAAATGAGGAGATACTGCAGGTGATGAAGGCCTTCTGAAGTAGCTTTGATTGAGAAATTTAATCTAATCCAGAAAGCCTTCCGCGTGTGGTATTTGAATTATCATAAACGTATCAGCCCATGTGACCTCTGGCCTTCTTTAAGTGCATCTTTCCGCGCTTGGAAAACCTATAGTCGACGGTGAAAAGATTTATATCGTAATCGGGAACTTTGTGAATTGGACCTTCAATCGCCAAAAGACTGTCGCTAAGGCTTATTTTTATTATAAACATTGGTAGTCATCGTTTAGCCAAATATCCAAATTCAACTAGAAGGTCCCTATTGATTAGAAAAAAAAATCTCTAACATGTACAGCGTCAGAATACAGTAATTGCATTTTTGGCACCGCTTTTGGCTTTAGATGATGTATTTTGATGACAGTAATATCTTTGAAACGTGTCAACACCAGCTCTAACAATAAATAGAAATGAAAAAGATGTATAAAAAACATGAATGTTATGAATCAGTCACTAGTTAGCAAGTGGTAACAATCGGATTTGGGGAATGAAAGCGAGAAAACACACAGTAGCGTTCAAAACAAGGGACAACATTTTAAAACCTAATATTTGTTAGAAATAACAACTGCGAAAAGCTGAAATGTTGACAACTGGTGGTCCTTATCATCCATAATAACATAAATAAAATTTGAATCGTTTGCAAAGGATAGAAAAAGAATTATAATAATTATTTTCAAAATAGAAACGCTCCAAAATAAGTCAAAATTTCACCTTTTCAAGTTGTTATTTCTAAGAAATATTAGGTTTTAAAATTTTGTCCCTTAGTTTTGGGCGCTACTGTAAATTAACAAACAAAATATATTCCTCTATCAACAAATTTTATAATTTGAAAGATATATATATATATATATATATATATATATATATATATATATATATATATATATATATTTCAAATTATAAAGCCGCTAGCTAACCCTCTCCAAGCAATTAACAACAAATCAAAACCAAATAAATAAACCGAATCATAGCCTCCACCCCGCATCCGAACCTAAGCGGACACCCAACAGGTCAAGACATACTTATCAAGAAATCATTTCACCAACGAGACGCCAAAAACATAAACATTAAGACTTGAATTTTAAAGTAACCCACTCCTCCTACCCCCACATACCCCCTTCCCCCTCCATGTATCCCTATGCCCTCAGCCACACCAGAAATGAACTTCCCAGACCTACTCCCACAAGGCCCTGAAACTCCAAAACTAAAACATTGCCGACATACCAAGCACCCCCTCCCACCTTTCCCCCTTGTTCCCTTCCTCTTTTTTCCGCTCTTCTCGCACCCCTCCACTGACATCATTCACTCTTTCATCCCATCATAACGAACATTTCTGTAAAAGTCTGAGGAAGCTACAGACGGCCAAAAAAAACGGCCGGGTAGCTGAAACAATAATGTAACTTAACAGAAAGATACGGTAATAAAAAATAAAACGTATATATATATATATATATATATATATATATATATATATATATATATATATATATATATATATATATATACATACATTCATCCACATACAGTACTGTTTCACTGTTTCACAGCTCATCAGTGCGGCTAGACAAGTAACTACCTCAAGCCAGGATACATATATATTCAGGAGGCTTAAAGAAATTTCAGCTTCAAGTATTCCAGTGGTCGTTTCGATACATTTTCCTCTTCACTTCCAAAAGCAAGTTAGAGCTTTCACATGAACATGTTAACTCATTATTTCCCAGTCAATAAAAATCGTTTTAAGCCTCAAAAGTAACAAGTCTATGTCCAATTAACTACAACTATAAATAAGAGTTCTTCCTGGTGACACCTGCCTTGACTATCAGCATCAACCGCGCCTATTCTAGAAACAACTACTGGAGTATCCCAATATATATATATATATATATATATATATATATATATATATATATGTATATATATATATATATATATATATAACTACTTCATTTATTAACATAAAATTAATATACGAAAGTATAGATTTATGCGTAAACTTTAAGTATTTACTTCAAAGGTGCTCAATACGTAGGTAAAGCTAGATAGTAATTTATAAAATATATATGGCGATTAAGCTACACTGAATATTCGGCGTTTCATCCACTCTAGGATTCCTCAGGCTTGCGCGCATAAGCCTGAGGAATCCTAGAGTGAATGAAACGCGAATATTCAGTGTAGCTTAATCGCCATATATATTTTATAGATTACTATCTATATATATATTCAAGTGTGAAGGAAGTGAAGAGGGAAACGTATCGAAACGAAGCGGAAAAGGAAATAGGGTGTCTATTTAAACAATTCATGTTTTGGCCTTCATTCGAATCGCATCTCGACGTCGAAATCCCACAACTCGCTGCCGAGAAAGAAGTGAAAAATAAAGAAAAGAAAAGAGTAAGCAGAACGAAAAAAAAGTATAGCTTTAATCCGCTTGGTAACTTTCCTATGGCCGTTCGTCTCGCACATTAATTTCCAATTCCTCCAAAACGTCTTGGTGTCATCGAGAGCAGAAATAACTGATGTCGCTTTATGGTTTTGGAAAATGTAAATATCGTAGCATTTAATAGTCGAAATAATATCGGGCTGTCTCGTTTAATAGAAGAAATAATGTATACGATTACACTTTCTCTGGGAAAAGGCAGATCTTGCAAAACATTCCATCCTACGACCATATCTACACATAATGTTTGTTTTATGCAATCAAACATCTCTCACTCGCTGTCTGTCTCTTTCTTCTTTCTTTCTTCTTTCTTTCTTCTTTCTTTCTTTCTTGTCATCCTTCCGTTATTCGTTGTTCATTTGCCTGTACTAGCGTTTTTTGTTTTTCAGAAGATAGTTTCGTTGCACAGAGGCCGCACAAACGTGACAGTTAGCCACGTGTACATAAGACAGACCTTTAGCCTTCAAGCCACGTGGTTTCTCTTAACCTAACATGTTGACATTGATTTTTAAAAAATACCAAAGTGGTGGAAATGGTTAGAGCAGCCATAGGTCAAAGAAGCAAAGGGTTCAGAACTGAAATTTTACGTCAAGTTACAAGAATAAGTGCAATTAGCTTACTGTTTACTTCTCAGTTCTGTTTTGCGCACGCGTGTGTATGTGTGTGTGGAGGGGGAATCAAAATGTTCTCTCTCTCTCTCTCTCTCTCTCTCTCTCTCTCTCTCTCTCTCTCTCTCAATCTCTCATTGCGCGCGCGTATGTGTTTATTAACTGCCAAAATTAATAAAAGTAATTATGAAAGAGAAGATTGTGATAGTCCATTATTATAAACAACAGGAAATATCACCAGACTAGCGGGGGGGGGCGGTCGTAAAATACGCTTAAATATGATACTTTAATTTGTCCAGATTTCGTATATATTATTATAGAGTCGTGATTTCAAAGGTAAAAAAAAAAACAGAATCAAAACCAAAAGCATTAAAGCTGGTGACGTTATCACTGTACCAACGTCACCCGCATATGAACTGATTAAAAACTTGGAATTAAAAATAAACCAAAATGAATGTATAAAATATATAACGATTTTTTTTTTCAATTTTGATCCATTTTTGACCCCTTAAAAACTATTTTAACCAACTAAAGACCAATAAAAGAACGGTTTCTAAAAATCCAATCATTTGAGGGCCCTAGCGCCGCTCTAGGAATTTTTAGTTTAACTGGAACTTATTTGTGTGTGTGTGTGTGCGCGTGCGCACGCGCGTGTGGACCTTGCCACTGGACAATTGTGCCTCACAATTACAAATTTAATTTAATATTTAGACATATATGGCTATTATCTAATGCATACATAAGCTAAAAAGTTATTTTGACTCACTTTATATTATAATGTTCAACGCCGGTATTGCATCTATATACACATATCGTCATCACCCTTATTAATAATGGTAATCTGTAAACCGTCTCTTTTATAGCAAATTAAAATTTACACGATCTAACATATAATCCTGATTGGTGTGGGTTGAGATTATAATACAAGCAACCGTTTTATTTTATTTTTATTTTATTTTTATTTTATTTCATTTTACTTAATCACTGAATTAAACAATCTTGTTTAGGGTAAAAATTATTCACGATTTTAACAGAACTGGTTCTACACTGTATACCTGTCCCCTAAATAAAAAACTTAATTATATTAAATAATATAAAATGCTAATTAACACGTTCCAGGCTATTGTTTGCTGCGAGACTGTTACTGTTTACAGAACCGCGTTTGAACCGAAGTCAAATAAATATCTGATGAAGAGATCTTTCTCGAAATATCATAGAACACGGGTATTCCATCAGACTAGCTTACTCAGGTAATCACGGTACAAATATAAATAAAATGTATATATGAAATATATAAATATATACCCATGTATTTGCAATTTGTATTAATTGAACTTTTTCATCTGCTTCAGTTTGTGTCTTTCCGTTACTCTGCATTGTACTGCTTTCTAAATATTACATTTAACTACATACTATTCAATGCTTCAAGCAAATTACATCCACCTCTTATTTATTTATTTATTTATATATATATATATATATATATATATATATATGGACCTCCTATTTATTTATATATATATATATATATATATATATATATATATATATATATATATATATATATGGACCTCCCCCGTCGATTTCAACGTATGTGCTCCGCCACAACAACTAAGTTGCTCTGAAATTAGTACACACGATCTGCGTAGAACTAACCACAGTCTATCTATCTATCTATCTATCTATCTCTCTCTCTCTCTCTCTCTATATATATATATATATATATATATATATATATATATATAACATAAGGGGAAAGGGAGTTAGGGATTAAAAAACATTTCTATTGAATAGGCTATACTTAGTATAATCATAGCCTACTTAGTGAGTATCCTTTAAAATGTTTGCAACTTATATCCAATTCTAAGTTGATATTAATATTTTTTACGATTTTTGAAACGAGTTATTTAAAGTTTCTTCGTCAGGCATACAAAACAGATAAGTTTAAAGACTACAAGAGTTTCCTTAGTACTTTCCATTCAACTATAGGGGCCTTGTTTTTCCGAGTAATTTCCAGTAATGCAACGATAATGAAGTGCCCTTATAATATGTTATTCATTGAAAGTGTGTGACGATAGAATCTATTTTTTAAATGTCATTGCTGTGCTACTTATGTAGTATTTTTCAATATTTGAATTTTCTTCTGTTCATATTTTAGTATACCACTGAAGATGTAAGATATTTATTTCTAAATGGCCATTTGTTAGGTTTTTGGCAATTGAATTTATTCGTTTTATTTTTAGTAGTAGTTTACCTAGTTAATTTATACTTCTTCACTATCTTGTGTGTTTTTATGATAAGTTCTAGGTTATTGGTACAACTGTAGCTTTTTTTAGGGTATTTCTGTTAAAGATTCTATGTAAACCATTATCTAGTGAGAAGTTTTTATCAATAAGTGAAGAAAATTCTTACCTAGTTTCGTTTTGATCATTAGATTGTAGTGGGGTAAACCAGATTATGTTCCTACTGCTATACTGGACTTATTTGTATTAATATTACAATTTATATATTTAATATCGACGTTTCTAAGTGCGTTGTTATAAGTATTTTTGTATGCATTGAATGTTTCTTCTATAGAAGAGTTAGTACTTAATCTGTTTTAAATTGATTTTAGTATATGTTTAATTATCGAGATTGGATGGTTAGACTGTGGATGAATATATATAAATATATATATATATGTGTGTGTGTGTGTATGTGTGTGTGTGTGTGTGTGTGTGTGTGTGTGTGTGTGTGTGTGTGTGTGTGTGTGTGTGTGTGTGTGTGTGTGGAATTATATTAATAAGGAAATGCGAAGCAAGATCACAATATTGGGGTCGAATCCCCAAGGTGGTATCTCTGTATGAAGTTTAAAAGTTCAAGAGATCCATTGATTTTGCCTTTTCCTGAAAATTTCACAAAATACTGTAATCTCTTTCTTTTCGGCCAAGAATTCATCTTTTTCTATATCTTCGTCAACTTCACCAAGCTAACAATCATAGTTATCATCAAGCAGATTTGACGGTGTAGGAAAAGCGTATTTCCTTGCAAGATTGTGAACTTGTTGAAATCTGCAAGATATTTCTTCAGTCAACCTGTCTATAACTGACAGCATTTTTCGTCTCAACTTAGAATCAAAGCCCAGTGCCGCATCAGTCAATCTTTCACCATCGATTCGTTTCTTTTTGCAGACACGAGGCTCCATGCTTATCCCCATTTCAGAGCAGATGTTTTTTGACTCGTTTATTGCAGTGCCTACCATCTTTTTTCTGTTCTGAAGAAGGTAATATCTCAAGGTCGTCAACCTGACAAAACTTTCTTGCAGATACAGCTCTTTTGTTTGAAGATATTTCTGGGCATCATTGATTTTTGTGAGAATAGTTTTCCAAAGGCTAAGAAATAAAATAAACGGAAACGATAGTTGAGAATTAAAGATGCATCTGATCTTGTGATTGTATTTTCTTTTTATCACAACTTTTACAACGTCTGCTCGACTACTTCATCTAGTTCCCAAAGCCCGCTTGATCCTTAAGCAGAAATACTGAATCAAGACATCCCAGCGATGTGTAGATGCAGAAAAGAATAACCGGTCCAGTGTGCGAAAAAACGTAACAGAATGAACCGCTACAGAAGCTGTATATACACAAACCAGATTTAGTGAACGGCTTGTGCATGGCACAAATGGAGGTTTTGGTTGATTTCGGAAAAGCGTTTCTGCACGCGCGATCGGTGACCAGCCAGAACAGCGGCATTGTCAAATGCCTGACCAATACAGTCACCAATCTAAATCTCATCGTTTGCCAGTTCTCTTAAAATAATTTCAGAAATTTCCTCCACGCTTTTATCCTCCCACCTTCACTTCATTTTCGTCAATTTTTACGTACCGCGACACCTCACTGCTCTGGTCCTTTTGAGATACATCAGAAGTGCTATCAAGAATTATGCAAAAATACTTGCTTTCCTTGATCTGTTCGATGATTTTCTTTCTCATTTGCTTTTCCAAAATGCTCACAATTCATTTTGAATTTCTAGTCACAGATAAAAAGTAGCGATTTCCTTTCCCAGGTTAACTTTCACCAAATGTTCAAGGTCATACTTGGCCAATAAATTTACCAATTCTAAAAATCCCCTTTGTTTTTTTTGTGGGGGGGGAGCTCTTTAATCATCATGGGTGTCTTCCCGCTCGTAGTGCCAGGTTCTGTTTGGCGAGAAAACTGATACTGTCCATCAATCTAGCTAGAATTTCTCGCCACTTCTCAGTTTCTTCTCAATAAGATTTTGCTCCATTGGTCAGTTATCTTTCCTTTAACAAGTCAGATCTCTAGCTCCTTCCAGTTGACGAATACCTGAGTATGAGATGTGCTAGTTTCGTGTCCATATACTTTTTGATTTAATTTCCACCAATCCATAAACCCCACTGAGGGAAATGGAGAGCTCCACTTTTGGGAGAACTGGGGGATGGGCTTCTACATTAATGAACCTTGTGCCTAGCATCATCTGCACTTGTAAGGTGTACATGTTTTAAGCAGATGCTTATGATTTTGAAAATGTTCTCGTATGATTCAAGCCAAGAATGACAGTTTGTTTATAATATTGAACCAAGGCAAAACGATATAAGACCTTAGAATTTGAAAGGGCAAACCCGAAAGAACCCATGGATACAAAAACAAAACAATGTTTAAACGTTATGTATGAATTTCCCTCCCTCCGTCCCTCTCTTCCTCCCTCCTTCTCTCTATCTCTCTCTCTTTCTCTTTTTCATTCCCTTTCTCTGTCTTTCTTCATTGAAAGAGAGAATTGAAATATGATTGTATTGTTAAAACAGTTGAAGTTTACATTCTGGGGCCAGCAGGCGCAACATAGCGTGCGTCTGGTTTCAACTGGTCTTTATAAAAATATGCTCTTCATTATTAAATCTTAAATAAATTATATATATATATATATATATATATATATATATATATATATATATTTATAAAATGCACTTGTTCGCTATTTTTGTATGTCGACGATGAAAAGATGCCTGTAACGACGCAATGAAAACAAAAAGCGACCCATGCCAGCCGGGTATAGTCAACGACGTATCGACCCGTTGCGTTGATGTTTCCGTGTGCCTTTTGTTAGATATCGTTTGGATATCGTGTTTATATACCCGGGGAGCAGGTTGCGTTCCCAGGACGTTCCTCAACCTAGTAACTCTCCCCGGGATAGTGTCATATTGTTGCCGTAAATCCAGGATTGTTTCTCGCATAGGAACAAGCACCACCCCACAGAAAAAATCCACAAACACAACACCAAAAAAATAATCAACCACTAGACAAATAAAAATCCACGGACACAAAAACCAAAGAAAAGAAACACTAGATTAATCAAAGTTCACGGAAACAACAACGCAAGAACTCAACTCAAGAACAGCCACTTAAACCCAGCATCTACAGAGGAAAAAGAAGACAGCAGAAAACTCCAGAAAAACTAAAGTAGGTGACTATTTTCTCTGCTCTTTTTGTTACTCTGCAAATCTTTTTGGTTTTAATAATTTGTAAAAATTATTTTGTGGATAGAGCTTTTTGTTTAAACGTCGGCTATTTAAAAATCTATATATTTAGACAAAATGGCTAAAACTAAACAAGCCCAACTTAACAGAGTCTTCACAGGTGGGTCGAAGATCCCAATCTTTACTGGAAAACCATCCGACTTTGGGGCATGGCTAGCAGTTCTGAAAAAGAAAGAACGGATCTACCAGCTTACAGACCCAGAGCTAGTAAAACTGGCATATGATTTTACGAACGACCTAGTATCGGAAATGATCGGAGAATTTCTCGATGATCATCCGAACTGCACCAGTAAGGATCTGCTTGATCAAGTAGCAGCCCAGTACGGCAAATGCACAAATGCTGCGGGGCTTTAATAAGAATAACGCAAGATCGAGGTGAGGTACTCGCAGATTCAGCAAGTAGGATGAACAAACTTGCTAAGTTAGCCTATGGAGCGCAGAGATGAGGAAAGGTCCAGCTGTGCAAGTGCACTTAGCTGAATTTTGCATAGATGCATTAAGTAACCCCTTTATCATGGTGGGAGTAGTCAGATCGAATCCGACAACATTCTCGGGGGCCTTATCTGCTGTTAGACAAAGCGAAATGCTCTATGACCAACTCTGAAGTGGCCACAAGAAGGGGCAGGCTTTCTTAAATAATAGCGTTTACAGGTAACAATGTTTAAACTTTATGTATGAATTTCTCTCCATCCGTCCGTCCGTCCGTCCGTCCCTCCCCCTCTCTTTCTTTTCTCTCTCTCTCTCTCTCTCTCTCTCTCTATTTCTCTTTTTCAGTCCCTTTCTCTCTCTTTCTTCAATGTAAGAGAGAATTGAAATATGATTGTATTGTTAAAACAGTTGAAGCTTGCATTCTGGGGCCAGCTTACACGACATAGCACGTGCCTTGTTTCAACTGGTCTTTATAAAAATATGCTCCTCATTGTTAAATTTTAAATAAATTATATTTTTATAAAAATGCATTTGTTCGCTATTTTTGTATAAGCGTTAAATTCCAGCATGCCATTAATGCCAACGATGGAAAGATGCCTGTAACGACTCAATGAAAAAAAAAAGAAGCGAAACATGCCAGCCGGGTATAGCTGACGACATATCGATCCGTTGCATTGATATTTCCGTGTGCCTATCGTTAGATATCGTTTGGATATCGTGTTTATATACCCGGGGAGCTGGTTGCGTTCCCAGGACGTTCCTCAACCAAGCAACTCTCCCCGGGGAGCGATAGGACCATACCACATCAGCAGAAAAACTCGACAGTCCAGTTGAGAATAGTCTGCAGCAGAAGCAAAAAAAAAAAGGCTTCTCTGGAAGGAGAATACACTATCGCAAACTTTTTTCACCGTTTCTCAAAATACGATAGAACAAGTTTTTATTAGCTTTTTTAGTGTCGCCTTTTATTTTTGTTCCTGGTCGCGCTCCTTCCTGGATTCATGATCGCGGGGCTGCACCGGAGAAGTATAGCGCGAATTTCTATGTCAACACGCCATAGACCAACATCTGTAAAATCGGTTGCAGTGTATGTTTTCACGTTCACGTTAACTAGTGATTGTCTCTCCAATTCTTTAACTTCACGCACATCATCATCATTGACAGCTTTTGATGCATCAACACAGTCAATGTCAACTTCCGAAGTAAGAGTATCAACGTTAACAATATCAACTTTATCTTCGGTTTCAGCATAATGTTCGCCTTTCGTTTCCGTCATAACGATCGTAGAAGTCTTTTCGATGGATTTCAACAGCGCGCCTATTCTTTTTTGCTTTCGCCTTTTACGGAATGCCGCGCCACTCTCCTTCATTCTCTTCATTACGATACCTTCTTTGAAAATTCACGCAATTATTCTGAAAAAAAAAAAATACTATTTTAAAAAATAACACGGTATTTCTCTGCATAAGCAACTTCTTGTCTTGTTCCGTACTAGTACCACAAAAGTCAAATATTGAGTATTGAATTTCGACGTCTTTCTCTGCATAATTACCAAAACAAAACAATGAAATGGCAAAAACTAAGAAACTGGAAGGTTACATTATTTTTTTTTTAAAGTTATTTCATTTCATTGTTTTGTTTTATTTTTGATTGTTTTGTTTTGTTAATTATACAGAGAAAGTGCCATGGAATCCAACTTTTACGATATCTTTTGTTTATGAAATTGTTATTGTTGCGCCCTTTGAAGTTGAAATAGAAAATCGGTCACCTAAGCTCGCGTGCATAGATCATGATGTTATAATCATTAAATCACTATGCCTAGATGTTACGACATTTAAAAATAAATGCTAAAATTTCAACGATATTTCTCGCGGTTGAGATTGGCCGTGAGGTTTGTTCCTTGCTAATGGAGTAAGAGATGGTTTCGTGGTTGGGTTCGAATCTCCCGATCGGTAGTAATCGTGTCATCCTGCACTAATGATTCCCGAAAGCATGAAACACTAGTGTCTGTAGGTATTAAAAAATTATTATTGTAATATATATATATATATATATATATATATATATATATATATATATATATATATATATATATATATATATAATTTGAGGTTGCTACTTTCCAAAGGTAGGATAACCAGTGAAATATAACGAGGTTCATACAAGAGTGCTCAATAGAGAAGTAGAGCAAGTTACATTTGTCTTTACATAAGCAGTAGTTTGTTGCTACACAGTCATGAGCATGTTTCGGTCTACTAGTATTTACTAACTAGAGACCTCATCAGGAAATAACAACCCTTATTTTCGAAAACGGAATTCTAAAATAAGGGTTGTTGCCTGATGAGGTCTCTAGTTAGTAAATACTAGTAGACCGAAACATGTTCATGACTGTGTAGCAACAAACTACTGCTTATGTAAAGACAAATGTATATATATATATATATATATATATATATATATATATATATATATATATATATATAGTAGTAAAGGCGATCGAGTGGATATTATTATTGTTGAATGTATGGCAGATGTTGATCAGACGACTTTTGTGTTTCCTGTATGACGAGGGAATTCGGAGCAACAAAAAAAAAAAAAAAAAAAAAAAAAAAAAAAACTCCTGGGATAGAAAGGGAATCCAGACTGTCGGCGACGAGGAATGCGGCCGATGAACTTGCTTTTCGCAAAAGGTGACGACGGTTTTATTTCATGTCGGGCGATGGAAGCAGTACAAATTACAAAAAAAAAAAAAGAAAGGAAAAAAAAAAGAAAGAAAGAAAGAAAACAAAACAAACAACGAAACAAAAACAAGATGGTGGAACCAAGTACCGAATCAGCCGGCAATGGCGCGATGTCTTTGAAACTCGAAAGATGGATGAGGCGCGTGGGAAACGCCAGCTTAAATGGCGAGAAAAAAGGAAACGCGGCTTCAACGAAGGAAAGAGGGCTGAGAAAAATGAGGCTACCCAAGGGCATTTTTCGATTAACCTCACCTGATTATACAACAAATATAAACACAGACGAAAGTTACGCAGTTACAAACACACACATACAGAGACACATATATACAAACCCACACACACACACATAAGCATGCATAGATCGTTGTTTCAACATATCACGACTCTTCAGCCTATATATATATATATATATATATATATATATATATATATATATATATATATATATATATATACTAGCATTTCAGCCCGGCGTTGCCCGGGTGTTTGGAGGTGTATGCTGAGCAACAAAAAAAAAAGAAAAGGAAAAAAACGGTAATTTTTTTTATTTGACCCCTATTATGACCCCTTAACATTTATTGTTTTGGGCTTAAATCAAGTTATTAAGTTAGATCCATGCCCAAGGAATCTATATCTAAAATTTCAAGTTTTTAGATCCAAAATTTTCGGAGGAAGTTGGTAGAGTTCTCAAAGGTCAAATCGTTGAATTTTGACCCCTGAACAGCCACATTTCTGGCCGAAAATCGATCACATCGATTTTCCCAAATCTCAGTACCCTGTATATCAAATTTCGAGTCTGTAGACTAAAAATTGACAGAGTTATTGCGTAGGAAAATGTACACAGACACACAGACAGACACACAGACAAACAGACACGTTCACTTTTATATATATATATATATATATATATATATACATGTGTGCGTGTGTGTGTGTGCGTGTGTGTGTGTGTTTGTATGTATATGTATGTATATGTAAGTATATATTGATGCGCAATCTTCAGTATTGAGCATTTTTAGAGTAGACTTATTCGATCTGTTAATATTAATATTCGCATTTCCATTTAACAACATTTACTTCTGAAATAAAGCATATATATATATATATATTCATATATATATATATATATATATATATATATATATATATATATATATATATATATATATATATATATGAATATATATACATATAAGGACCCCGGGATACGGTGACCCTAGTATACAGTTTTTTAACCAAAAGCGTAGTTTACCAGGCCGCAATACTTGCGAAAGAAACCCCGAATAATAAGAAATATTACGTAGGTATGACTTTCTTAGATTTCAAAACTCGATATTATAACCACAGAAGTACATTCAACAATAAAAAGAAAGACACCGTATGAAAACAACGCTAGCAAATAAATACTGGGAACTCAAGGAAAGCGGCCATTCGCCGGTAGTCGAATGGAAAATAATAAGACAAGCTACCACATGTAGATACCTAGACGACCCATGTAGATTATGCCTTCATAAAAAATTTGCTACCCTGTATTTTAAAGAACCCCAACATCTATTAAACTGTAGAAGAGAAATAGCAAACAACTCTGTTCACAAGATAAAATTTACTCTAGGATAGCGATACAAAATAAATTTAAAACTAACAAAAACAATAGAAAATAAGCAAATAAATAAATTAAATAAACATGAATATACATAAACTATCACACACACACACACACGCACACACACACACACACACATATATATATATATATATATATATATATATATATATATATATATATATATATATTAATTTTATTTATACAAACATTAATGGCTACATATGTGCATACATGTTTCTATAATCACCCACGTTGGGGGATTACGTCTTCAGGCCAAGAATTACCGTCGAAAGTGATATTTCCACCAAATACATTTTCCTATTTCGTTTATCAAGTTAGAATGCAACCTAGGTGGGAGTCATAAAAAAAATATATATATATATGTATATATATATATATGGATATATATACATATATATATACAACAATAAAAATATATATATATATGTATATATATATATATATATGTGGATATATATACATATATAAACTAACAAAAAAAACTAACCTAGATTTAAAACAGGCCAAGAAACCAGATATCCAGGCTAAATAGAGAACACATAAAGGAACAGGTCAACCAGAGGTCAAATGGACCTTTGTCCGGTAAGTGCATGTTCATTGGCTGATAGGAAGAGCGCGGTGGATGCTAGAAAGCTGACTGGTTAACAAAAATCTCAATAGAAGTTGCGTATATAAAAACGAAAGACAACCACAAAATTCGCGCATAAGCCTGAGGAGTCCTAAAGTGAATGAAACGCGGAATATTCAGTGTAGCTTAATCGCCATATATATTCTATAACTTACTATATATATATATATATATATATATATATATATATATATATATATATATATATATATATATACGTCTGTCGTTTAATGTTCCCCGCTTTATTCTTCTTTAACGTAGTTACATCTAGTCACATCATAGTCACATCATAGTCACATCATAGTCACATCATAGTCACATCTAGTTCTCATATAACCTATATTCTATTGCACCACTTATCCTAGTTACTGAATTTTACATAAACTGGTAAATCTACTAAACTTCTGCCTACACCTTCTTTGTAATCCCTTTATACTATTCGTACCTAACTCATATCTACGGCTCAAATTTCAGTTGTTTGTTTTTTACCCCCACCCCACCCCCCGCCGTTATATTTTGCCTTCTATGGCTTTATTTCGTTTTATTTAGATTTGCTCTGTTGTTTTTATAAACCCATTTGTCTTTCTGTTTCACCCCTTTTTTTATTATGTAGTACTCTTACATATTACTACCAGATGTACCCGGCGTTGACCGGGATTAAATGTAACGTTAAATTCCTTAAAATAATATGAAGTTAAAAAACAAAACGGAAAGAAACGTAGGCGTTCGAGTATTTTGTTTTTAGTCTTAAACAGTTCACTTCTTGTAAGTAAAAATAAAAAAAAAATACTTGAGCTGAGATCGAAACCAAAACCTAAAGACAGTGAGTCATGTAGGATAACCATTAGGCCAATTTGTAACGATCTTTAGAAAGCGTTTTCAAATTTACTTATTCTTAGCATCATGTGGGCGATTCGCGCATGCGTAGTCGTGAAACATTTGACGAACAGATAAAAATCCGTTGACCCCCCCTCCAAGTAGCAAATTTTCAATTTTGACTCCTTAGCAGCCCTATTTTCGGATGAAAACCTATTTAAAAGTTTTCTACCTGGTTAAATACACTATATACCAAATTTCAAGTCTGCAAATCAAAATTTTATTAAGTATATAGGTTGAGAGTTGTCCTCTCACACACACACACACACACACACACACACTCTTCCCCCCCTCTCTCTCTCTCTCTCTCACTCACTCACTTTCATAGATATAATTTGTTTTGATATTTTAATTTCCATTATTTGTATATATCTGTTAATATGCATTATGTTTTTATCCGTACATATTTGTGTATGCGCTTCTATTGTAGTATTAAAATTTTCGGGGCGTTATAACATTAGATATATTTTAATTTGATTTTAATCTTAAATTTTTGCTTATTGGCTGGAAAATCCTACAAACTTTTTCTTCATTTTTTTCTTCATAATTTATAATTCCATAAGGTTTTAATTCTATCTCTTAATGCAAACTTCTTATGTGTAATCCTTAATAATTAAATTTCTAATCCTAACCATGTTTATTTAAAATTACAAATTATATATCTCGAATTATACAAGGTGGCCCACTTAAGGGGGGGGGAACATTCTTTTATTGTTTAAATTATGTGTAGCATTGTTTAAATTACCTGTAGTGTTATAAAAAATCCTGGGATGCACCCCATTGACATCTATGGATTTCTGGACATGTTTAACAACGTTTTCAGATACTGCCTCTAGATCTTCTCTAGTGATTCTCCTGATAGCATTGATAATGCTCTCCTTTAGTTGGTCTAGAATGTGAGGATTATTTGCATATACTTTTTGTTTTAAAGCCCCAAGAATAAAAATCACATGCTGACAAGTCTGGCGAACATGGTGCCATAACCCTTTGCTGTTTGTTCTCTCTTCCGTAAACATGTCATAAATTCATGTCAGTGATCAGTGAGATGTGTAGCATGTAGCGCCTAGATGGCGCTACATGCTACACATTGAAAAAAAGAATTGCATTTTGCCTTGTGATGTCAGTTGGTCGGTCAGAGAAAGATTAGAGAGACCGGGATACTTTTAAGCGGGCCATCCTATACTTTGTTTAAATATGTAGCAATTTAAATATGATAGACAAAAAATGTCTGATTTTTTTTTTTTTTCATTTTAATAATTGAAAATTATAATTTTTTAAAATAACCTTTAAATTATTATTTTTAACTCACAAGGTCATCAAAGATCTCTCCTTGAAATCAACCTATGGTGCTTCTTCTCAGATTTCTAGTACTCTCCACCTCTTTCGATAACATTTGCAAATGAATTTGCTTTATCACAACAGCCGCTTACCATCGATTTCTCGCTGACAGCGGCCATTGGTCTCCACTGGAATTTGAGTGGCAATAAGCCTCCCCAAGGTCCCAGTTCTCTTCACATTTGTCTAGAGGGGGTCTGATTAGCGCTATCGTCTCGGTTTTTCCATCCTCCTTGACCCTTCTCGACAATTTGGCCTCACTCTTTTGGGGGAGCAAAGAGGGAATGGAGAGCTTAGATATGCAACTTCAATGTTCTTGGCTCCATGTAACACTTCGTCATGTTTTGCCTCTGCAGCAGTGGCTTATGTGTTAGTCTTCACATATTATTATTATTATTATTATTATTATTATTATTATTATTATTATTATTGGCTCACAAGGAGCTTTCACACAGGTCTTCAGAGATCTTTCCCTGAAAACAGCCTGTGGTGTTCACTGGAAGCTGAGTGACAACAAGTCTTCCAGATTCACAGTACTCTTCTCCTCTTTCAATGCCATTTGCAAATAGATTTGCATCATGTCAACAGCCGCTTGCCATTGATTTCTCGTTGGCAGCAGCTATTGGTCTTTGCTGGGATTTGAATGGCACTAAGCCGCCCCAAGCTCCCAGTTCTCTTCACACTTATTCGGCTGAGGTCTGGTCAGTTCATTGGTCTTTCCTTCCTCCTTGACTATTTGGTTATTCGGTCTCGCTCTTTTTATTGGGGGGGGTAGGGGGGGTTAGAGAACTTACAGATATGCGGTTTCAGTATTCTTTGTTCCATGTAGTGTTTCATGTTTTGCCTTTGCAGCATTTTGTCTGTTTGTCCGCACTTGTTGCTCCTGTGTGTTAGTTTCCATGTTCAAGAGGTTTTCTTAATATTTCAGCTGTTTTCATGATTGTTGTTCGTTTGTCATTCCTTTGATTCCAATTTCTCCCATTGCTTTTTCAAAGTTTTTGGGGATTGTTCCTAGTGCTCCTACTATTATATATATTATTCTGATATTCTTCATCTTCCATATCCCTTTCAGTTCTCTGATTATTATTATTATTATTATTATTATTATTATTATTATTATTATTATTATTATTATTATTATTATTATTATAACTATAATTATTTTAAATTCATTTTAATTTATTTCTATCACCCGCAGATATAAAAAATAAAAAATAAAAAAAGTTAATCTAATTTTTTTTTTTTTTACTAGCCTTGCTACTAATTATGCAAATAAGTATTAAAGTAATTTGATATTTTATTACGAGTCTTGACAGTTTGCTTTTTCTCCAATGTCTACGTGATAATTTGTCGTCGATCTATTTTATCTCATCCTACACGCACATACGTCTGCCTAAATGCCTGAACTCACTCTTCCCTTTTCCACTTTTTCTCTTCGCTTTCCAACTCTATGAGATTGGAATATCTTCTCTTTTGGGGTTTGCTTTTTCTTTTTTTTTTATGGGGGGGGGGGGGGGGATCGGGGGGGTTGTTTTCGCCTTTGTGTTTTTTCTTTGTTTTTTTGTTTTTTTTTGTCGCTTTCTTAATGTACTGTTTTGTTGGGGTATAATTTTTATTAAATCAGGTACTATTAGCGTCATTATTCATTTTTCACTTTCCTCAATTCAGGTATTATTATTATTGTCATTATTCATTTTTCTTTTTCTCTTTATATATTTTTCTTTCTTTCCTTTTTTCCTTTCCTTTTTCTTTTATTTGAATGGTGTTAATTTATTTTATTTTGGAATATCATGTGACTGTTCTCTTGATCAAGATCTGCCGTGAACTTTTTTCCAATCTACATTACGGACTCTACTGTTGTATAAGCAACATTGCCTGAAGAGTTCTCCAGTTACTTGTAACTGGCTGATCGAACCATGCTCATAAATATGTAGCGACATATAAAAGTATTTGTGTAAAATAAGCATTTATGTAAAATAAATGAAAAGTGTATCTTACTCTATTTCGGCATTAAGCACTTTTGTATGACCCTGGGTAAATTAATTTGTTGTTTCACCTCTTAAAAATATTAATCTAAAATTATATATATATATATATATATATATATATATATATATATATATATATATATATATATATATATACCCATACATATATATATTTATTATTTGAGGTAAACAGTTAAATATGGCCGCTACAAATAGCCATCTGTTTCAGTCAAAGAGACTTCATTAGACGACCTGGAACCTCTCGACGTCAAAAATAAAATGAAAAATGGGATAGATTAGAGAGAAATTAAAGAAAAATGGAGCTCTTCAAAGAAAAGTATAGAAAGTTCATAAAGAGTTTGGCAAGACGTTGCAATCATATATATATCTTGCTAGCATCTGTCAATCTAGAAGACTATGTGGTTTTTGCCTGTAGAGATGGTTGTACGCCGTCTTCTGTGGCTGAATAAGCCTATCTTTGATCTACATTGTCGATTGCAAGCATCACAGGTGAAAGTCGGTGCATCGTGTTGGTGGTTTGTTGAATTTTGTTGACTGGCCTTCCTAAATAGTGGGGTTTTTTGGGGTTTTTTTTTTACATAGGCGTCACCACTTATCAAGGCCTATAGGCCACTCAAGGATAAGGGTTAAAGAGTGTAGAGTAGTCAAAGGGATAATATAGTAATCGATAGTAATGGAAGTTCGGTAAATTTGTTAACTTAAGTGGAACGGCTCATCAGAAACTTGTTCACGTTGGACTTGAAGACAACCATATTATAGACAGCTGGAAAGCAGGAAAACGGAAGACAATTCCACACAGTTCTAAGAAAGAAGCTTTGATTATAGAATCTATGTTTAGGTTTAGGTACAGATAAAGAGTGGAGAAAATTATTGATAATGTTTTCAGCTAGTCTAGTGTTTCTTGTGAAAGTTTGGCGAGGGGGGGGGCCATAGATTGAAGCTCAGTTGAACACTTTCCATGAAAATAGCGATAAAGCAGAGACAAACTCGCAACATCTCTTCTGTGAGATAGAGGTTTCAGCGAAGAGAAAAGGACATCTCCCACCAGGCCACGAAGTCTATTTTGAACCCTATCAAGGCAGGACAAGTCTTTTATAGCAGCTCCTGCCCATATGTGGCAACAGTATTCCATCCTTGGACGTATCTGGCTCTTATATAGATAGAGAATAGCATCAGCAGTGAGATATCTACTGGATCGATAGAAGGATCTGAGCATTTTTCCAGTGGCCTTGGCAACAGATTTGATGTACGTATTCCATTTAAGATCGGGAGTAAAGGTCAAGCCCAGAAGCCTGTCAAAACTTGAAGCCTCCCCAAGACGAGAGCCATTCATTTTAATTGATGCCAGATGGGGATCAGAACGTTGATGATGTAAAGATAGAAGCTTGGTTTTAGATGCATTAAAAGTAACCAGCCACTCCTTTCCCCATTGTACAACGTGATCAAGATCAGAGGAGAGAGAATCGGAGAGAACTTGCTCGTTTACTGTCTTAGATGTGCTACCATAGATGGTAGTGTTGTCAGCAAAAATTTCTACGAATGATGTAAGGATGTGATTTGGAAGATCATTAATGTAGATCAGGAAAAGAGTTGGGCCCAGGATGGACCCCTGAGGGACTCCAGCATTTATACTGTGAGCTTCTGATTTTTGCCCCTCAACTACTACTCTTATGAACCTATCAGAAAGAAATGATTTAATAATTGAGAAGACATTTTCAGCTATACCATAGCTGGAGATCTTGTGAAGTAAACCTTTATGCCATACCCTATAAAAGGCCTTTGAGATGTCAAGAGCAATTGCCCTAGAAAGGTTGCCTCTGTCGAGAGATTCGTTAATCCTATGAGATATAACTGTAAGCACATCTGCTGTAGATCTAGCAGAACGGAAACCATATTGTGTCACTAAGAAGGTTATTTTTGCTGAGATGGTTGATTACTTCTCTATTTAACACAGATTCCAGCAACTTACTCATGACGCACAGGAGACGTATTGGCCTGTACTGAGAGGGGGATGAGCGATCACCTGAATTCTTAAATACAGGGCATACTGACGAGATTTTCCAGGGTGATGGGAAGCAATTCTCCTTAAGACAACGTTTAAACAGTTTTGTAAGTATGGGTGCTAGTTCTGGTTGAGTTTTTTGAGTACTATAATTGGAATACCGTCAGGGCCGGTTGCTTTACTGGAATCAAGGTTTTTGATTAGCTTGGCAACATCACATACAGATATTTGTATATCACATAGTGTGTTTTCTGATACAGGAGGAAATATTGGGGGTTAGCGGCCTTGGTCGCAAAGGGTAGAATTGGCTGCAAAGTTCTTGGCAAAGAGTTTGGCTTTGTCTGATGCTGATGAGATTACCTCAGGTCCATTGATGATAGTTGGGATAGAGCATACGCTTCTGTTCAGGATTTTGTTTGCAATTTGCCAAAACTGGTGGGAACCAAGCCGCTGCTCAGCTACTTTGGACTTGACGGACTGAGCATACAACTCTCTTGCGTTCTTTATTACTTTCTTACAATGATTGCTAGCAGTCCTAAAAGCGGCTTTAGTTTCCATACATCTATTACGTTGGAAGCAGTGGAAAAAGTGATTTCTGTGCGCAATAGCAGCAGCACATTCTGGAGAGAACCATGGCTGGCTGTTAGGTTTTTGCTGGAACTTTTTCGAGGGTATGAAATTGTCTATACCTACAATTAACCATTCTGTCAGGTCTGATACTATAGACGACACATCCTTTTTAAACATGGAACGCAGAGGAAGATCCGATATAAATGTATGGAAACTATCCCAGTCAGCCATAGTGTATCGATATACTGTACGATGGAGAGGTACGTCTGAGGACTTATTACATTTCTTTTTTTATCTTAATTGATACAACTGAGTGGTCGGAAGATCTCTTTTCCCATTCTGTGATGGACCTTTCACTAGTGGTCAGGCCTTTGGTAAACGTTTGTCTCCAGATGTTGCGAACTTTAGCTTTGGGCTCCCAGCTGGTAGGGTCAATATCACATGCTTTCACGTTGCGTTTGCCCACATCGACATAGTGGAGGTAAAGATGACCAATTTTCCTTTTGCCAGTAGTGAGTTCACTGTATAGAATGTCTTTTGGGATTCGCCTATTTTCCATGTAGTGCACATGGTCTATCCAGCGTAGGTGTCTTTGGTGAAGGAGGGTGAAAATTGAGGGAATACCATCCCTTGCGAGCATAGCATGGTTTGTAGCTTTGTCCCTTCAAGAAATTCCAAGAATTGTCTGTAGAATACGCATGTGAAATCTGTTCAGTCTTCATTCTTGGTGGCTGTAGATTGTTCATGCTTGCTGTCATACAAACGGCTACTGATGACACAGACCATGTAAACATTCACTGTTGTGGAGATGATGAGGTGTCTATTTTCCACACCCAAATTGTCAATTTTGAAAGAGTGGGGGATGCCTTTCCGATGCACTTGTTGAGTTCTACATCAAGATATTGTATTGATGGACTACGTCTAAGCACTAGCCATTCATAGTGATGATGGGAGATTATGAGGTTCCTTGGCTCATGACCTGGGTTTTCTTCAGACTGATGGTGAGGCTGAATTCTTTGCAAGCATTGGAAAACCTGTCCATGAGTCTTTGAAATCCTTCTTCAGTGTGAAATGCTACTACCACATCATCAGCGAACAGTAAGCTCCCTGATGGTAACTTATTGGACTTTGGTTTTGGATCTAAGGACTTTGGTTTTGGATCTAAGGCGGTTGATGTTGAAGAGGCGGCCATCCGGTCTGAAGGGAAGAAGATAAATTCCGTCTTCTGATAAACTAAAGGCATGTCTCAGGAGAAGGGCAAAGAAAATGTCAAATAGCACAGTGGCAAGCACACATCCCAAACTCAGCAGAGGTGATCTTGTCAAATTGCATGGTGCTCATCATCTTATATTATTTAGAGAAGTCTGTTACTTAATTATCTGCTCTTGTATTTAATCTATTTATTTAACTGTTTGTTTAATGGTCTGGTTTAACTCTTTCTTAGCAGCCATTAACGTCTAGTGTCCTAAATGTCTGTCTTAACGGTTGTGCTCATCTTGTCTCTGAGTATAGGTTCGTGTGTAACGTAAACCAAAATATTATTAATCTTTCCTAGGCACAGTATCAAATAGTAGCGACATGCCTTGTTAGGAGTTAACGTGAGTAAAAAGAAAAAAAAATGATAAATCGTTTACTGGTCTTTATAATTTGATTGAAACGTTATGAAAACGACGCTCAAGATGAGAACAGTAGTCCAGAGATTCAAAATGATAATTCCAAAGACTTTTATTCGTTATAAACCATTCTAGGTGTATGATTACTATTTCCTGTCAATTTCAGTTCTGTGTGACCAGTAGTTTAAGAGTTAATCAGTTAAATAATTTCACACAGGCACATGCACACATACATGCATCTACTGTTTTATTCATATAATCTAGAAAAATGTGGAATGTTGGTTCACTCATTAAGCTCGTGTTAGAGTGTTTGAATCATTAAAAAGTGAGTTTGCAAATCCAGTTAAATAGAAAAAGAAAAAAAATAATAATTAATTAGTCATGTTTATAAATTTTTAGATGAGGATTGCTAATTTGTTTTATTTTGATTATTCGATTACTATTGTTAACTTGAATGTCATGCATATAACGTTTAAAAATGATGCACTTAACATCAAGGACCACCTGCATGGGAAGAAACAACATAAACATGACCGATTGTCAAAAGATAAGTTGGATGTATGAACGATCATTTGGCTAGATGTATATGCAAGCGCAAACGCGTCGTATGTACTGCCAAAATAGCCTAATCAGTTCTTTTATTTTTTATTAAGTGTGATAATAATATGTACCGCCAACGCTCGCCACAGCTTTACCCACCCCCCTTATGTAACACTATTTAACTGTAATTTAATATTATCATCCTTTTCTTTTTCAATTTTCACCCCAAACAAGGCACAGTGCAACTTTGAAGTAGGGGATTACTATCGGGGACATAAGTTGCAGGGGTATTATGAAGGGAGATAAGTAGCAAGATGTCTGTTCACATTACATTTGAACTTCTGCATGTCAGTACAGTTGGGAAAGCAGAATCCCGGAAGGGAGTACCAAAGTCCGGTAGTTCTGGGGAAGAAACTATTGGAGTAGAAGGCTTTCTTACACGTAGGGATTTCTACTGTGAAGGGGTGGGGTTTAGCTGTTTGTTGGGTTTGTCAGTGGTATTCACGTCGAGGGGGTACAAGTGCTTGTAGTTCGGTAAATCATTCACCATTATAATACTTGTAGAACAGGTAGAGGGATGCAACATTTCGTCGATCGGACAGAGGGTGAAGCTTAAATGACAGTTCAGGACCTATCAAGCTGGCGACTTTCTTTTGAACCTTGTCGAGGAGTGAGAGACAAGTAGCAGATGCACCAGCCCAAATGTGACAACAATACTCAATACATGGGCGAATGGTGTCCTTATAGAGTTACAGATACTTTCAGGCGTAAGTAGTTTTCTAGCACGGTAGAGAGAGCCCACCTTCTTCGCAGTAGCCTTGGCAATTCTCTCAATGTATCTATTCCAGTTCATGTTCCCTGTAAACGTTAGGCAGGGGAGTTTAAAGGAAGTGCTTTCAGGTAATGTGTTCTTGGCCATTGCTATTGGTGGTAGTAAAGGTTTCTTGTAATTATTGAAGGAAACAAGCTTAGTCTTGGCAGCATTGAATGTGATCATCCATTTTTGTTCCCATTCCACTACAGATTGTACGTCATCCTCTAGTGTTTCTGCCATTTCCTTAGTATATGTTGCATTTTCCCTTACCAAATAAACATATAATTATATATGAAAAACCACGTTTAGTATTTTTTATAATCCAACGACGGAGCTGAAGTCGATGTTTTCGATTGTAAATAAAACTAATTTTGGGGGGATAAATCTCCGTGTGGCGTACCGCTGACTTATTTTTTCTAAAGAATTAAATTGAATAAAGTTTATTGTTACAAAAATGTGTATACATTTATCTAGCGACAAAATATAAAAATATATATGAAAAAAAAAAAACACGTGTATTATTTAAAAAAAAAATCAAAATTATGCAACGCGATGAAGTTGGCTTTTTTTTATTAAACAAAACTTCATCCCTAATGCATAATTTTTATTTTTAAAAATACTAAACATGTTTGTTTGTTTTTTTTTCATATATATTTTTATATTTACTCGTTAGACAAATGTATAAAAAATCTTGCAAAAATAAAATTTATTCAATTTTATTATTTAGAAAAAAATAATTCAGTGGTACGCCAAACGCAATTTTATCATAGCAAAGTTTCGTTTAAGAAAAAAAAAAAGCCAACTTCATCCCGGTTGCATAATTTTGATTATTAAAGCAAGATAAATGTTTAAATATTCTTGTAAAATTAAACTTTAAAAAACAATGCAGCGGTACGCTACACGGAAATTTATCAAAAAATTATTTTTTGTTTTACAGTCGAAAACATTGACTTTAGTTCCGTTAAAAATCAAAGCGGCTTATTTCTCTCTGTCTCTCTCACTCCCTGTATCTCTCTATCAGTAACTTTCCCTCCCTCCGAGTGACTATAAACAGTTGTACCTCATAGTTGATCAGGATGTGTCGTCAATGATTTATGTTTTGTGAGTGTAATATTGTCACAAATAAATAATATAAGGTCAGAGTTTCTAAGCGGAACTATCCGTGAATAATAAATAATGTACGGTTATTGTGCACGTACCGAAAATGGCGGCGTGTTTAATAGTTTATAACTGTTCGTTTATTTGGTGGAATAACCGAATTTTGGAATTGTAGAATGAATACTTCTCATCCAATCAGCGGCGCCGACTATTTAAAAGGGAAAAATCATTATTTGTGTCGAAATTAAGGGGTAAGAGTATGCGTTTGTGTAGGAAATCTGTAGTTAATGACGGTTAACACCCAGAAAAAGTGTGAAAAGTATAAAAGAACTCAATGTATAATGGTGTCATAAGAGTAGTCGGTAAAGTGATGGAGAAATGTTAGTTACTTATTCTTTAGGTTAGGGCGATGGTGGTCATGGCGCTCCTCGGAATAAATGTATTTTTTTAATATTACGAAATAATGTGTATGTAATTGTGATCTCTAGTTAATGTAGTGGCTAATGACGTAAACATAGTAATTTTTATGTGCCATTTGTTGTTGTCAATCTAAGGCAATTTCGTCCAGAGGGGGAAAGTGTATCTCCTTTATTATATGCAAGATGAAAGATGCTGTTGTGTAATTTTCACAGGTCCCGTTGGTGTCTATAATTCAACTTCAATTGCTATTTTTCTTACAGTGAATTAGTTAAAAATTGACATAAATAACTCTGCTTCTTCTTCTGGCTAAGAGCAAAGTATATATATATATATATATATATATATATATATATATATATATATATATATATATATATATATAGAGAGAGAGAGAGAGAGAGAGAGATAGATAGATATAGTAAGTTATGAAAGTATATATGGCAATTAAGCACAGAATATTCCGCGTTTCATTCTCATGAGAATTCATCAGGTTACGAATTCAAGAATGAAACGCGGAATATTCTGTGTAGTTTAATTGCCGTGTTTATTTTCATAACTTACTACCTAGCTCTACCTATGTATTGAGCACTGTTGGAGATAATACTGAAAACTTACGCATAAAATTATATTTTTGTATATTAATTTAATATATATATATATATATATATATAAATTTATGTGATTAAATGAAGTAGTTACGTACATATATATATATATATATATATATATATATATATATATATATATATATATAATAAAACTTTGTTGAAATTCAAAGCCTTACATTTGTTCTTTTATATAACTCTTGTGTATTTAATCTTGGATCTCTTCATTATAGCCGCTTTATTAGCCACGTCATTAATGGGATGACAATTTTATGATTTTATGTTTTCATAAAAATTGTCTGTCTCAGCAACTCGTCAGATGTGATTTCCATCCGATGTTCCCAACAAAAAGTTAATTTTGTACATGATAAACCTGGTGCATTCTTTATATATATATATATATATATATATATATATATATATATATATATATATATATTCTAATAATACACTTAATTATTTTCGTTTTCAGTAAAAGATAAATTCTTCTAGACAGAAAAAATATTTTATTTTTGTCTCAATCCAGCGTTCACCTCTCTGGGGAGCTGGATTCCCCCACCCCACCCTACCCTTAATAAAAAAAAACGACCTTTTATTTAAGACTGCTCTCGTGTGAAGACAAACAAATAAGAACAACAGAATCAATCAAAAGTTATACCACGCTGATTTATATGAAAGAAAGGAATCTTTTGTAGAAAAACCCTAACTCACTAATGGAAAAAATTAGTTTTTATAAAAATAAAATACATAGCCTCATTAGCTATTCGCAGTGCGCGCACACTCGCTTGGCCTAATTTTGTGTGAATACTGCATCAAGTTAGAATTAGGATCGAGGTTTTTGTATTTTCACTTACCAGTGCGTGTGTGATACCATCCACTCTCAAGTATTAGAAAGAAAATAAAAAGAAAAAAAAAGCATAACATTAAAAAGAGGAAATAAATTTTTCATAAACAAAGGTATAGGAAATGTGGTTGCTGGAAAGACCCTGCCATTCGATGATAAGGGTCAATGGGCGGTCGGTAGTCATTAGGTCAACAGTGTAGTAATCGTTAGTAGTGGGAATTTGGCATGATTTGATTATTTAAGGGGACGGCTCAGCAAGTGCTTGTTTACATTGGACTTGTAATTAGCTGGAAAGTTCCACAAGTGGGCTGTTCTATGAAAAATGCTTTGTTCATGGAATACACATGTAGATTTAGACATAGATAGACAGTGGGGGTTGTTGATAGTGGTTGTAGCTAGATAAGTATTTTTGTGAAAATTTGGCAAGGTGGGGACTATAGATTGGAGCTCAGACGAGCACTTGCCATAAAAATAACGATATAAAATCGTAAGTCATAAATCTTAATCTTAACAAAATGTCATAGGTTATTACTATAATAGCCGTCGGTATCGTTAGTAAATAGTGACACGAAACATATATATCTTACTAAGTAAATAACTATGGTCTAAAGAGCATCTGTTGTAGTTCATGTCAATGAGAGTGTTAAAATGCTGCCAACTTTCTTTTAATAAGAACAAAAAGAAAATGTAAATATTTATCCGGACTAAATAGTAAAATCGATTAATGTGAACGAAAAAAGAATTTAAGAGGAAGTGAAGTATAATGATACCACAGAATTTAGTTCGAAAATGAATCGCTTTCATCACTTCTAATATTTAGCGCTTGTTAATACTTTTTTTTAAATAATTAGCAAGGCTATGACAACAGCATATTCTTTTTATTGTTTTAACTCTCGAGTATATATCTGACACAGTTAATCAACCGAGAACCACATCACTCTATATAAAGCATGTCAGATATCAACGGATACACACTCGAAAGTCAAAACAATGAGAAGAATATGCTGTTGTCCTAGCGCTAATAATTAGTTATACGTATAGGAAGTTGGAGAGGTTTTTACTCTCTCACCGGGAAGACTTTTTTGTAATTCATAAAAGAACAATTAGTGTTGTTGTGTGGTTGCTTGACTTGCAGTATGGTAAAACGCGTATTATAAGATTGCGGCAGGATAAATAGCGGTGAAAGTAGATTTTGTTTGAAATATCGATCGATGCTTCCATCCAGTCTAAAGAGACAATGGATACCTCATGTAAGGGTAGCTCTGCATGTAATTGTGCTGCAAGGGTTCCGCAATCCGCAACCATATTTCTCATGATTCGGCACTGCATGAGTCCAGTGGTAAAGGAAAGTGCTAGACGACTGGAAACAATGCCGAGATAAGCAGAGAGCAAAGACAGCACCTGGAATTTCCAAATGGTCCCCCATTTTAGTATTGATCAGGCTCAACGTTGCTTAACTTCGGTGATTTAACGGGCACCGATGAGTCAACGTGAATTATGCCGTATGTAAATTTATAATGAAGTGAATAAATTTGAAATGAGATGATTGAAAGTTTGAAATATACTCTTGAAAAAAAGGGGCTGCTCCTGTTGATGGCTCCTCCACATCTTTCGTTTTGATTTAACAAACAAAATATTGACTCTCTCCTTTTCTTCACAGAGACGCTATTTTGTTTAAGTTATGCACATGTTGTAAGTTATTTTGTTTGATCGAGTATATCAACTGTAAACAGTATGCGCATAACTTTTCTTATTTATTATATACATTATTTGATATTCGTGTGCTTGCCCTATTCCCTTTCCTGCAGTCTCTTTCTCACAAAAGAGACATTTCTAATTTATTTTTCAGACTCTATTTTTATTTCCTTGGTAGGTGGTCGACTGAGCTCCGATCTCTGTTTCCCTGAAGCAAGGACTCGTCTAGCTACAACCACTGTAAATAATTTTCTTCTCTGTAAGGGTGTACTTGGAGCTAAACAGAACTTCCGTGAACAAAGTCTCTTTCCAAGAATCATCCGCCTGTGGAACATAATACTGCACGGTTCCTTCCCAGTTGACTATAATACGGTCGTTTTCAAGTCTAATACTAACAAATTCTTGTTGAGACATTCTCTCAAATAATCAAATTTTTGCCTAGTCTGAATCGTCATTTCCAATCCTCGAGATTATGTCTCACCGTCCACCTGGCCTAAATTCATTAACCTTTATGTTCAGAACGATTTTCAGCTTTGATAAATGGTGATTCGTGTGCACATTAAAAAATATAGTTAAAAAGCCCCGATATTAAAGCGTGGGAATTTAGATGACAAAATGTTTCTCCAAATTCAGCTTCAATATTAGTGATAGCTAGTTTGTCGCAGGTCATAATGTTCGCCAAGATAGATAAAAAAAAAATCAGTGCCTTAATAAAATATTTAAAAGGAAAAACAATTGGTAACTCATTTACTCGAGTGGCCTTCGGGCCTTGACAAGCGGTGATTCACTGTTACAAAAAATAAAATAAATAAATTATTAGATTGCGTGGATATAAATAGAGGAAGGAAAGTAGATGTTGTCTGTTTCCATATAGAAAGAAAAGTTTACAAATATGAGAAACCAAGTTTTTCGCTGAACCCAAAACGTTTGAAGACACAAAACTGACATAGTCAGCGGATGAAAAGCGACGACTGCAGCCAGAAGTGGGAAAACAATAATGAAAAAGGTTTATACTGAACTAGTAATTCAATTTCCGAAGATCGTGAGATCCTTTTTCTAATTACAGAGAAATCCGCAGACAACTGAAGAGGCTTTTCGAATGCTACGTGACTCGTACCTAATAATTACTACGTATATGATTCGTCTTCCAATAAAACATGAACGAGAGGATCACACACAACACGAAATGGACCAAACAAACATTGAACATCAGTTCATTAATATATTTTATGGTTTGGGCAAGAACGAGGTTGGCGTTCAACCATCGTACGTGGATGTCTTTTAAATATTATTTATATCAAAAAACGGATACTTCTGCATTTATTGACCCGTTTTTCTGTGATGTTGCCTCGGTATGTCCCGGTAGCTTACGTAAGCCGCCGGAATCTGCCGAGCGCTGACCAAATTTTAAAACGTAAGAAAAAAAGAAAAGCCATTATCATATAGTAATTACAATGAAGAATAATTGAAAGACAATAAAAATGTATCATCAACTTATCGTAAGTTTTATGAATAGGGCTGTGACAACAGCATATTCTTTTCATTGTTTTGACTCTTGAGTATATATCCGTTAATATCTTATGTTTTTATATAGACTGATGTGATTCTCGGTTGATTAAGTGTGTCTAACTGTGTCGGATATATACCCGAATGTCAAAAGAATGAAAAGAATATGCTGTTGTCACATCCCTATTCATAAATAAATATTTATTTTTAAATAATGTGTATTAACAAATGAAAACAATTTTTGTGAGATTTTTTTTTATAAGAAAAGATGCTGATTTTTATTTTTGCAAGAAAAGTTTTTCAGAATAGTTTTTGATTGTTTTTTTTATTTTATTTTTTGTAAGAAAAGTTTCTTTTGTAAGAAAAGTTTTTTTTGTAAGATTTTTGTAAGAAATTTTTTTTTAATATTGTAACGTTACCAATACGTTGTAACTTCAGTCGCTAAGTAGACAAAAAATAGGAAATAAATTTTTTTGTGTTGTACAACGACATTCATTTTCTCATACTCTCGTCACGCATGACTTCTCGTTACGGATGTGACAGCCCACATGATCGTTTTCTCAAACGTGTTCTCGAACATCATCCACATCTCTAATATGCTCTATCCTATTTATGCTCTTCTTTTTCCTTACCGTGACGTCATTTCGGTCAGGGCTCGGTATTTGCATATAGCTCACAGCACTGTGTTACAATACGTTAAAAAACGACCCTGGTGTCTAACTCTGTCCCGTGGGGAGGCATAGTAAATAGGTACAATATCAATAAATGAAAACATTTTTTATGAGAAAAATATTTCTTTTGTAAGAAGGGTTTTTATTTGAAAACATAGCAACAAATGGAACGTTTTTTTTGCGGGGGGGGGAGGTAATTTTTGTAAGAAAATTTTTGAAAAGATATTTTTAGTTTTATTTTGTATTTTTTCGGTGGGAAGGGATGAAAAATAATATGTTGATGTAATTTTTGTGGGAGGATTTTTTTTTTTTTTTATATTTCGGTTCTTTTTTTTTACTTTTAAGGTTAGGAGACAAGATATTTTCTTACAGTTATTTTAGGTCGACTGAAAGGCAACCGACGACGGCAAAGAGAGATGAGAAGGGCTAGAGGAAATGAAAGGAAACTCTCTAACCAGGTATCTTTCTGTGGTATGATTAGGGCCATGACAACAGCATATTCTTTTCCTTGTTTTGATTCTCAGGTATATATCCATTAATATCTTATATGTTTTTATATAGAGTGATGCGGTTCTCGGTTGATTAACTGAGTCTAAATGTGTCTAAATGTGTCGGATATATACTCGAGAGTCACAACAATGAAAAGAATATGTTTTTGCCATAGCCCTACTAATTATTAAAAAAAAGTATCAATAAGGACTAAATATTAGAAGTGATGAAAGTGATTCCTTTTCGAACTAAATTATGTGGTCTCATTATACGTCACTTCCTCTCAAATTCTTTTTCCGTTCACATTAATCGATTTTACTATTTAGTCCGGATAAATATTTGCATTGTCTTTTTGATCAGCATTTTAACACTCTCATTGACATGTACTACAACAGATGCCCTTTACAATAAACAATGAATATGCTGTTTCAATAGCCCTAGATATGATTTATGATAGACACATGTGGATTTCTTCTGAATTTTTCTCCACATGAATTCTACTAAATAGCTATTGAGTCGCTTCCGGCTGGTTCTGCATTCTTTCTTATTACATTGCTTTGCTTCTTTCCACATCCTTTCCGTATGATTCGTAGTAGCTTTCATTATAGAGTCTACGAAATTAAGACTGTGGTTACCGTAGGCAACAGTCGGATACGACCATGGTCTTTGTTATGAGAAGGGTTAGGGTTTTGACGAGGTATTGTTTAGTACTGTCGCCAGGAAACTTTCAACGTCGATGGGACGTAACCATCGAAGGTTCAGAACAGTTCGAAGAACCTCCCAACGTTGTGTTTTCTCCTGTTGAATAGGGATTCATCGATTTTGATTGTGTGTCCTGAGCCTCCAATTTTCCAGGGATTCCTAAGGAAATAATCCTGGTGGATGTCCCGCAGAAAGTTCTTCCATCTGGTGATAGTGTGTTTGAATCTGATATCATACTCTTGCCTGAGATTTTTATTTGTTTTTATGTCGTGAGACCACATGCATATTATTTTACTATCTTTTAATGATCTCAATTTTTTTAGTGTGATTAAAACTAACATTTTCCTCCAATTTATTAATTGCCGTCTGCTAGGATTTTTCATTGGTTAAACACGCAGTGCGTTTGAAATATCGTATTTTTAGTGGTGTGAAAGTTTAGAGGGTTTTTTTTTCAATAAAATTAGAGAGAAAAATATTACCTTCTAAGGCGGGAAAAAAATCGAGTTTTGTAACTTGGATATGTGCTTATTTTATTCCTTAAGAGCCTGGCTTGTGAATCCTGGCTTGAATTGAGAATACAGCGTGGCTCCTGGCTTGGATCCAGTTCAAAGCGTGGCTCCTGGCTTGGATCCAGTATAGAGCATGGATCCTGGCTTGGAGGAGTATGGGCCGTGGAACCTGGCTTGAATCGAGTATATAGCATGGATCCTGGCTTGGATCGAGTATGGGATGCGGATCCTGGTTTGGATTGAGAATAGAGCGTGGATTCTCGGTTGAGTCAAGTATAGAGTTTGGATCCTGGCTTGGATCGAGTATATAGCGTGGATCCTGGCTTGGATCGAATATAAAGCAGAGAGGCGGATTGAGAGTGCAGATACTGGCTTGGATAAAGTATAGAATGCAGATCCTAACTTAGATCGATTATAGAGTACAAATTCTGGCTTGGACCATAGACCGTGGATCCTGACTTGAATAAAGTATAGAGCATGGATCCCGGCTTGAATCGAGTATAGACGATGGTCACATCTTTGAAATATATCGAGGCTCATGCTGAAAATTAATTTGTTATAAATGTTAAAAACATGAATGTTGAATAAAAGAGATAACAACATTATTAATGAACAAATTATATGTAAAAATGTACAGATGATTGCAATATATTTTGTGTTCGTTAGAAAATGTCAATGCTAGCGTGTTTGAAGTGTGTAAGTCAAAGTATGTTCTCTGTTAGTGTGTGTATGCATACGACATTGTGTGTATGCGTGTGACATAGTTTTGTGCTGTCTTTTGTTAATATGTAAGTTGAAAATAGTCATTTGCTTTTCCCTTGACATATAGCAAGGTGGTAGAGTGAAATGGAGTTTCTTTTTAAACATATTGAAGAAGTTACCACTTTGAAGAAAATTATTTATTTTTGTAGAAGAAGAAGAAGAAGAAGAAGAAGAAGAAGAAGAGCAACTTGAGGTTATTAGATCCAGTCATTCGGCAAAAATAGGATAAAACGGCTGCCTTCTATGTGTTCCCAAAGTTCATCAACTTTAAGAGTTGATATCAAGACAGACTTTCTGTGACTGACTTCATAGGGTAATTTTCTGATAACGGCCGTTAATAATCCTCAATTTTTTGGAGTAGACCAGAGCATGTCTCTCCACTGACTTCTCTGATTCACTGCTTTAAAACTTTATGACTATGAACCCATTTAAAAAAAAAAAAAAAAAAAAAAAAAAAAATCTCAAAATTTTTTTGTCCATATTTTCTTTCATTTTGATTGACCGGAGAATATTATTTTATAAATAGTTGAGTGAAAAATTTTCTTGAATAATTCTTTTTTATTTTGCAAAGATTTGCAACTTTATATCACGTAGTCAAGATTGTGTGTGTATATTTTTAGCTAAGATCCCAAGAGAGAATGTCGTTGGTTGAAAAATGCATTTGATTGGTCTGTTGGATTCAGCAATGGCAACAAATGACAACAAATGGTTGTTTTTATATATCGACTTCCAATTGTGCAAAAAGCTCAGCAGATTATTTCAACCAATAACATCGCAAGATATATTCACTTCCAAATCTTGCACGTAATATAGAAACACAAACACAATTTATGTACATCCATCGAAATCTATTGAATCAGTTTCAAAATAAAAAGGTAAGTGCCAATCACACCAGATATAATGACAGACGATTCGCCATATCACTCACATGCTGGAGTCTCGCTGCCAGCTTCATCTTTTTAACCATGCTATGGTATTTCCCTCACCAATAAATGATTTCAAAATGTCGCTTCTTAGGTAGATTTTCAACATTTTAAAAAGTCGAAATAGCTTTAACATGAATAAATAATAAATGCGTTCCTTAGCAGTTTGTATATATGCTGTCGGTGTGTTTAGTAGTTCGTGCTATATGCTACCATTGTGAACATTGAAAGTTTGCTTCCTTCCAATTCATTGTACCTGCAGTATTTACTAATGCCTCCTTCCTATCCTTTTCTTCATCTCCCTCCTCCTCCTCCTCCTCCTCCTCCTCTTCTTCTTCAGACAAGATAAAGATCTAGCTAAAGGTAGCGTTCATCGATGTGGCATTTACAGCTTACAGGCAGGTAATTGGTTTGACTGGTGAATTCTGACAGTTACATAGGAAATGGTCGTAAAACTGACCTTTGCTAGTGGGCTCCTTGGTGCCATCTCTATTAGACTATACCAAACCCCAGACATTGATTGTCTGTTTATGGAGAAACTAATAGTAAGAGTACTAGTGATGCGATGGCTCCTAAGGCTACATGATCACCTAAAAGCGAAGCCATAATTCTTGCCAGTAGTGGTTTTACCACAATTTTTAGGGTGCTGGCAGAAGTCAGATGACAAGAGATTTCTTAAAGTGCAAAATGTAATATCATCGATGTAGCCAGATTGGGCACTTGGCCTAGTACTGCCTGGAAAATTAATGAGGAGACAATCTGTTACCCCTGACAGAATGTGAATGCGATACTCTTGGAACTGAACATCTACATTGAGAGAACATAACATTTAGCTCTGAGTCACATTGAATATTACTCACAGACAATGATGGATGCAGATTGGAACCAATCATGGATGGAAAGTAGGGAAATGTCTGATTCGATGAATGAGTCTTAATTCTTCTCTCCCTTTCATCATCAGAAACAGTAGTATGAAAATGATCAGATCGGGCACCTGGAGGACTGCACAAAGAAGTAACAGAATACCCATTGGCTATAACTACAAGGGAGAAATATGAGCAGAAATTTATTCATACAATAGGTGAAATATAGCAAAATGTGAGATGTTCCAAAGATTTGATTGCTCTGATGGTCGTGATGTGGCAGAATAAAGCCAAGGTATGCCTAGTGATGAAATATGGAAAACTTCACGCATCATTTTGCTGCATTCACAAACAATGCGGGTATTTTCACAGTCAAGCTGTGTGAATGGAGATAGAAAGAAGAAATATATGTGTACTGAACTTCAGGAGAACATACATCGACACTAGTGGTCATTTCAGACCATGAGGATTGGCAGGAAAATGTACTGCCTGACACGTTTGAGGTTTGACCTAAATGTTGCTTCAATTACCATGAAGATAATAATTAATATGGCACTAAACCTCAAGAGGCCTAGATAGTTCGTCAAGTAGACGATCAATACGCCCCCTTCTCTCTCTCACACCCTCTCTCTCTCTCTCTCTCTCTCTTTCTCTCTCTCTCTCTCTCTCTCTCTCTCTCTCTCTGGTTTAATGGATCAAGTCATCTATGATATAAATCTAACCTGTCTGTTTAAATGTATGTATGTATGTATGTATGTATGTATGTATGTATGTATGCCTAAAACTTTTGACAGAGGCAACAGATTTTCATGGTATCGTTTTGAAGCTGGACCCTTCGAACGACAAATATCGAAAAATTGGCTGAAAACATTAATTCCTTTACCCTCAACTGGGCAATTTTTACAGAGAGGGTCGTTTTTTTGCGTCGCCATTTTTGCAATTTTAGACTTCTGGTCGCGTCATGGAGTAGCAGTAAGATGTCAGGGTTTTTTTTTTTTTACTTTCTCTTCCACCTTCGCGTCACTGGTTCGAGACTCCCTGCCTAATACCACTTTTTTCTTTTTTTTTTTTTTGCTCAACACACACCTTTAAACTCGTGGGCAACGCCGGGTACCTAGGCTAGTTAGTTTATAACGTGTGTAGTTATCTACTATCCCTCTATTTTAATGAATAATGCCATCGTTTAGTGACGTCATCCAGTATACAGGGTGACAAACAAACAAAAAATAAGCAAAATAACAAGGTCAATATAATTAAAATAGTGTTAAGATTGTTACAGGAAGAAACAATACAGGATGCGGTATCAGGCTACATCAACAATAGCTACTTTAATTAAGATATAGTGCCCACGGTAAGAGATCACTTGGCTCAGTTCGAACAAGAAAACCAGGATTAAAGAATGGTGTTAAAATGCTGGAGTTTTTTTTTTTTTTTTTTTTTCTGAAATCTAACTCATGGACGGAAAAATAAGATTTAAAAAGCCAGCACCTAAGAAAAAAGCACTCTGACCAAAAAAACAACAACAAAAAAACTGCTTTAGCATTAGCATTTTCTGGTAAGGGTGATTAGCAATAAACTAACCCTGTCTCAAAGGAGGTAAAACTAAAGCCTGGGAAAGAGAGAACCTCCTAGAACTGCACAGGATCATACTTCATACTAACAGAGACCTAGGCATACCACTATGTCCAAGATTCTTCCAGTGAAATTTTTATATGAAATAACCACCCCGAAGGGTTGGTGTGCTGGAATTGAACGTCCGCATAGGACTAGTGTAGAGTTGAAATGCGATTGCAGAAGTTTTCAGCATTATTACATGATGGACAGTGTTCTTCTTCCAGTATGCAGATGTTGTCATGTTATTTGCAAAGTGATGAAGATAAGAGCCACTTCAATTACAGAAGGTGAATGACACTCTCCTCCAGCTCATGATCACAAAAACTGTGGATGTGTTCATACATCTGCGAGGAGGGCTCAAAAAGCAAACGTGCAGGTTATCGCCACTTCCTTAGATAGATTACTTAGATTTTATATTTTGCTAGTTTCACAAAGTTCTATACTTGAAACACTTGAAACATTAATTTAAAATAATAAACATTTCATTTGTAACATTGTTGCAGACATGAAACAAAATCTTTTCTCATTTATTAATATAGATAAATAGACATTAATGTTTTCATAGTTTCGATAAAGATTTATGTCTTTTAAAAGGAAAGAAAGAAGAAAACAACGTGCCTTTTCACTTGTAGTTTAGATCAAAACTTGTTGAAAATTAAGTCAGTTTATCTAAAGAAGCATTTGAGCACAAATACTACAACCCAATTAAGATATAGTGCCCACAGCTTGAGTAAGGGAACACTTGGCTCAGTTCGAACAAGAAAACCAGGATTAAAGAATGGTGTTAGAGTGCTAGAGTTTTTTTTTTGTTTTTTTCTGAAATCTAACTCAAGGTTGGAAAAGTAGGATTTAATAAACCAGCACCCAAGAAAAAGAGCACTCTAGCCAAAAAAAAAAAAAAAAAAAAAAAGAAAAGAAAAACTGCTTCAGCATTGGCATTTTCTGGTAGGGGTGATTAGCAATAATCTAACCCAAATATTTGTCTAGAAAACGAAACAATATTGCAAACCAGAACTATCAAAACAAGTGTAGCAGCTGACACTTGTTACAAACAGGCAGAAGCTAATTCTCTCGACTCGAGATTTGAAATCCATTTCCTTCTGGTTTGTCCAATCGCAAGCCAGCTCTCAATCACGTGACAGAGTATATAGGAGGTGAAATCTGAAACTCTTAACTCTCTTTCAACCTGACCCTGCCTGGGAGCAGACTTCGCCTGGAGCTTCGGCCCCAGGCAGAACATGAGTACTACAAGCTAACAATGGCTCTCTTCAAACTACCATTTATTTCCATGTGCAGTATCGAAACGAACATTCTTTATCATGCTAAAGAACATACACTGACACATACACACAAACACACACACACACACATACACACACAGACACACACACATACCTACTCTTTCTTACCATGAGACACTAACCCTTTGCCCTGTCTCTACTATCAGACGCACGCTCCTACATGCATAAACACACTGAAGTCTTTGCCTTTTCTTTCTCCTTTAATTGGCTTCCTTTGTTCCAGCGACTACTAACTATAAACACGTGTGGACTGAGTTGTTCACTCCTCAAAAAGCCGTCAATATATTAATTCTATCTCTACACAAGAACACTTCAACCTACTAACCCGTTTCTCTCTTGTACACTCTACTAACGAAGATGACAAATAATTTGTTTATTAATATAGAATGAAACTCCATCTCCTAATCTCTCATTTCTATACAAGCATTGAATTAAAAAAAAAACAATAAAAAATAATAGTTAATTAATGAAATGTCTTTTTTAAAAAACAATATGCAAATTAGTAAACATATACATAAAGAGTATATGAAAAAGATAGCGCAACTATTGCATAAAGTTGAATTAACTTGAAATAAGATGTTTTGACTTTGAAGTTGATTTTTTATTAACACATTTAAGATTAAATGCATGACCACTGATAAAAAAAAAACTACTCTTAACACCAAGATAATGGAGGTGACTGGATAAGTGATTAATGAAAGATTCACAACACGAGTTCAAATTCAGTTCGTTCCACAAAAACACTTTCACTTGGTCCCTCTCATAAGTATCCAATATCTTTCTAGAAAGAATTCTAACTAGAAAGATATTAGAAAACGAATGTCAACAATAGAATCATCTGACTCATATGAAATGAATACCATACTTTGGGTAATTGCGCCAAATTTGGAGGCAATTGCAGCCAGCAACTAAAAAAAGTGCTCTTTATATGCGTGGTTGCCAAAGAGCACGTTTAGCTAGTTGGCGCAATTACCCCGGACTTGGCGCGACTACCCCAAAGTACAGTAACATCACATCACTTCACATCACGTCACTTCACATCACGTCACTTCACATCACGTCACTTCACATCACGTCACTTCACGTCACTTCACATCACGTCACTTCACATCACATCACTTCACATCACGTCACTTCACATCACGTCACGTCACTTCACATCACGTCACTTCACATCACTTCACATCACGTCACTTCACTTCACGTCACTTCGCATCACGTCACTTCACTTCACTTCACATCACTTCACATCACGTCACTTCACATCACATCACGTCACTTCACTTCACATCACTTCACATCATGCCACTTCACATCACGTCACTTCACACATCAACAGTCCATAAATTGAAAAAGTTACAGATTTTGTTTTGTTAAGCTGCCTTCATCCTCATCAGCAGCTGTAAATCACAGGATTGACTTCTAACTTTTAAACACATAGCATAAAAGATCAAAATGAAAATCTATAATATATCATTCCTGTAGTTTTATACAGGCTTGAATGTATCAAGTTGACTGTAAAATTATGTCAGAAAGTAGAAACTTTCCTAAGCCACACCAAGTGCTTCCTTAGTGATCATAAATTATCTAATCACATTAGTATCGCAGAGTTGTGAAAACTTTATAGCATCCCAATCAATATCCTCTTGAGATTGTTTGGTCATGTTAAGCATTCTAGTGTGGGGCTATGCAAAAAATATACTGAAGGCATAAAACAAGGAAGCTGGTCGAAAGGCATGGATTTACAAACTTGACTTTCATTTTTTATTCCTGCATCATCTTCTAATTCAAACCAAAGGTATCCAAAGAATCAACAAATTTTCCTAATGAACCTATTGATTCTTTTATCCAATATTTCAATTTTTCTGTATCTTTTAAAATCAGATAATTATTTTCTTCTGATATATATTGTTTTGTTTAATATCGACTCACGCAGAGAAACGATATGAAAACGGTACGATGAATGTGTAGACTTGGATCTGACGACCTCAGAGGAAGATTAAATTTAGACAGGAATGGGAGATGTGTTTAGAGCAAGAGATTTCATTGGTTTGGTCACATTGAAAAAATGATGAGAATGTTTGGTTAGTAAATGTCGATACTCAGTCGAATTTGACTGAACGTCATGCCATGTTGAAAGATATCAACATGATTCTCCAGTAATATGCAAAAATGTTGCATGTTATACCACTGGGTATCAGACACTGACCAGAATAGAATGAGTTATACAAGAGAGGCGAGTAAAATCCTTATTAGAAGACGATTGAGTATGTCCAATGTCAAGAAACATAAGATGCTAGTCTGATACCTTTAGAATATAGCCAACAGATTGACATACAATCAAGAAGGAGAATGCACATGATTGATAACGTTTACCTGGATAAGTTAAGTGCTATTCAAATCATGTTGATCAACCAATGCATTGGGAAGCCAGGGATACAGAACACCATCTATTTTTTTTTTAAAGGAGTCTACCTATTGAAAACCAACCCAACTATTTAGTTGGGGATATGGGTGTATAAAGAATGCCAATCTATTGACCTGGTAGTAATTTACTAAGAAATGAGAAATTGTGGCTGGACGTAAACTGGCAAAGATTGAGAAATATAAAATGGATCTCATCAACAAGCATTGCTTTAAGATTCGCAGAATGCTATGCATTACGTTTTACCATCTGGACGGCATTGGCACAGCATGACTCAGCAAATGTTATTCGCTAGCCGAGGCAAGTGTTCTGTAAAGTATGGTTCATTACAGGAGCTCCTTACAGACAATGGCTTTCTGCATCAGATAATTTAAGACTTCCATGCATGCATAGGGAATGAAAATACAATTCCATTATGCTCAAGTGAAGAATATCATAACAGGATGATGTAATTGTACAGTTAATGGAATTGTGTCCAGATTGAAGCATTTTGTTTAGGAGGCTATCTCCTAACATAATGTAACTCAAAATGATTAGGTGACTTAGATAGTTAGTCTTTAGGCATTATTAGTAGATGGGTACCCAGCCATGTTTTCATCCCCATGATAAAATTGTGCTTCGTTTTAACTTCTATTTTATTGCATACATACATAAGATGAGTCCTAAAGCCACAATATGATTGCAGCTGTATGATCACCTCAAAGTGATGTCATAATTCCTGACAGGAAAAGTCCTATTGTTATGTAATGAGACCCTACAATGATAAGCAAGCAGAAATTAGCAAGTAGATAGACATATTAGACATCTAAGTCAAGAAATATATAGATATATATGGTGAAAATAAGTTTTTAACTAACGAGTCACGTGGGGGGGGGGGCAGGTTGCTGGCATTGAAAGAAAACGGTTATGAAATCATGTCAAATAAGTTAATGGGTGCAAACACTTGCAGGATGGCCCCAATTAGTAAGAATAAGAATTGACGAGAGTTGGTGAGATCACGTTTTTCTGGGGTGAGATTTGGAAAGAGTTAACACTTTTGTTCTTTCCAGCATTATTGTGTGTTAGGAAAAACATTTCCCTTGCAGAGAAGGGTCGGGTAGAAGAATAGCAGTGTAGCCACAAGTCCACTCAACGGACATACGGCTACAAGGGGACAAAAGAGACAGCAAACTAAGGTATGTCACACTCATGCATATTTATAGTAAACATTTTTTAATATGAAAAGTAACTGTATATATTTTACTAGATAGTAAGAAATGATCGAAATAGATGTGATGTTACATGGCTCAAAGAGAGAGTGAGGAAGAACTAGAAATGTGCTGACAAGATATGATTAAACAGTGGTTATCAATCTCTCTCTGTCTTCCTTTCACCGCATTGATCATTGAGTTTGAACAACGATCAAGCTGAATAAACCTCCTCTGTCTTCAATTTTTGTTTTGATTAGTCTTTTTCGAGGGTATAAATGAAAAGCTTTGATTTTAGGATGATAGGCTCTCAGTTTGGAAGGATCATAGGAGTGCAGACAAGAACATGCAGTTTACCAGGTATGAGTAATAATTATGAATTTATTTTTCTGCATGTATGGCACAAGGTTGTAATGCAACAGTTTGAAGTTGTATCATTCTACTGCTCCAGAAAGGATCTCAGTCCTGACACAATCCTCTATCTGTAGAAAAGCCAAATACATCCTAAAATCAAGTACTGTTACCACATGTGAGATGGAGCTGCTTGGAGGACCCTATCCTGCCTTGACAGAGTTCAAAACCGACTTCGTAATCTAGTAGGTAAGGTCCTTTTCTCCTCTCTGCAAACTCTTTACGACAGAAGAAACGTTGCAAGCCTTTCTCTGCTTTATTGTTATTTTCGTGGAAGGTGCTCGTCTGAGCTCCAATGTAATGAAGCAGTGCACTTGTATTGTAACAGAGCGTGTATATGAGATAAAGGTGAATTTTCCACAACTCTCCAAATTTTGGACACCAGGAACTGGGAGCCTGCCCTTTTTAAGGGTGAGAAAACCAGCAGCAGCCTATGATAGCTGACTAGCGTAAATATCAGCAGCAGAAGCCATCTTAGCACATATGCAAATTAAACAAGTATGCACATGGTGACGTCACGGAAAGGGAGATAAAAAAAAAGGCAGAAAAAGCACAGCACATGGTCAAGCAAAGAAGTGATCGGACGTGTTTTCATTCTTGTATGGCGAGAGAGAAAATGTGCCGCGTGGTCGAAAAAGCGGAAAGGCAAGCGATGACAAAGACACGTGCGTAAAAGACATGTTCGGTGCATGAGTGATATTTTGAAACACAGTGAAGTGCATTGTCGGAAATTACTGGAATAAATGCTTTTTGTATTCGCTTTAAAAAATTCTGAGTCATATTTTTTATGTCCTTCTTTGTCTGTTTTTTTTTTTTTTGTTCCTGCGACGGTACCAGAATTGTAGGTGTATCAGAAAGTGGCCATTAAAAATGAAGATCAGAACTTTAATAATTCAACTTACTATTTTTCGAAGCTTATAACTACTTGAAAAATGTAATTAAAACCCTAATTTTTTTTTTAATTAAAGGAGCAAAGACCAAATTTAAAAAAAAAAAAATAACAGGTTTAATAGCAAATTATGCAATATTTGTTTTTTAAAAGCGGTTTTCTTTTAAAAAAATATAAAGAAAATCAACATATTTTGACTTGCTTATAAATATATGTATATATATAAATGCCAAAAAATCACTTACTTAAAAAAAATATATTATTAAATGCATGGTTCCATCCGTAATTGTTAAGAATTTATCCATATTGATATTTTATATTCCATGTATTTTTTTAAATAAAAGGATTTTTTAAAGCGAGGGTTGTAGAAAATCGCATTTTCGCAACGTGTTTTGTGCGAAGCTGCTCCTGCTAAAATGAAATTTATGAAATACGGATGAGTCCAAGGGATATAAATAATGTCTCTTATTTATTGCGTGTGTTAACCAAATTAGTATTTTTCATCCTCCGTATTTAAAAAGGAAACGCACATTCACTAATAAGTTTTTCCCCTAGAACAAAAATCCACTTCGTCAATTTTTTTAAAACAATTCTTTTAATGAAATACACGAGTTTGTGATTGATATATTTTAATACTTCTTTATCGACTAATTTTTTTTTATATCTAAAAAAAAAGAAAACATTCAATGAAATAGAAATATTTGCCGTTAGCGTCTGGCATTTACTTGACGATTGTAAGCATAACATGAGCTTTCATTTAAAAAAAAAAATCAAAGTGATTTTTAAAAAAAAGAAAGGTTTTTACACTTTGGACTTTACAGGTAAATTTCCAAAAAAATATTCTTTTTTTGTTTATTTTAAATTAAAATATTTTCTTTATTAATCTTTTATTTTCAATTTGTGATATATAAAACTTTGGCACATAAATTAATTATTAAAATTTTGATAGACATTTCAAAATGGGGGGGGTGAATTTGAAAAAACGTTTCTCTAAAATATTATATTTAGTTTATTGGAAAGAGCATAAAATTTCACAATTGACCCTGAAAATATCGTAAAAATTAAACCAAGAGAAAAATTTTGATAGATTTTTAAAAGTTTAAAAATTGAAAAATATTTAACTCGTAAACTTATATTGATTTTATTTCGTAAAAAATAGCTGCATGAAGGCACGCCGGCATTTTGTAAACACTGTTTTTTAAAAAATAAAAAATAAAATTTCTATTATTTTTTAAACAACTTTAATAGTTTATTGTGGAAGTATATTCCATACAGAAAATAAGCAACAAAAAGGAGAAATTACGAGTTTTTTTAATATTTTATTCGCAGTTTTCTGTTAGGGGTGTCAAAATTTCCTCCAAATTTCTGATACACCTAGTTGAACTCTAACAACATGATTCGAGGGTTACAAATTTATGCCCCCCACCCCTTGCAAAACTTTCACAATCAGCACTCGTTTAGTTACAACCACTATCAACAGTTTCCCCACTCTCTATCTGTACTTAAATCTAAACGCAAATTCCAAAGCTTCTTTCCCAGAACTACCTGCCTGTGGCCTGTTTTTTTAACCGTTTTGGAGTCTAATTTCCACCACTAACGATCATTACGCTATTGTCTCGTGACCATCTTACACTCATTAACCATTATCCTCAAATATCGAATAAACTTCGGGGCTTATGTCTCCCTTGTACAAAAAAAAAAAAAAAAGTTAAATTCGGTAGTGGTTGAAAAAACAAAAAAGTGAGAGAAAAAGCCACGCGTTTCTTCCTCGTAAATTGCATGGTGTATACATAAAAATAATGACTAAACAGTGCAAGGGAAATAATTCATATTTAAACCTATCCATTTAGAGTTACTTCCCTTGGCTCTTTTTAAAACTAGAAACATATACAGGGTGAAACGATAAAATTGTCGCCCTAGAAAAGATGATATGATTCCATTTCCGTTTGATGAAAATCGATTTTTTTTTATTGCAGACCATCTACTAATTAGCCAGTTGTGTACAAACCCAAGAGTGATAGAAGCCTTCTATCATGGATGACCGTGGAACAATGTTCAACGAACGAGATTGAAGATGCACTGCACCGTCGTGCACCGGTGTACCGATCCAAGTTATGATAACAGGACCATTGCCAACACCCTCAAAATTCACATCCTTATGGTTCAACGAATAACAGGGACATGCCCAGGTGATGAAAACAAAGTTTCTGGACACGGTTATGGTCTTTGGTGTGGTTTCAAGTGAGGGCCACATCATGCCACCTCACATCTTCGAAATCGGCTTGAAAATCAACACCAAAGTGTACCTGGATGTGTTGAAGTGTGTGGTAATCCCCTGTTGGAATCAGGTAGCCGCTGAGTGTGGCAGCAGGACTCAGCGCCTGCCCACAAGTTTAAAGAGACCCAGGCTTGGCTTCAGAAGGCGGGCTATGACTCTGTACTCTTTTTTCAATGCCCCCCCCCCACCCTTCCCCAACCTGAACTCGCTGGACTACTTTATTTGGTCAAACATCGAGAACATCAATAACATGACCTCCTACAACATCAAAGCCAGCCTGATCACCGCCATCTGCCGAGTATTCATCAAGCTCCTACCGGTGTTTGTAGAAAGAGCAGGCTCTCAGTTTCTGACCCGTATTGAGGCAGTGATTGAGGTTGAGGGAGGTACATTGAGTAGATGTTAGCTCTACATAATCAAGTTACCTGAAATGATTTTTTCAATAAAAGTTTTAAGATAGAGCTATGGTATTGTTTTCTTTAGGGTGACACTTTTATCGTTCTACCCTATAATGTATCTTTAATCTGGTGTAAAAATATCAACCCATGAATTCTTGGTAACATTACAGTTTAGACCGAACCCAAGTACAAGTATAGACATTCATTAACACATTAACAAATGCAATATGGACAAGTAACACAACATAATAGAGCAATACAAAGATTCATAACTCACCCGCTGGATGGAGACCTCTATTATATCTTCCGCCAATGTAAGGCTTGTATTTAACATGGAAGGTAAGTGTGTTTTACCCGGTGAGGTTGCATGCTTTCTCTCACATGGGTTTTGACCCTCCATACGGGAGAACGTGCTTTCTTGAAACCCTCATCAGCTATCTGCTTACCAAGCCAAGGGAAACCATTTACCAGTGTATCTACAACCGGTGTTGTTTCCCTAATTCCCCTACAATACTCCCCCACCGGAAAAAACAAAAACAAAAAAAAACCGGAAATTCACCTTTATTTCACATCTATTGACATACAAAGTTCTTTAAATGGGTAGGCCATCTTACATATCTTCATGAACGTATCTTTTTCTCCTGAGCACATTTTTCGGCTGTCATATCTACCGGCAAAACGTGATACTTCTAAGTGTCCTCCAATACTGCAAGTTTTATCTTGTCCATGGAAATATTTTGTTCTTCGTTCTTAATAAGAACTCTGAAGAATTTCTTGTCTGTTTATTACTTTAAACAGACCATGATATGGTAGTTGCAGAGAATGCGCCCCAGCTGTATCATGGATAAATATGTGTGTACATGTCTTCAGCCACTTGGGTACATATATTTTTGTATTTTTATGTTCCCCTGATGGAGAATAAGGCATCTCGGTCATTTTTTTCCATTAGTCTATTGACAAATGACGTTACATCCGAAACTTTCTTTGGAGTTACAATGTGGTTCCATACAGGGCTTCAACTGCTGAGCAATCCATGTTTCTCTTTATGGTGGTGCATAGCCCCAATAGTATTAGTGGAAGGTGTTCTAACCACTTTGAATTGTTAGTAAGCTGCACCCATAAAGAGACCTTCAAATTGCTTGGAGGTGGTATGCTGTAGTATGAATGTTCCTTGTGTCCAAAAGTTTTGAGAGTTTGTGGAATAGTTTACACTCAAACTATCGATCTCTGTTTGTTGTAACATTTTCCAGGGCACCGAATCTTACCACCTAACCAGCAAAGAATGTTTTGCAGTCGTATATGTTATCATGTCTGGTATGGGTAGGTCCTTAAACCATCAAACCTATCATGTCAGCAGATTTCACATGTAGGAAATGGCCCAGTGATGTCGATGTGTATGTGTTTAAATCTCTCGTCCAGGACTGGGAACGTGCCGTGTGTCATCCTTTTGTTGCAGGGCAGCTTCTACACCAGTTGCAGATGCATCTACTGCCAGGTACAGTTAATGGTTGGGTTGAATGTGAGATAATTTTACGGTCGCCTTTGTTGAACGCCTCTACTGCTTATTCTGAAAGTGTAGTGTTACAGTTCTTCACATTTGTCAACATATTCGTCGATGGCAAAAAGCATAATAAGGGAGGAACCTACGATAAAAGTTTACCAGCACTAAGATTTGGGCACAAGTGTCTCATGGTAACAGGAAAAGGAAATGTGACTTTGGATTGACTGACTCCATATTGCTTCAAGCATTCAAATACTTATCGCACATGGTCGATGTGCTCATGCATATTCTGACTAGCAATAAGTGCATCATCTATATATGCACAGACCAATGGTAAATCTGACAACACCTGGTCTATGAATCTTTGAAATGTGTTGCATTTCACAGCCTAAAAGGAACTTGCAAAAATTCAAATATCCCGAATGGTGTGATGCAGGTGTTCGGGCTCTACCAGTATTTGGTGATATGCTCGAATAAAGTCCAACTTTGTAAAAAGTTTATTATTTTGAGCCACTGCTGCTATGTTCCAGATGTGTGATACTGAATACTTATCAGGTTTAGTAACAGCATTCAGTGCTCTATAATCCCCACATGCCCGCCATGTGTTAGGGCCTTTGTTGACTAAATGAAGAGATAAAGCTCATTCGTTCTTTGAAGGGCGAATTACACCTAACTTTATCATTTGCTGAGATTCTGCCTTAGCAGCTGTTATCTTTTCTAGCTTTATTATGGACGGATGGACCATTTGTTTCACTATAGTATGTGATGGAGTGTGGCAAAACTTCCTAATGAAAAGAGGAGACCGAAACTGAAAGATACTCCTTCAAGATTCTCAGGAAAGCATTGTCCTGGTCTGTGTGTGCCGCTGCTGGATATAATGGAGTACCAGCCTTGACCACACCACACACTGTAAGTTGTGTGTCTGGATCTTTTAAACACTGGCCTGTGATATCAACAATCAGACCAAACGCTTGTAAGAAATCAGTACCTAAGATAGCACTGTCTGCGTCAGCCACTATAAAAATGTGGGTAAATACTCTATGCAAGCTCAAGTTGAGATCCTCTCTCCATATGTGTGTATCAACAAGTCATTTATAGCTCATAGCGTGAACTTACAGAGAGATTTCTTGTCAGCTCCAATTGTGGGAATGAGAGACACCTGTGCTCTACTGTCCACTAAACATGACATTCCAGAGTTTCTATCTACCATGTACAGTAGGCGGGGTGCACCGACAGTTGATGCCACTTTCTTCTGATGGTTTAGGCTTTTACCGGCCCCTTATAACTATAAGGTGAAATATATATAACTTGTATTTCACCTTATAGTTATAAGGTGAAATACAAGAACTTGCCCTCTCCCCAAATCTCATGCTTGTAGTGCATCCTATCTTGGCTGCATTCTCTGAAGATGCTGTGGGCATCCTCACAAGGTTAGCCTCACTAATTCCTTTACTATCTTGTCCATTTGAGCTTCCATTTGATGTTGCCCCTCCATCAGTTTTATGAGCAGAGTGTCTAACATCTGTAATGCTGGCCACAGCTGGCAACTGGCTAGACAATGTTGGCTATATGGACTGCTATTACTACCAACTGTTCGACAGGTGTTGAATCGTCCTGTGCAACAATGGCCACCTTGTATTGTATAGGCATACACTGGAGGAACATATGTTTGATGATGCTTTTATCCATCATCCCCTCAGTCAACTTCTGTAAACATTTTAGGAACTGGGACAGCATACTATCGCCCGGAGTTTCTTGCTATAACAGCTGTGAAATGAGCCTGTGTGTGGAAACTGTTATAGCATGTGTGATTTTCTCCTGGAGAAAGTCATATGGTTTCTCCGTGGGAGGAGAGATAATTACTTCTCTTATCTCAGCAATTACATCCTGAGGCAAGATGGACGCTACATAGCAAAATTTGTCTGCCTGCTCAGATATCTTAACAACAATCTGCTTTCTCCTGTTTCAAAGTCACAGCTGTCTTTAAGTGTCCCAATGAACTCTCAACTGTTGTCAATTGGACTGTCATAAAAATGTCGCAAAACATTAGTCTACAAATTGTTTCCCCCACCATCATAAAAATTCATTGCCTGTCGCAACCCCATAACAACTCCACAACATACCTGCAAACCAATTCTAAATATATCTACAATTATTGTTTGATCTTTTTGTTACAGTCATTGCTACACCTTAATCAGAAACTGATCTTAGCTCTCTTTTGTCTATATTAAGGAACAAATTCTGATCTATTGTTTACTGATAAACCCTATTTTCTTTTTCTTTTGTCACTCGATAAACCTGCTTTCCTTTTTTTTTTTTTTTTTTTTTTTTGTTATATTTCCTTTTCTTTTCCCTCTTACTTCCTCCCACTTTGGGGGCGAAGGGGCGACATCAATAATATAACAGAATAATTTCTTATTTTCTAAATAATTCTAAAACTATTTTTAACACTGAAAATCTTTTACACGGCACATTTAAAATTAAGATTTTTCTAAATGGTATTTGTGTATATATGCGCGTGGGAAAATAGCATCAGCAGCAGTGAAGGATGGCTGGCTTGCAAAGAGATTAGCAGCAGCAACCGAAAAAAGTGTATATGCAAATTGGAAAGTGTGCACGCGTTGGCATAGCAAGAAAAAAAAGGAAAAAGGACAACATGTGCTCGGGAAATAAACAAAGTCGGCACTGAAGGAGACGGACTTGTGAAGGTGAGAATTGGTGGGCTGTGGCCAACATGTGGTCAGAAAAAAGAGATGTGTGTCAGGTTAGATGGACATGTTATAGCAAGAGACTTTTCAAGTGGTTGGTGTTGAGACAGGAGAGAAATGGTAATAAATGCTTTTGTTAAAAAAGAAAAAAATGCCGCCCCAGATTTTTATTTATTTGTTCGGTCCTGCAATGTTACATTCAAATATTTGTTTAATTTTAACTTTGTCAGCCAAATTATTGACAATGGAATGAAATTGAGCGGGTTTGTGTCCAGACAACTTGACGTTACCTAAAACGTTTTAGAAAGAAGGCAATCTATTTAAAAACAATTTATAGCAAGTAGAATTCCCTTCTTGCTCCCCGTTTCTCCTAACCATAGCAACATGCAGAAATTTAAATGTAATGTGAACAAACATCTTGCTGCTTAACTCCCCATGTAGGTTACCTTTATAAATTTATCCCCTATCATAGTAGCTCCAGTAACAATATGTCTTGTTTATAATGAGCTAAAAGGAAAATTAAAAAAGTTCGGTACTTATACAAAATACAGACCAGGCTGTTATAAGTTAGAAACCCATTCTTAACATGGAATGGGAAGGTGTTTTGTAACTATTCTGTACTTTCACCTAACAATTCAAAAAACAAAAGATATTGTAAAAACTAAATTTAACTTGAAAACCTTATCTAAAAAAATAGCATGATCCATATTCTGGATAAATATAAAATTTTATTGAATCATATCTAAGAGACATTAAATCCATATTCACTTTTAGCAAACATGCTGCCGTAAACGAAAAGTTGAAGTAATCGAAAATGGAGATCAGAGTCATCTCACTTTTCTCACTAAATAAATATATTAATTTTTAGCTAAAAATATTTCTCTACACAATTCTAGAACGCAAACAATGTACTTTTGAGTAAAGATTTCAGTTTGAGATTTTGTATGTTCCTGAATTTGATAGAAAGAAACTAAAGAGCAAAAAGATTCATTTGAAGTAAATCCGAGATAAAATACATTATATAATAATCCAAATTATCTTCATAAAAAATTCAGAAACAATATTCTTTCTACAAATTTTCGCCTTCATTTTATAGTACCATGTCATCTCCCATGACAGCCGACCCAAACACTGTTTATAAAGTGTTTTTCTTCTTCATCTTTCTTCTAGTTCTGATCATGTTATCTTGCCGATTGTTTAGGGTGCGAGCAGTGGTTTACAAGTACAAAAAGATAAAATATAGTTCGAATACATTGCATAGACATCACTTGTACTGAGTGTGTATGATACAATTGCAAGAAAGGACCTCCAAATACTTACATCCACATCTTAGTAAAGTTTCAGTGTATCCACTAAAATCCAAAGGAGATAACTTTGACAGACAAATTTATCACTATTGTTCAGTTGATATCAGCTCATCTCTAGTCTGCTTGGTATGTTCTGAGCCACAAACAGTTATCGACCGTCACAAACCAAAAACTGTTCATAAAACGAACTCTGACTCCTAAATTTATTGACTCAAAATCGAAAATCCTATGTCTGTTTTTTTTGTCTTAGTAATCGCCATGCCTGATTAATAGAAACTGACTATTTCCGCACTTGCCCTATCAGCCAGTCCCAGCTGACAATTTGTAAACTGACCATCAATGGTGAGACGTCTTTCTGTCTTAAAAATTCAAAAGACCCACCATCTTTTTTACACATTTCTGCTGATGAATCATTTACTTCAATATTTTTGGGGCGTCCATAGCATATACAATTTTATGAGAAGGAAATACTGGAACTCAATTTTTTTTTTTAATGTTATTCTTTGATCCATTTTTTTAACTCAACCAGCAAAGGAGATGAAAATCAGGATTTGAATAACATTTTATTACTACACCTTCAGCCAACCACACAGGTTAAAAAAGTGAGGAAAAAAAAAAAAAATAAATAAGACAGACAGAATCAATTTTTATTGAATTTTTATTTTGCATGTTTTGGGAATGGACAGACACACAGACAGAAACTGAAACAAATAAACAAAAACCACAAAACTTGAGAGACATTCATCAAAATTAAGAATGTACAATTCTTATTGTTTGGATTGTCCATGACGTTCATCCAGAAAACTCGACAAAAAAAGATTAAAAAGATCAAAAAAGTTGATTTGGATTTTTTTTTTTTTTTGGTATCTATTGATTAGTAGTTAATATATTTTACAGGTTGACCATAGTTTGACCACATGAAAAATTTATTATGAAATCACGATCTAAGCACAAAACACTGGAGGAGCAGGGGGTTAAAAAACAAAAAAATCAGGCACTTGTCCAGAACTTCCTGAGAAAACAAAAATAAAAAAATCTCTATATAGTGTACATATCTGCAATGGAAAGAAAACATTGCACATCAGACACCACATCAATTAATAAAGTAGTTTTACTTAAAAAAAAAATAAATAAATAATAAAAAAATTTTTAAAGCAAATTAGAGTTTTTCCAACACCTCCTCGCTATGTTAAAAATGACAAAAATTTTGCAAGTTTTAATTATTTAGATTATCTCCTTTGTTCCTTCAGATGGCTTTCAAGATCTTACTGCTAGATTGTTGCTCTGCGTACGCCATAAAATCTGATTTTCTTATTTAAAAGTAAAACTAGTTGATCAATTGATGTGATTTTTATCATACAATATTTTCTTTCTGTCATAGATGCATACATCATATAGGTTTTTCTTTATTGTTTTTGTTTTTTTCGTGAGGAAGAAGTGCTTGACAAACACCAAAAAATGATAAATGATTTTAAGATAATTTACATAAAAAATAAAACAAAAAAAAAATAATAATTAATATTATGAATGAAATTAAAAAAAAAAAAAAAATTAATATTTTGATCAGATCTCCAATGGAGATAAAAAAAAGTTGCATGGAATTTTTGTCACTTCAAAGTTTGGTTGTATGCCATCTATTTTTTTTTTTTTTTGTTTGCTCTTATTTCATCTCTTGATTGCACAAATTTATTCCCTCTTTTCGCCTGCTGGCTTCTTTATCCTGTGGAGGAAAAGGTGCTTATTTAGAATTACACTTAAAAAAAAAAAAAAAAATCTTTGACACATGTACTTGTCACAGAATGAAGATGTCATATTTCAGAAATTACGTAAATTTATCAAATATAAAACACGATTTTCTATATGAAAAAATATTTTTTTCATATAGAAAACCCTGTTTTATGATTTTAAGAATAAATTCTAGCAATTAAGAAGCTGATTTTTTTCATCTCGATAGTTATAATTGAGAATCGAGTTGTCTACCCTTGAATTTTAACAGATTCTAAAAAAAAAAAAAAGGGGGTGGGGCAGCTTCCAGCTCTCCCGTATCGCTCATTATAAAATTTTATTTTCTTGATTTAAAAAAAAACAAAAAAACTACTTGATCAATTTATGTGATTTTTGGAATATGACATTTTCGCCCTGTGACAAGTACATACAAAGATTTTTCTGTATTTTCTGTATGTATATATATATATATATATTTTTTTAAGCAAAATTCTGAATAAGAACCGAAAATAAAAATAGGAATAAGGGAGATAACTCTAAAAGAAAAGAAAGAATTCTAATGTTCTTTCCAGACTCCATCAACAAAGTTCATCTCTAACGAAGATAATTGCCGGAGTCGATATTGTCACTGCTTATTGGTATTAAATGCACTTTTTTAAAACTTCTTTTTTTGATTGGCTTTGCATTTGTGGGTTTTTTTTTTTTCCTTTTAAATTTTTTTACCGCTGTTCACGATTCTTTCTTTTCTCCGTTAAACAAAATAGTTGTCTTCCGTTGACAAAAATCACAGGAACAGATTTTCTCAGGGCAGTGGTAGAGCCCAACACACTACCGTCCGATCAGCACTGGTACTGACAAATGACAGCTTAGACGGATGCCAACGGCACTGGATAACTTTGTCCTTGTGTTCAGCAACAATCACACTGGGGAGAGGACGTAATAGATCCCCTAAAAAAATTTTAAAAAAATAATTAAAGAAAATAAAAAATTTTTAAATAAAAAAAAAAAAAAATTAAGTGATAAAAAATAATTAAAATACAAGTTATATATGTAGAAAAAAAGAAAACATCAAGTCGTTATTAAAATGCCTTACTGTCACTAAAACTAAAAATCACTATTCAGATGATATCAAGCTATACATTGAGGCATGTACCCAGCATAGTAGTAGGTGTGTTCGTACCGAGTTGAGAGCATGTCCTCAAGAATCAGTTCGACAGAGGATGGATCGTTACGGTTTCTTTTAGCCCTCATCTGTCTGATTGAGGAATGGTTGTATTCTATCTGAGAAGGGGCAATAAAATTCTTGTCTATATCCATATTTATGAACAATAACAAATTTTAATCGTTTGGGAATATCTTAAGTAGAACAGCCCCTGGAGTAAATGTGGTATTGTGGTGTCAGATGATTGATTTATTTTTTTTTTACATGGTAGGTCACCACTTAAAGGCCACTCGAGGATAAAGGTTAACAAGTGTAAAAGGTGGCCGGTGAAACAATAGCATAGTGATTAGTAGTGGTGGAAATTTGATAGAATTTGTTATTTAAGGGGGCGGTTCAATAACAATTTGTTTACATTGGACTTGAAAACAACCATGTTAGAGTCAGCTGGAAAGCAGCCTCACAAATTCAACAGACGGGCAGTTCTAGGAAAGAAACTTTGTTAACGGAATTTGCATCTAGTTTTAGAAACACATAGGGCAGAACAAAATTTTTGACAACTGTTGTATCTAAACAAGTGTTTGTTATGAATGTTTTGCAAAGGAGATTAAAGCTCAGTCGAGCAGATGACACCTGAAAATAATAGAGCAAAGATAAATCTGCATGCAGATAACATCAAGGTATACAGAGATTCAAATCTGGCATAGCTTGAATAGGTGTGTTTGTATCCTGTTGAGGATATGAACTTTAATAAATCCAAGTCCATGGAAACAAGGAGTCTAAAGTATGGCAGGTGTCTCTTTCTTAGTTGTCTTTGTGACAGCATTCACCTGCGATGGGTTGGGCTGGCTCCAAGTGAATTTGCCACATCACGAGTCAAAGTCCATTCAGGTCAGGTCAGTCCACATAATGTTGACATAGTGTTTTTCTCAAGTTATATGCATAATGTTAAATTGATTTTAACTTAAAATGAGTTCTTATTTAATAATATTTAACAAAAAGTACAACATAAAACTATTTTTATGCCAATCCACAATTTTTTTCGCATTCTGATCTGGTCATGATCTTTAACACTCATCACTGTCATTTGAAATCATACGTATGGAAAGTAAAGTGCAATCACACGGGGGAGTGAGAGTACTTACCATGGAGGTCAGTAAGTGCAATCTTCTGATCGTAGGAACCCGAGAGAAGGTAATAGGCATTCATGGAGAAGCGCACAGTACGACATTCTCCCTGGTGTGGTTTGAAGCTCTGTACAACACGACCACCTCGGATATCATATAACATCACAGATGCATCTTCGTGGCCAGATGAAAGGAGCCGGCCAGATGGATCGACACATACGGATGCAAAAGCACTGCCTAAAAAGAGGATTCGTAAGCAAAAATGCAAATTAATATCACAGACAAACGAACATTACTGTTTAGACATTTTGTTTCAATTAAGTTTCTGAATTTTTCAAATGAGGATTGATTATTCGTGTTATTTGGATTCTTCGGTTTACAAAGTGTTATTTTCACAAGATTTCGGTCAATGTAACCTCCAACCTTCTTCAGGTGTATCTTGTCAAACTCAGGAATCTTTCTGTCAAACTCGGAAATCTGCATGAAATTTTGAACGGAACCCTTTATTTGATCCACAAGAGTAGCATGCTCTTATTCCGTCAGCATGACTGGATAGATGATGCCTCCATTCAGTCTCGAAAAACAAAGGATACCCCCTGTAGGGGCAGCTGCACATGTAATTGTGTGGCAAGGGTTGCACAATCTCCAACCACACCTCCCCTGAATTGGCACTGCACGAGTTCAGTGGAAAGGAGAAGTCCAGGACGCTTGGAAACACTGCCGAGATAAGCAGAGAGCACATACAGCACCTGGAAGTTCAAGACGGTCACCCATCTGGTACTGGCCAGCCTCATCGTTGCTTAACTTTAGTGATCTGACGGGAACCGGTGTGTCAAACCTGATTATGCCGTATTAACTGGATGGAAGTCTTAAGTAATTCATCACTGTATTTTTTAGTGTCACCCACACTTAATATTGAATGTTTACAAAGGAATTTTATCGAGTACCATATCCACTATGCTACAGGTCCTTGTGGACAATTCTAGTATGAATCTTAGAAGCGCTAAATCTATTTTGTTTCTAAATGTACATCTAGAAACATTTGTGAAAATAACACTGAAGATGAGCACAGTTGTCCGAGGAATCCAAATAACATAAATTTTGTTTCAAATCAAAAAAGCTGAAATAAAAACATAAAACGTTGGTATGTACATAAGCACTTCTTATTATATCTTAAATCGTCCGATGTAGCCAATCTAAAAAATTCCAACCGTACCCATTTTTAAAATGAATTGTTCCCAAATCAAATTATGTTGTTCTGTCGACTAAAGCATACTATTTTCAACAAGTGATACTCGTTTTATTGATTTGAAGAATATCTAGCTGACAATTATTTTTTGGGGGTAAGAATATTTATCATTTTAAAATAAATAAATAAATTGCTACAATGAAATAAATAAACATTCATTTCATTTGAAAAAGATTTAGTTGACAAAATTATTTTGACAGAAGAAAAGATTCATTTCTTTCCTTAATAGTATTGATTTTGAAAGATATTTCAAAATGAATATCATTATTAACAGTAAATTATACACACATTTACGTAGAAATCACTGTAGAATTTGTATGGGATTCTGCTAGTAAAAATATAACATAAGTGTAGAACATTAAAAAAATAAAATAAAAATGGATTAATTCAGGAATAATAGTTAACACTAGTGGTGGGACGATTAATCGGAATCGGAATCGTTAATCGTAAGAATCGTGTATTTTGGGAGGTATCGGAATCGGAATCGCATCGTTAAAAAATACCTTAATTTTCCGATTCCTTCATTACGATTCTTTTAGTCTGATGTTGAAAAAAAGAAAAAAATGTCCTGATATTTCTAACCACAAGAGACAAATGTAGCATGTTATAAACAGAAACCAAATCAATTCATTACTAACAGGGCAATGCTTAGTGCCCCCTCCCTTACAAGATTCATTCATTCAGATCTATTGTAACCAAAACTACAAAAGAGTTAACCTGAAAAGTATGCAGGGCTCTTCATTGCGAGTAAAAATTAAAAAAAATACGCTTATCTTTTTGGCGACTGTTTTTTTTTTTTTTTACTAACAAATCTTCTAGTAGTGAATGAAAATGCTTTTTCAACTTATATTTTCTTAAAATAAAACGAGCAAAGTCAAATTATTTAAACAGTAAAAAGTTTAATAGAACAATATACTTTTTTTTCTTTTTTTCAAATAAGGCTTTTGAAAGAAATATCTCTAAAATGAAATTCATCACGTTGTATTATTTCGCAAAATTTTGACAGTCGGCTTCTTTTGAAGTTTCAAAAAGAATATCATTGGAATAACATTAGAACTACACATGCTAAGTGGTGGTTTGCGGTTAAGGTATTCAGAAAATGAAAAAACAAAAACAATTATTTTGCTATCTCTTAAATACAGCTTTATATTTAATTTAAGCTACTACTGGGTAAGTCAATTTTCAAATATTTTTTTTTTTAAATTTACATTCTATTAAAATATTCAGCTCATGAAGCAATTAGATATATTTTTTGGAACTTCTTTTCAGATTCCCCCCCCCCCCAAAAAAAAAATAAAATAAAATATGGCTGAATCCAAGTTGAGCGTTACAAATTTCAGAGAAATATTGGTTTTAATTTAGATTAAATAACATTTTTGGTATGATTTTACTTTAGGGCTCGTCTCATGTTCGTATAGAAAAAAATATTTTTGAAAGTAGATTTAGGTGTGCTGAAAACGCCACTCCATTCTCGAGTAACTCTTTATAAAATACCTATTTCGAATTTTGTTTTTATCCCGAAAAAATAAAACTTATTCTAAAAAAGACATCGGGCTTATGTTTTTTGTACCCCCCCCCCAAAAAAAACACCATGAACTTTATAAACAATCAAAAACACGTGTTAGATGCTTCCTTCGATATTTTAAAAACTATTGCCGGCCCTAATTTTGAATGCAATATTTGTTTATAACACACCCGAAATTATATGAAAATTAAGATTTTAAAGGCAAGTCGTGGTAGTGTATTATCGACATTTACAAAAAAAAAAAAGAATTGCCTTTCCAAAATTATCCGCAATTTTTAAAAATTAATTTCCATCTAATTTTAAATTATCCGCGAAAGATTTACTACGCTTATGTCACTTTAATACGAGTGTGGGTGCACATATGGCACACGAATAGCCTTAGTGTGCACGCGAGCGTACCGTAACGAAAGCTGTAAAATGCCCGAAAATAGTCTGAGGGTTCAGAGGCTCATACCCACTAGCGTAGCTAGGGGGGGGGGGGGGCGGTCAGCCCCGGGTGACAGCCATAGAGGGGTGACAATCCCCCCCCCCTCCAAAAAAAATTTTTTTCAGCCAAGCTTAGGTGCGAAAATAGAATTTATTTATTATATATTATGGAATTTTTACGTTTTAATTTAAAATCTTTTTTTAGAATATTATAAACTCTTAAGAAAATTAGTCATTGCAAAACCTTTTGTCGATTTTTATTGAAAAATTTTGTACTTATGAAATCAGTTGATGACATTTCATTTTTTTTAACTGTGGAAAAATGAGAAAGAAACCATATATATATGGTGCTCGGTAAAAATGGCACTGGTAAAAATGGCACCGGTAAAAATGGCACAAGTGAATAACTAGGTAAAAATGGCACCAAAAGGTGCTACTGAAGCTATGGGGTCCCAAATTCTAACCTCATTTTGGGTTTTGTAAAAGTTCCTATTTTCTTGCCGTCAACGAGGGCAGAGTTAGACACAAGGCTGATTTTTAATATCCAGCCCCCCCCCCCCAAAAAGGGTCAGTTTTCATCGGAACAAAAGATTACAATTACCTCAGTTTAGAAGCATTGTTTGTCTAAAGGTTCTTATTTAATTGCACCCCCACTAGGGCAAAGTTAGACACAAGGTTGGTTTTAAATCTGGGGAATATCCAGCTCCCCAAAAAGGGGCATTTTCGATCTGAACAAAAAATTACAATTACCTCAGTTTAGAAGCATTGTTTATCTAAAGGTTCTTATTTAATTGCACACCGCGAGGGCAAAGTTAGACACAAAGTTAGACACAATGTCGGTTTTTAATCTGCAAATTAGCAAAATTACCAACTAGTCACTCAGAGCAGTTTTATTAGTGAGGGTCGAAATCGCAGTGTCTTTTTTTTTTTTTTTTGCCTAAGTCACCATCTAGGTGTCACCAATTTTTTTTAACCCTCCTTAACTTCAAAGAGTAAATACAATATATACAACTAAAAAAATAATTAATCAATATTTTCCTGGAATCGGAATCGTATAAAAATAAGGAATCGTCCCAACACTAGTTAACACATCACTTCACAAAGACTCTTGGAATTTGTAAGCATAGATTATGCAGCATCTTTGGTGAATTGCATAGTTACAATGTATACAAATAACAGATTGTTGATAGTAAGAAATATTTGGCTAGGATAAAAGAAGCAACAAAAGTTAGAAATGTGTCTGATATGGGGTTTTGACCAACCAGAATTTGATTTCTACTTTAGAAATGTTTGTCTTTAAATGGGAGTTCATTCTGAGATGAAGTTCACAAAAAGTAATGGTACCACATATACAAGGTTCCTTGGTTATGAACTGTTATGTTGGGCACTGCCAGGATAACACTGGGTGACCTAAGAAATTATTATTATTAATAATTATTATCATCATTATTAATTATTATTTTTAATAGTGGTTGTTATTATTATTATTAATATCATCATCATCATCATTATTATTAATTATTATTATTAATTATTATTATTAATAATTGTTATTAATTATTATTATTAATAATTGTTATTATCATCATCATTATTAATTATTTTTAATAGTGGTTATTATTATTATTATTATTATTAATTGTTATGGAAAACTAGATGGTGAATGTGAAAATACAATAAAGGAAAAATGTTTGGACAGCAAAAAGAATGTTAACTGGAATTTTAACAAACTGAGCAGGTTAGGAATTTTAATTGATAAATAATAACAGATGAATATGTGGCATACATATGGTCATGTAGTGATATGTGTATTAATAATGTAATTAGAAGGAGGAGAGTTTTTATATACACCAGGAGTTTAGTTAGTTGAGAGTCTGAGTTGAGATGAGATAGATGAGCTGAACAGAGGAGAGAGTCAGCTAGCAGCCCAGGGTCTGTGGCCTCTGTACAAAAGGCAAAGCTGTCCGACGTATGATATAGTAAAAATACGTAGAATAAAACAAGTGTGCAACTTTCCAAGTGGGGGAAACATTCTGGGAATGAAAGTTGCTTGAAAATACAACCCAAAACTTCTGGTCGTTTCCTTGGGATGAATTTTCATTGCAGCGTTTATGGATCTGTCAAACAAGACCAAAAGATGGACAAGGTTTCCCCTATTTGCCAGATGTAAAACGTCACAGAAGTGCGTTCTATCCCTTTGTATTGTCCATGTTTGTTATATGTCTTGTTAAACACGTTATACACGCATTAACCCGAGAAACGTTTTAGACGATCACTAACATTGAAGACTCACATACATGAACACTTATATACACCCACAACAAATTGTAGATAAACACCCCAAACATTACTGGATCATAGATACACAAATATATATATATATATATATATATATATATATATATATATATATATACACATACACACACACTTGTTATATAGACAACTATATAACAGACCTACTTGAGTTTTGGCAAAAATAATTGTTGGCTAGATATGAAACCCTCTAGGTTTTTGATGTCAATAAATTGGAAGCAGATTAGCCTTTTCAAGTGGGTGTCTGTTATCTAATTTAAATGGCACCAGTGTCTATATATTAGGGATGGGACGATTCCAATATTTTTTCTGATTCCGATACAATTACTGATTCTGATTTTTTATAAATCTCTAAATATTTAAATATAAAGTTATAGTTTCTCGATTACCGTAAAAACACGTTAAATGTGCAGATCTTTACTCAAGTGTAAAAATACACATGTCGCGACGATCCATCAATTTTAGTTTTACTAAAAGTTTAAAATCAACAGATATTCATTATTTTAGTATTACTCTCAGTGGTAGAATATTTTTTTTTTATAAAAAATCAAATAAAAAAAAAGTCAATTAAAAGAATCGTTTTTGGCATCGGAAAATAGGCACAAATCTTTCTGATTCCGATACCCTAAAAAGTTTTGATTCCTGATTCCAATTAATCGTCCCAACACTACTATATATATTCCAAAATATGAGCAGGGAAGAGGGGAGGGGTGATCAGAGTTTGGTTTTCTGAGGTCTGGTAGCAAATTGGCCTTTTTAACGCAAATTGAAGATGGAGAATTCATGGATCTGGAGTTTTTACTTCTCTGAATTCCTTACTAAACATCATAAAGCCTGTTGCTTTTTACTTAATTTTTAATCCTTTCTTAATTTCCAATAAGATTTTATTTTTATTCCCTTTGATCTATTTAACTATTTTATTTTTATATTTTTTATATATTGACAAACTTGATCTAACAAGCCACGCGTGCATGGTCCCCCTCTGGTGCTGCATGTGAGATGACGTCACAAAAAATAGTGAAGAAATGATGAACGTGAGAAGTGTGAAGGGCCAACGTTGCCTTCACATTTTCGCCAAGTTTCAGAAAAATCTAATGGATAGGGCAAAAGTTATGGGGTAAAAGTGTCATTTTTTGCGATTTTAGGGCATTTGTGACCCCTTTTGAGCTCCTGGGAACACAGAATTCCAGTGAAAAATGGACAAAAGGTGCAGTTTCACGCCTTAAGATATGTATATTTGAGTTCAGCACCATGGAAAAACCACTATATAGATATCAAGTTTTTGAGTAATATGAAAAAAGAGCTCAAAAAAGGTTGTTTTTTTTCTTTTTTTCTTTTTTTTAGCACTGCAAGTCCCCAGGGACGCAAACCAGAATTTTGCCATACTGGATTTATATTAAAAACAATGAGCTTCACATTTGGGCCCAGTTTCAGAAAAATCTAATGGATGGATCAAAAGTTATGGGGCAAAACGTATCATTTTTGGCCATTTTGGGGCATTTTTGACCTCATTTAAGCCAAATTTTTGCAAAAAAGTTTTTTTAATGTGCACATTTATTTAATGAAATACAATTTGTGACAAAATTTCAGTAAAAACTAATGGACGGTTATCTATCTGTTTCCTAGTGAGGAGTGTAGAAATATTTAGTTTAAAACTCAAGTGTGGGGTTACCCCTCTCAGGTTGAAGGACCCACATACCTTGTCAGGTCATCCATCTAGGAGAAGGAAAACTGATGTAAAGCCTGTGCTACTGACCTTACAAGTCATTGCACCAAAATACTGGGGGTGGGAGGCTTTCTTAGTCTTGGATAACAACCTTGCTAGAACTTGTGACTTGAACAAATTATCTGGTTTGCAAACCTAAATTGTTTAAGGAGTAGGTAAGCTCTGCCTACCGTGTGGCTTTTACATTCCTTTATCTATTAGGCAGGTGCAGAGGTACAAGATCAGGTACTCATCAAACAACCATTGCTTGCCCTCGTTTCCTGACTAGGACAATAAACGCCATCCCCCAACTCTTTCTTCCTCCCATTGCTTTTCTTCCTCATTTCTCTTAAACTAAGCAACTCTACGACACTTGCTTGCCACTCATGCCTGTGCAATTAGTCTGGCGGGTTGAGGGTACACATTTAACAGTTTGTCTGACTGCTGAGTCAGACTGACAGTACAGGAGTCCTAATTCTTTAGTAGGACTTAGAGCAGCTGCTCTATCATTATCAGTAGTTGATTTGGTTTCTCGATATATCACATTTCCTAACACAGATAGTCATGTTTATGACCATCTTCTAGATTGTGATATCAGCATAACTCACTTTTAGATCTATTCCTAACCACAGTACCTGCAGATTGTGTGACAAATGCCCATAGTCCACTTGGGAATGTCGATCACCTTGTTATATTAGTTTTTAATCCAAAGTTGAGGAGCCATTGCTCAAAATGACAAGACACTTCAAGAAGGCTGATTGGGAAGATATCAGAGATGTCCCATGCATGAACTAATATATTTTCTCTTCCTGCTAATCTGATAAAAGCCATATGCATAAATCTGAAAATAACCCCTTTACTGTTCGTGATATTATAAAAAAGCCTACACACCTCCAAAACCTGATCTCATTCCTGCCATACTAATTAAAAAATTCTCTGCTTAGGTAGATATTATCCTCTCCAAATTCAACAAATGCAGAACAGAATCTTGCTTCCTTGATAGTTGAAAAATTGCCTCCATTGTATCAGTATTCAAGAATTCTAGCAAAAGAACTGATCTGTCCAATTATCACTCCATCAGTCTCTTGTTCCTCTTTACTGAAATCTTTTAGTCTTTAATCAATCAAGCATTAGTCCATCTTGTAAATGCTAACCTTCTTTTTTACCAACAGTATGGATTTAGGCAAGCTCGTTCTACTGCAGATATTTAACTATCATCTCTAGATGCATATACCCTGTATTGGCTAAGACAGGATAAGCTAGAGCTGTAGCCCTTTATATATCCGAAGCCTCTGACAAAGTCTGGCTTCTCACAAAAATTAAATCCTATGGTATTTCTGGATAAATATTCAACATAATCAGATCTTTCCTAGACAAGAAAAATATTCAGATTATCCTTGATGGCCATATGTCTAAACAAAACATTAATGCAGATATGCACCAGGTGTCAATCTTGGACTTTTATTCTGATATCCATAAATGATATATCGGATAAAAATGTCTCAGATTGGTATATTTGCTGATGACACTATGCTTCATCTTAGACATGAGGGAAAAACAAATATACACTTATGGCAATGGCAGAAACCCTAGAAAATGACCTTTAGTCGGAAGTGGAATGAAGCCGTAAATGATTAGTAATATTTAATACTACTAAGACTAAACTTTTTTTCCTTTAAACGTTCTCAACTAATGATTGCTATTTAACACACTATCTTAGAGCCCATCTTTCAAACTTCTCAGCCTAATATTTACAGGCAACATGAATTGGAACAAATTAAAAACATTGCGAAGATTGCCGCAAGCTAGGTGGACTCTCTCTACTATGCTAGAAAATTACTCGCACTAGAGAGCTTCCTATATTTTTATAAAGCCAGGTTTCACTCATTCATGGAGTATTGTTGCCACATCTAGGCTGAAGCATCAACCACTAGTCTCTCGCTCTTAGACAGGGTCTAAAAAAGAGTTTCAAATCCAATAGATTCTGCACTATCAGCCAAGCTCCAACCCTTGTTCCATTGCGGAAATGTCGCATCCCCATACATGTTTTACAAGTACTTTAATGGAATGTGCTCTGATGAATGCATAGCACATGTGCCTCCTCAACATGCATACTTCCGACTAACCCGACAAGCAGCAAAATCCCACCTCACTGCTGAGCTCCCTACATGCTGGAACACCTATTCTAATAGTTTCTTCTCTTAAACTGCTATACTTTGAAATTTCCTTCCTGTTTCTTGACTGTGCTAACCTGTAGAAGTTTAAATGTAATGTGAACAGACATCTTGCCGTCCAACTTTCTCCAGTTTTCTTGTTGACACGATCCCAAATAGTAGCCACTTAGGTTTTAAGTGACAATATGTTTTGTTTGGGGTGAAAATGGGTAAAACAATAATAAAAAAAACAGTTAGCAAAGGTTTATGAGTATCTTCAAGCAAGATACGCCAATTTGTCTTATTTGCAAGTCTGTTGTTCAGTTGAAGAAAACAAGAATAAATGTAACTTTCTTAAAAATTGTTACTTGTTTCAACTGGAGTCGTGGTTTTGCTTAAAGGAAGAATGCTGTGGCTAGTGTTGGAATCGGGTAACAACTTTGCACCAATGCAAGTAACAACCATGGCTTGTGCAGTGAACAGAGAGAGAGAGATAGAGAGAGAGAAAAGAAGAAAGAAAGGTGGGGGGGACAAAACAAAGAGAGAAAAGTGAAAAAAAGAATATAGGGAGGGAGAAAGGGAAAAAGAAAGGGAGAAAGGGAAAAAGAAAGGGAAAAAGAAAGGGAGAAAGGGAAAAAGAAAGGGAGAAAGGGAAAAAGAAAGGGAGAAAGGGAAAAAGAAAGGGAGAAACGAAAAAAGAAAGGAAAAAAAGGAGAAAGGAAAAAAAGGAGAAAGGAAAAAAAGGAGAAAGGAAAAAAAGGAGAAAGGAAAAAAAGGAGAAAGGAAAAAAAGGAGAAAGGAAAAAAAGGAGAAAGGAAAAAAAGGAGAAAGGAAAAAAAGGAGAAAGGAAAAAAAGGAGAAAGGAAAAAAAGGAGAAAGGAAAAAAAGGAGAAAGGAAAAAAAGGAGAAAGGAAAAAAAGGAGAAAGGAAAAAAAGGAGAAAGGAAAAAAAGGAGAAAGGAAAAAAAGGAGAAAGGAAAAAAAGGAGAAAGGAAAAAAAGGAGAAAGGAAAAAAAGGAGAAAGGAAAAAAAGGAGAAAGGAAAAAAAGGAGAAAGGAAAAAAAGGAGAAAGGAAAAAAAGGAGAAAGGAAAAAAAGGAGAAAGGAAAAAAAGGAGAAAGGAAAAAAGGAGAAAGGAAAAAAGGAGAAAGGAAAAAAAGGAGAAAGGAAAAAAAGGAGAAAGGAAAAAAAGGAGAAAGGAAAAAAGGAGAAAGGAAAAAAGGGAGAAAGGAAAAAAGGGAGAAAGGAAAAAAGGGAGAAAGGAAAAAAGAAAGGGAGAAAGGAAGGAAGAGAGAAAGGGAGAAAAAGGAAAAAGAGAGAAATGCAACTCACCTGGCTCCATACTTGGTACACATGTTAGGGCAGTTGAAGCTCGGAGATCCCAAAAGCGAGCAGTTTTATCTTGTGAGCCACTTACGAACATGTGACTGCTCAATTGGCATAAGGAATAAATATGACCTAAAATTAAGAGAAGAACGAACAATAGAAAATGCACAAATTTATAATCTGAGAAGAACACATCCTTTAATGTAAAAAGTGATGTTTTTTTATGAATCAACATATTTAATAACAAGCATCCCGATAAAGAGAGAAAAATAAATAGAATACTTTGATGGTATCGCCATGTTGAAAGAATAAATTAGAATTCTTGGCTTAGTAGATGTAGAACAGTTGAGTTAGCAAGTTTAGTTCACAGGAGAAAGCCAGGGAAAACATGGTGGAAGTGATAAAAAGCACTTCTGGCCAGAGTTTAGTTTGGAAATCAATTTCTTAAAACTGTCTAATGCTTACCAACATGTAATATGGACGTTAATCAAAGTAATAATCTAATACAATTAAAAATGTAAAAAAATTTTGGTTTCACCTTGTATATATCTACTATTATATAAAAGAAACTTTATGTGTTCCTTATGGACTTGAAAATGGCTGGGCCAATTTTTATGAAATTTAACACAAATGTACATAAGTGTCAGGGATTATTCTAAGATAAGTTCTGTATCAGAATGTCTTTGATAAGTATCGATAACACTGGCTTGTGTTTATTTTTTCAAAGGTCAAAGTTTTTTTTTTTTGAAGTGATTTATAGGTTTTTTGGTGCGCTGAATCCAAAAATGCCATCCATAGTTTTTGAGATATGAGAAGTGCAACTTTTGAGCCTTGTATAGTACTAAGTATAAGGAAAACGAGGCTCCAGGTATAACCTATTCTTTTTTTTTTTTGCATAAAAATTATACTGTAGCACCCCTCAAACTGATACTGAAACCTAATGATATTTTTGTTTACATTCAGGAAGCTGAAACCGGAACTGAATCTGAAACTGCATTGACAACACTGAAACTGAAAATGGTTTAGAAAAGTGTGATCTTCAATCAATGTGACTGATTTTATAAGAATCTGTGCTTTCGGTGTTTCTATTTTGGACACGTATCTTAGATTGACAGAAAATGGAATGCAAACGAACAAATCATCCTGATAGGTTCTGCTACATATGTGGTAATGTGATTCTTGCTTGTCAACTAGCAAATATAACTGATTTTGTGAAGAAGGCATATCATGCTTACTTTGGAGTTAAACTTGGGGACGAGGACAAGCCATTTGCACCCCATGTTAGCTGCAAAACATGTGTTGAGAAATTGCGTGATTGGAGAAATAATAAAAAAAAAAGGAAGAGTATGCCATTCGCTGTTTCAATGGTTTGGAGAGAGGGCAAAGATCATGTGCCAGATTGCTATTTCTGCATGACTAATTTTAAAGGAATCAACCACAAGAACAAGCATTGTATTCAGTATCCTAATGTTCCGTCTGGCATACAACCAGTCTCTCATGGTCCAGACCTGCCCGCTCGCGAACCAGATGTTGCAATGGAATCTAGCTTCGAATCAGAATCAGATGAAAAACTTTGTGAAGGCAATGAACAAGGACGGCATGGGATGTATTTTCCTTCAGCAGAAGTTTCCTCAGATCAGTCTAGAAAAGCTTAAGGCTGGCATCTTTGATAGGCCTCAGATAAGGGAACTTATGAATGCAGCTGAGCTGTCCGTTTGGTGGTCGCTGAAGTCAGTGATAAGAAACTTTCTAGGAAATAACCGAAGTGCAGAATATGAGAAAGAAGTCGATGAGCTCTTGAACAGCTATCAAAAATTAGGGGCTCGCATGTCAGTCAAAAGGCACTTCCTACGGTCCCACTTAGCCTATTTCCCTTAGAACTGAGGTGACTTCAGCGAGGAATAGGGAGAACGTTTCCACCAGGATATTCGTATCATGCAAGAACGCGACCAAGGCTGGTGAGATATGAACTTTTTTGCGGACTACTATTGGTGTTTGAAACGAGATGTGGTGGCGGCCCAACACAGGAGAAAGTCACTGAAAAGGCCCTTCATCCATGACTAGATTTTCTGTAAAACAAAAAAAAAAAAAAAAAAATCAACCCAACCGTTTAAGAGCCCACAGGAAACAAACTCACACACAAAGTTCCTTTCCCTGTAATTGAGAAGAAAAGATACTTATCTTTAGTTGATACATAAGAGTTTTCCTGCTAATTTATTTATTTTGAACTGCCATAATTCACCTGCATATTTCTATCATTAAGCATCAATAATAACAATGCACAACACATTTATTCTCAAGCACAAGTTTTGAACATTTAATAAATAAATGGACATTTTGATAATTTGTTTATTAAAAGTATTTTCTTTTACCTTTATCTCATATAATACATTTTTTTTCTAAATGTATATATCAGTTATATGTGCATTTAAAAAACTAAAATAGAAAATACAACATTCATACCAGAATGTCCTTGCAGTTTGCGTACTAGTGTCCCGCGTTCACAATCGGTAATGCATATAGAACAATCCCCAGCACCTGCACTGACCAACATGGAAGAATGGTTGGCACTATCTTCCATAAACAGAACATCTCGAATGGTGCCATCATGGCAGTTCATCTCAATTTCAGGACCTGAAAAAAAACCAAAAAACAATAACAGATTCATTCTTAAGATGTGTATATTTAACCTGCACATTTAGCGGTGAAAATACTGTTTCAAGCTTGAATACAATCAAACAACAAAAGGATTATTTCACATTCTCAGTTAATTTTCAAGGAAAGTCAATTACAATTATATACACACTAGAGATACATGCCACAATATATCTGCATCTGGAGAGAGTTTGAATTAATATACATCATCTTCAGGAGTCTTTGGTCTCGCTATACAAAGGCTTATCAGGACAACCTGAAATGAGGACACTTCATCCTACAAGTAAACTCTAATCAAATATCGACGACATTGTCCAAAACCCAAATAAGATCCCCTTAACATGGTTATACACTGGCTTTTATGAGAAGTGGACAGTGATTGCCTCCTTGGTTCATTGGAGGGTCGTATGGATTGACCAAAAGATAAGCCAATTATTGCTCCTGTAGGTTTGGTTTCGTTGTTTTGCTTTATGGCATATCAACCCTTTTCAGGTTATTTAATGCCAAATCCAGTGATTTTAGAAATAGTATTCATGTGCTCCTGAACATCTTAATTCTTTTCCTATTTTCTCAGTTATCTTACCATCTTGGATGACTGTTTGACTCGATTCTTATGGGTGATCCAGATACTGCTTCTGCAACTTCCAGATTTTCTGTTTCATGACAACAAACATTTCTCATAAAAGTATTTCCGAGTATACCCCTTGTCCTGTTCATTTATTAACGCCAGATTGTCATCTCAATAATACTTCTCTCAAATAAATCCATTTCTGTCTTTGTCATTTGTTTTGTTATCTGACACCATCCTTGAGTGGCTTTGGTCTCTCTGTACAAGGGGTTGTCAGGTTTTCCTGACATGAGGACCTCCCCCCTTACAAGTAAACCCTGACAAAATATTAAAAATAACATATTTGAAGCCTACATATGACCCCCTTAACACTGCTATACACTGGCTCATATGAGAAATGGTGTACCTTCTCATAATGATGTTCTCTCAAGTAACAGAACTTAACTGGATACTCCACTAGACCAGGTGAATTCTTATCCTTGAATCTAGTGAGACCAAAAGAAAGATAAATTAAGGTTCTCCATTCGTTTACTAACTCAACAGTTGAGAGGTACAACAGAATTTATTGGAACATGTGGATATCTATGGCTCTTGTATAGAGAACAAGTGTAAGACCCAAGAAAGGGGTTCCTTGATCGCTGATAACTTTGATTGAAGTAAAATAAACAAAAAGCAAGAAAGAAAACTATTGATTGAACCCTTTACAAAGTGTTCAATCAGTAGAAATCAAGTGTTCAGATTTCTGAAACCTTACTGAAATAAAACAAAAACATTCATTAAAAAAAAAAAATAAAATAAAACATGTGTTCATATACAAAGCTGTATTCATAGAAAACAAATTCATTAGATCACCAAAGTTAAGTACGCTGAGCCTGGTCAGTATCAGATATGTGGCCATTTGAGAATACCAGGAGAATCTGGGAGGACACTGACACCACATTGATTAAAAAAAACAAAAAAAACTAACATAGCCAAAATCATCTCCCTTGATTAAGATATACATGCGCTTAGTAACTGTTTGTTAATATTTCCTCCCTTAAGCAAGAATCTGTCTCAACCAACCCAGTGTGAATTGCCAAACCAGGACAGAAAATTCATTTTTTAAATATCATTTTAGGAATTTATACAAAAATGATCCACCACAATCACATCTATATTTACCATTAGTCCAAAACATGCACAAAAAAATTTCTTAAAAGATGTTTTTTTCTTCACTTTTTTACAGATGTGCGCTGTACATTAGAACTTCATGTTTTTTCACAAAAAAAAAAAATAAACATTAAATGGAAGATAACTTCTATTTTGCAGTTGTGAGTCACAATCAGATTTTTTGCGTTGTTAGTTTCTGTAACGCAGTATCACCAAGCTCTCACATACAATGTCTCGTATTCCCAAATAAACACCCGTCGTGTACTAATCAGTGTCTCGTTTATAGTCATTTACGTTAGCCTCACTGATTAGTTTGCTTGAAGTTAATTGCGATGCTTGGTCCACGGTTTGAATTGTGTGACTTGAATGATTATCTCTACACTGATGCTTCTGTAAAGATGAAATCTAGACATATACAGATAATATTTAAGGATTTATTATTGAAAAAAATTATATATATACATATATATATGATTACTTCATTTCATCACAAATTAATATACGAAAGTATAGATTTATGTGTAAACTTTAAGTATTTACTTCAACAGTGCTCAATACGTAGGTGGAGCTAGGTAGTAAGTTATAAAATATATATGGCAATTAAGCTACACAGAATATGCCTGATGAATCCTAGCGTGGATGAAATGCGGAATATTCTGTGTAGCTTAATTGCCATATATATTTTATGACTCACTACTATATACATATATATATATATATATATATATATATATATATAAATAAAATAAGTGTGTGTGTGTAATAAACAGAAATTTGTTTAATGTCAACAGCAAATGTGTAAATGAAAATTGTCAATACAAACAAAAAAAAAGACAAAGTAATTAAATAAGTAATCTAAGCAAAAAAGGAAATGTTAAGTTGTAAAACTCAATGGATTGTATTAGACTCCTATTTTAATTTTAGTTTACTAAAAAATACAATAGGAGTGTAATACAACTCATACAAGATTATCTCCCTTTAGCAATTTAATTAGGCCAACTAAACTTTGCCAAAATGCATAGAGTGAATAAAATTAAATTTAAAAATATAAAATAATTAAAATTAAATAATAAACTTGGAATGAAAATGCCCACCTTTATCAAAATGATTAAACTGAACAGCCAAAATAACTGATATATATATATATATATATATATATATATATCTTATAATTCACTGCTTCACAAGAAATATACTCATTTTGTTAACTTCAAGATGTTAAGTTTGCTAATTAAATATGTTATAAAGCAATGAATTATATGAAATATTTATAACTCTAGTATTGCACTACTGAACTATCTAAAAAGAATTTGGCGTTATTTGTTTTATATATATATATATATATATATATATATATATATATATATATATACTCCTATAAATTCGTTTTTCTTTTGTGTGTATTGATGTTCACATTAAAAACCCTCTTTTCTATTTATTTAATGTATTTATTTGCTTCCTCACCAAAGCAAATTAGGCACAAGGCCGTTTTTAATGTGGGGTAAAAACCAGCTCCCCTAAAAGTATGCAAAAAGGGGCACTCTGGTTACGAAAAGTAATAATTGTCCCAGTATAGAGGGTTTCCCCTCCATTGACTGGTACAAATTATCTTAAGTGCAACATCTGCAGAAAAGATACTACACTTTGATCCCGGCCCGAAGGCCGAGAACAACAGAAAAAAAGGCAAGGTATTTATTTGCTCCCCCACTGAGAAAATTAGGCACAAGGCCGATTTTTAATGTAAGGAGTAAAGGGAAAATGGGGACCAACTCCCCGGGGAGTAAGGGAGCTGGATAGTGACAATTGGTATGAAGGGTTGCCCCTACATTGACCAAGGTCTTATATGTGGGGTTGCCCCCACATATGGTCTTTGCTTGCAGTATCTGCCGGGACAGATACTACACTTTGATCCCAGCCCGAAGGCCAGGAACAACAGAAAAAAGGCAGGCCTCTTTTCAATTTATTTAAAAAGAAAATACAATTTTCTTATACATGGGTCATGGAATTGAATTCATCTGCAAAAGATCTAGCTAATTTGCATATTCATTTAAACATTCATTTTAATTAATTCCCTATTAGTTTTTTCAGTTTTCTTATGGGATGATCATCTTTAGTTAACTATTACGTGTAATTATATTCATGCAGATATTCTACATGATTTATACTTGCATAATATTTACGTAAAAAGTTTACAGGACACACAATATTGTTTCCATATATATTTATGTATACGTATATATTTTTGTTTAATCTATCTATCTATCTATATATCTATAAAAGTGAACGTGTCTGTGTGTCTGTCTGTGTACATTTTCCTACGCAATAACTGTCAATTTTCAGTCTACAGACTCGAAATTTGATATACAGGGTACTGAGATTTGGGAAAAATCTATGTGCTCTGTTTTTGGCCAAAAATTTGGCGATTAAGGGGTCAAAGTTCAATGATTTGACCTTTGAGAACTCTACCAAACTCCTCCGACAATTTTGGGTCTAAACAATTGAAATTTTACATATAGGTTCCTTGGACATGGATCTAACTTAATAACTTTATTTGAGGCCAACACAATAAATGTTAAGGGGTCATAATAGGGGTCAAATTTAAAAAAAAAAATTGACAGTTTTTTTCGTTTTGTTTTTTGCTCAGCATACACCTCCAAACACCTGGGCAACACCGGGCTGAAATGCTAGTATGTGTGTGTGTGTATATATATATATATATATATATATATATATATATATATATATATATATATATAGAGCTCTTATATCGAAAAAGTTTTTCTTTGTAATCGAGCACTTTGTCGGAACTCTTTTCCAAAAATACAGTAAGCAAATATATATATATATATATATATACACAGGGTGTCCCAAAAAGATGTATACACACTTTAATTAATTTTAAACCAGATGGGTGTTTTCTCTTTGCAGATTAAACTCATTGATCTTAATGATGGCAGCCAGGCTAACCTTTGAAGAAAAAAAAAATTCATTCTAAAATGCTACTGAAAGCATGAAAACGCTGTTTAAGTGCAAAGACAGTTTGATGTGTGTAATCTTTTTTGGACACCCTGTGTGTGTGTGTGTGTGTGTGTGTGTGTGTGTGTGTGTGTGTGTGTATACATATATATGAGAGGGAGAGTCAAGGTTGTGTTCTCCATAACATAAGCCTTATTTCAATTTTAAAATTACGTTGAAATATTAATTTTTAAGTTATTTTATAAATATTTGTAATATAACCCATATGACAAAGTTCTTCACTTTTAACAACATAAATTTAAACCAACTATAGAGAAAAAAATAAAATTATAAATACACAGAATAAAAAAATATTAATGTTGACTTTATTAGGTTTAAAGATTAGCAATGAATTTAAAACAGAATAAGAAAATATATAATTCCAAATACACTTCAGTTTCTGCAAATCTGTTCCTATTTACAAGTCTCCATATGATGTTTGAATTAACACATCACAAATGGCACTTCCATCAGATCACACTGATGCAAGAAAGAATACAATGTTATAAAAGTAATTAAAATACATATACATATATATTAATAACAAGCGAATCTGCATTGTCATTCCACTGTTACGTCTTAATTTGCTTCAGTTCATACGCATCATCTGCATTGTATAGCCTTCTATAAATAACATTTATATACACACTAAACAATGCTTTAACTAAACTACATTAAACTCTTTAAATCCTTACATCAAAAGTAAAAGTCAAAACATTGAAGTTATAGTGGCTGTCCTATTCTTCAGTAATAATAATTTTTACAAGATTAAAAGATCACCTCATAATAATAAATGCAAATAAAAAAGAAATTACCATCAGCAGTACAGGTATCCAAACTGAATGTTGTTAGCTTGACCGATTTGTCATTTGATCCAGTTGCAATTAGATTTCCTTGAGCATTCCAAGCCAAACAATAGATTGAGCCTTTGTGATGTTTGGTTCTTTTAAAGACAACATTTGCAGGTTGGGTGACATGTGTCTGCCTAGAAAGTGACAAAAAGAAAAAGAAGGAAGATGGCTGGCATATAATAATAAAATTGATTGTATAACAAATCAGAAGAATTGCATTTTTTTTTTCTTAACATAATATTTATAAAACTGTGATTGTATTGTCTAATCGGTATCTGTGCAGTTTATGACCTGTGCTGAAATAATAACATTTAGAAAACCATTCTTACCAGTGGGAGGAGGGAGGTTTTTTTTTTTGGTTTTTTTTTGCCTATTTTGTACTTTCAAAGAATTAAATAAATAAAAGATACATTAAAAATTGAATTTAACTTTAAAATTCTATTTCAAAATAACATGGTTCATAAACTGTACAAGCACCATATAATGAGGTTGGCTGAAAGTAATATTTATCTTTTATTATTCTGTATTCCAGGTTTAAACAATGTAAAATATGCCCCTCATCAGAAGAGTGGAGTTACCTCCCTTCGTGTAAGTTAACCTGTGTAGAATGGCAGTAAACAAAATTTGTAGATTTGTTTGTTTTTCACGTGTATCTTTGTAAGCATTATTTCAAATGGTTTCATTATAGTGTTTTTTTTTTTTTTTGTTCCTTTAATTTTCCTTTGTTGTACCAGTGTAACATTAAGGTTCTTTAAAAATCTCACCAGAATTAAACAAATACTATCAATCTGAAGCTGTTTATCCCCCTCTCATGGTGGGATGATGTGACAAGGGTCAGAAAGTGGGATCTGAAGAGCCAGCGCCCTAGATGATGAGGGCAGCCTTATTGGCATTCTCCAGTAGGGGCGCTTTAAGTGATTAATTCCTTCTCAAAAGGAGAAGATAAAGCCTGGGAGGGTAAATGTCCTAGAATTGCACAGGCACAGAGACATGCAATCTCAGCAATGATAGACTGTTGACTTTGATGCCGAGGAAAACTCTCAGGCTGAGAGTAATGCATTCTAAAAGAATTATCACAAAAATGTTCAATACAGGAATGAACAATGGAAGTGAAAATCATTTGTTGTTGTTGCTGTTGTTGTTTTTACAAAAAAAAAACAACAAAAAAAAAGCAAATGTAAAAATATATAAATAAAATGGTGTTTGTTTATAAAGAGATACATGTAAAATATATGTCAGTTCAAAATAACATCAAAACTTATGGATATACTTATCAGTTGAAAGTATTAGTGTATACCAGAAATTATAGAAAATTATCGAATAGAATTTTAAAAATAAAATTTATTTATTATTCATATTAAACAAACTCTGAACCATAAAATCATATGGTAGCTTTATATTAGAAAATGGGAGATAATCTTCTATGATGTGTTGATTTAAAGATACACACTGGCCTTGCTTCAATATATACTTAGAAATATGAACAAGATATTAATTTTATTTATTACTAAAATTCTACTGAATAATTTTTTAGTGTACAGTAATACTTTCAATTGATAAGTATATACATAAGTTTTGATGGTATTTTTTACTGCCATATATTTGACATGTTTTTCTTCATAAATTAACACCAAAAAATTTTTTAAATCAGAATTATACAATCTAAATTAAATTTTATTTTGTTAAAAAAAATTAATATTTATTAGGTCATTTACATTTATTTATCCCCTCACAGTGGGTTAAAAAGTCTCCTTTAATGAAAATTGGAGTCATTCAAGTGGAAAATTCATTAAGATATTGTGAAACTAGGTAGAATTCTCAGTATTTTGAGAAAGAAAAAAAAAAAAAATATATATATATATATATATATATATATATATATATATATATACACACACACACAAATTGTGTCGATATCGCTATGCAAATAATATTTCAAGTTATGGAAGTTCATCAAAAGTTTCCAAAATCTTGTATCTGGATGGTTAAAAATTCACATTTTCCAAAATCCACCTTAAAAAATAATTTTTCTTTAAAATCTTGAAAGTAGTTTATGCTCATGATATTCATGAATTTTACAGCTTTTTATTAGTAAAACCTAGCATGATCCGTGTACTGGCGTTGCCAGGTGGAAGTATGCCCCCCCCCCACACACACACACCACCTGTAAAAATTAAACTACGGTTGTTAGTGGGAGCCACTGCCGACCCAGTAAAATAGCAGGCACTGACACCCATAGGCAAAATAAATGTATCATGCCGAAGTAATAACATAATTATCTATTAACCTATTCTTAATATGTATTATGTGCTGTGATTATTCTGTCCTTTCACCTAACGTGTCAACATTGTGTCATTGTTTCACGAGGAAAAGAAACAACTAAAAAACACTGCTGAACAAGGATTCCCATAATCTTTGAATTTTTCCTTTTAGCTTTGTTGTAATTTTTTCCAACGATTATCATCAAGTACAGGGTTAATTTTCACATTAAGAAATTCAAGATTGTATTTTTAATGGCTGTAATAGTTGGGGATCAATTTGTAATGATAATGTTGGAATGAATGGGACACACACTTTGTTTTCCACGTCAGTTATTAATGCTGCACCTAACTGTTAAATGCTTCCCTTGGTAAGGTGTATTTAATTTTTTTGCCAAGGTATCTTGGTAAAGTGAAAACTAAGCGTGTAATCTTTGAAAAGCACCGTAGAAGTATTAAAAAAATTAAAAAGGAAAAATCTAAATTTTAGTGACAGCATTAACAACAGTAGTGACCAAAAAGTGGATGTTTACTGTAGTCGAACTTTATAATTCCAAATTTAAAGCCTGTAGGCACTGATAGTCACCTGTAAAATTCACGAATAAGTGAAAAATAAAAAAGGAAATGGTGGAGGCAGCATTGTTCAAGTCCACAAATATTTTTTTTTTATTATTAATTTGTAATGTGAAAGTTATGTGTGCTGTAAAGGTTCTAAAAGGGTAAACATGTCCAAGAGCTGACCCTTACTGGGTTGCCATACTCTACTAAATAGTTGAAGCTATATTTTTCAAAAAAAAAAGTATGCAAAAAATGGAAAAGGAAAGGTAAAGTGAAAACTAAGTGTGTAATCTTTGAAAAGCACCGTAGAAGTATTAAAAAAATTAAAAAGGAAAAATCTAAATTTTAGTGACAGCATTAACAACAGTAGTGACCAAAAAAGTGGGTGTTCACTGCAGTAGAACGTTATAAATTCAAATTTAAGCCTGTAGGCACTGATAGTCACATCTAAAATTCACAAATACGTGTAAAATAAAAAAGTTCAGGTCCACCAATTTTTTTTTTTTTTTTTAAATTATTTGCAATGTGAAAGTTATCTGTGCTGTAAAGGTTCTAAAAGGGTAATCATGTCCAAGAAATGACCCTTATTGGGTTGTCATACTCTAAATATTTGAAGCTATATTTTTCAGAAAAATGCCAAAGGAGAAATTGATAACTATAGCCGGATTTTCACAAAAAAAAAAGACAAATTGGAAAAACAAATAGTGTGTGCATAAATATATAAACATTTATTTTACACATCATTATAATTATATTTTGTGTGATTGTTTAGATTTATATTTTAAACAGATGCATTTCATATATATTTATATATTGAAGAGTTTTGCTTCCAAATAATCGTATGTTTTTTAATACAATTTGTTCCAAACAAGGCTTCTTTCTAAGAACTGCACACCTGTGGAACTATCTTTCGTTTACCTGCTTTCCAGCTGACTACAATATGGTCGTCTTCAAGTCCAATGTAAACAAGTTCTTGATGAGCCGTTCCCCTTAAGTAATTCAATTTACCAAATTTACACTTCTAACGATTACTATGATTACTGTACACTCTTTAACCCTTATCCTCGAGTGGCCTCTGGGCCTTGATAAGTGATGATACCTTTGTAAAAAAAAAAAATTAAAAAAAAAAAAAGGAAATTACGGAATTTTATGAAAAGAAATATGTTACGGAAATAAAATAGTTGGAAAAAAAAAAAAAGAGCGTTTTATTTTGTTAAATAAAAATTTGGTATTTTTTATCTTTAAATGTCATCAAATCATATAGAAAAGATAAAATTTCCAAATAAAATTTGTAATTGTTTTTTTGTTGTTTTTTTTTTTTTTTTTTTCCTGGAGAAATCTTAATGTATAAGACACAAATATATGGGAGCTAAGTAAAATTGTTGGCAAAAAATAAGTTTGTATTTTTTTTGTTCAACAAACTTTCATATTTTTTTTTTCAGCATAATAATAAAAGAAATGAAAATATTTGGGAGCTGATCTCTTCAATTTAGTCCAGAGTTAATTACATGTTATAGTTATATTTTGTGTGTCTGTGTAGATTTGTGATGCTTTAAACTGACGCATTTCATATATATTCATATATTGAAGAGTTTAGCTTATAATAGCACGTTTTTATTACAATTTGTTTAGAAAAAAAAATTACAGAATTTTAATTAAAAAAATATGTAGTGAAAATAAAATAGTTTGCAAAAAATAAGTTTGTTATATGTCGTTCAATAGATTTAGATATTTTTTTACTTCTAAATGTCATCAAATCGCATGCAAAAGATAAAATAAGTTACAAATAAACTCCTGTATATTTTTAATTTTTTTTTTTTTTGTTTGTTTGTTTTTTCTGGAGAAATGTTAATGTAAAAAGTGCAAATATTTGGGAGCTAAACTCTTCAATATATAAGAATATATGAAATGCGTCGGTTTTAAACATCACTAATGTACACGTGGTGTGTTTAATGGTATATATAAAGTCGATCACAAGGGTTGTTCAATGCACTTGTTGCTTTGACAGAGACGTCTTAATATGTCTCTTAGTGATGCCATATTTTAATGTTAGTAAGCGTTCGTTTATAAAGTGAAGAATTGCACTCTGGAATATATTAAATATACTATTATCTAACGGTCATTCCAAAGGCAAAGTCTCCTACTTAATTTTAATTCAAAAAGTTGAAGAGCTACAAAGATGGGAGTGGTACTATCAAAATGAGAGACGTTTTATTCTCCAGAATTTATTTTTTTCTACATCATCACAACCATTCTCAATGCACTTTTGCCAGAAATTCAATGATGCAACTCTGCTTCTGATGTACATCCGTGACAGGGGTTGCCTTTTTATAATCTCACACTGTCAATATCTGCAACAGAGATATGAAACTTTCAGGTCAGAAATGCATAAGTTCAATCATCATAACAATGTAATATGCAATCCCCTCTGATCCATTTAGGAGGAATAAAATAATAGGAGGCATTACTTTTGAAATGCCCTTCATACATGATTACATTAACTCCAGAATATGATTTTATGGTAGAAGGATTGATATAATGAACATAGAATTTGATTGGACAGTATATAGATCAAATAGCCACTGTACCTCTCTCATTTCAAGGTTAAAATAAGTCTTTATGCCCATAGTCAAAACCGAATGACAAGCTTTTACCCTGAAGGTATTCATTTTTTGGTCAAAAAAGATATAATTTTCACTTTCATTGTCTGTCCCTAGTTATTAACTATTAAAAGAAAACTTTTTATTAATTGATATGTGTCAACAACTTGTTCCAGCCATTAATTATATTAATATCAGGGAGGGGGAGGGGAGAAATCTCATTGCATGTTGATTTTTTAAATAATTTCGTTTTAACATCTGATGCGACTCAAATATTTTATTGGAGAAAAGACATGATTAAACAAAGGGCAAATTTTCTTTATTACAGAATTGCATTTAACAAAACTTGGTCAGCTTTTGAAAATGGTAAAATTCTTACTGAACGTCTTGAATGTCTGGGAAAGCGACGATACGTAATACTTTGGAGTTAGATCCGACGGCATACAAATTACCAGAGGGGTGGAAGGCCACAGTTCTGAGGGCCTGCACGTCTTCTAACATGGTCACAGGCACATATTGGAGTTTATTGGTGGCACCAGCCTGAAATCAACATTAAAAAAATGATTATTTATCAAAACCAACTTTTAATGCATGTGAAAAAATTGAAATAAATACAAAAATAAAACACACACACACACACACACACACACACACACACACACACATATATATATTATTCATAAATTATGAAAATATAAATATAATATTTGCTAGGACCAAAGAAAAAGAGGAAATAAAAATAGAAAAGTGAAAGAATATAATGAAGAAAAAAGAAATAAAAAAAAGGGAAAGAAAGAAAAGGAAAAAGAACATAAATAAAGAAGAAAAAGAAATAAGAGAAAAAGAACATATCTGATCCAAATATCAATCTTATTTTACATTTGCCAATTCCTATTCTATGCAAAAATATGATTAAAAATGATTTGTAAACATTTGTCTGAAAAGATAGATTTGACGTTTTTGATTGTCTCCATTAAACACTGCAACCAATGTTAACCTATTTAATAAAGATATCAAAAAATTAATTATCAAAATGAAAAAAAAAAAAAGTTGTGAATATCATAATAGTGACATAAAGAGATTTTTTTTTAATTTAATGATAGTTTATGCAACTTTCTTTGCAATGATGGTTTTGTTTTTTGAACACAAAAAAAAAAAATCTAAAAAAGAGTCAAAGTTTGGTGCACCATATGTTCGCAATTGACATTTGGTTAAGGTAATTCTTTTTGGCCTCTTTTCCTCTGCTTTTACCATTTTATTCTAGCACAGACCTCCCCACCCACTTTCCAGAAACGGATTCTAAACAGTTCTTGTTTCATGTCAACGACATTATCAACACATGACCTAATAGATTTAAACCAATTAAGTGTGGAAAAAGAAAGAAAAAAAAAGCAGAAACCTTGACACCAAAAAGCAAAGAAGTTAGCACAAGCAAATAAGATTCCTGGAAGTAAGAAATGGTTCACATCTTAGAGACAATCTAAAACAATTAAGCAAACACTTATACTAAAAAATGGTTGTCAGGCACTTACACTAAAGGATTCTTCTTATTAAGGATGTCTTAAAAATGAAAAAAAAAAAGGTTTGTTTTTTGTTTGTGTTTTTTTAATCATCATATTCAGTTTAACATCAATTTTACGTGCTGACATGTGTTGGACAGCTTTTAGAAATTGATTTCCAAATTGACCTACCCCTAGCCAGATATTTATTTATCCGTTTTTCTCTTAAATACATCCTTATCATTTGTTCCCATGTTTCCCCGGGTGTTGCTGTTATCTTAACTGTTTTACATCTACTAACCCAAGAATTCTCATCCATTCTTTTAATGTGTCTAAACCAACAAAGTCTACTCTTCTGCACACATCTACCGATACTATCTGAATTTAAGCCTCCTCTTAGATCATCAGATCTAAGCTTATCTTTAAGACTTTCATTACCTTTTCATATCATTCTCATAATTTCTCTTTATATAAGTCATATCTTCAGCCATCACGGTCAGGGTTCACTTTCTTACATCATCATACTTCGTACACATGCCTGATAAGACTCTTTCCTTGGTCAATAGCGGTAACGCTCTGCTGGTTAGTAATGGCCTTATTTCACCCATCTCTAACCATCACACTAGCATCTGCTCCACCCTGTGCTCCAATGTTATTACCAAGGTAACAAAACTTGTAGACAGCATCAATAATTTTGCTATCCAGATATACTTTCTCATCCATTTCCATTGTCAAAGACTTCTTACACACAAACTGGTTATCCTCTCCCAAACTACCAGTAATTCCACTGCACTTCTTGCAAACCCAATGCTTACAATTTCCAAATGGTTCCGACCGTATTGACTTAACTCTCCGTCAAACTTAGTCTGTAACGCTGAGAGGAGAACCCTGGTAACTGGGCAAATCTAGGTCTCCTTATCACCTGCCTAGACCTGCATCCAGGGAGTCAATTCCAGCTTCAAACTCTATAGCCATCGCAGATGCTGCAGTGCACCAGACTAGATGCAAAATGCCATCATCTTATGAGATAGAAGGTAGTTATCAATGCTTCCAAGTACCACAAATACTAGTTTATTTCTGTTCCTTGAGTGGTGTTCATACCTAAGTATGCCCATTTTCATCTTTGCCTAACTTCTACAATTTTCTCGCTATTAAGAAAAAAAATATTTGTTAAATATTTGTGGAAAAAATATGCTACTTAGTATTTACATGAGAGAGAAAGTAACTATGATGAATATTTATATATTGATTTTAGTGGCAAAAAATATTAGAAATTATGTTTTTTTAAGAAAAAAAATGATTCACTTTGAATTAATGTTGAATAACCTTTGTCTACATTTGCAAATTATCAAAATAAAAGATCACTTCGTTTTAAAAATATATTTATGTAATATTCTTTTTGCGTTATTAGGTCATGTTAATTTCTTCAAATTTATAGAACCAATATAAAAAATTCCTTCAGACTTACGTGAGATTCGAATTCGGGTATTGTTATCGTAAAAACTAGCGCCTTAGTAATGTGCACTCTGCCTAAACAGACAAACTCCAAACAACCATAAAGTCTTTAATAATATATAAATTAGTGATGAGAAGATTCCAATACAATTAAAAATTCTCTTCTAAATTATCGATTTCGATTTTTTTTTACATGGAGGTCACCACTTATCAAGGCCCGGAAGATACTCGGGGATAAGGGTTATTGCGTGTACAGTAATCAATGGGATAGTATCGTAGTAATCGTTAGTATTGGAGATTTGATAAAATGTCTTAAGGGGGCGGTTTGTCAGGAATTTGTTTATGTCGGACTTGAAGACATCCAAGTTGTAGTCAGGTGGGAAACAGGCAAACAGAAGAGAGTTCCACTTTTTGATTTTGTTTAGAATTTCTAAATATTTAGCTATAGATTTTTTTTTTAATTTTCAGATTACCATCAAATCCCATGTAATATCCCTACTTATATATAAAAAGTACTTTGCGTGTGTGAGTTCATTCCCTATGAACTCCAAAACAGCTTGGTCGATTATTTAAAAATTTCACATAAATGTACTTCATGGTGTCTAGGACGGCTCTTAGATCGGTTTAGTATCGGAATGCTTCCGATAAGTATCGAAGCTCGATAATCAAAAAAATCCGATTAAAGAAGGAAGTTTAATTTTGACCAAAGTTAGCACTTTATACAGTTTAATATCACAATTGCATTTGAGAAGTTTTATCACTGCACAAGCAGAAAGGCCCAGGATATAAAATCAGCAGTAAGTTCTTTGATAAGACAGGAGCAAATTTGAAATGAATGTTTTGGTTTACAGGATAATTGAACCATAATACTTAACTTTTACACTTTAATTCAAGCCATTATATTAGGTTGGTGCAAAAATAATGTCGTTTTTATACATATATATATATATATATATATATATATATATATATTAGTTGAACGTCAAAAAACATTTTTGCACCAACCTAATATAAAATAATTTTATAAAATCAACAGTATATTCTCTACACTGTATTGTGGACTAATTCAGTGCGTGGGGGCATATAAATCTTCCTCCCAATATACTGTGATGGCTTTCCAACTAGAGCAGGCAATCAATCGATCTGATTGAAAAATGGCCAATTTCACAGATTTTAATGACTATAAAAGTATGGGAGGATAGAACATTTGTTCATCCTTATTCAATCCCAGGCAACGTTGTGTCTTCCTGCTAGTGTGTATATATTTTTGCAAATAAAGCAATTATGGAGAATAGTGATCTATAAATTTTAGTTTTACTGGTATTTTAAAATTAATAAATATTAATCATTTTATCATTAGTACTAGCAATGTTAAATTTGGAAAAAAAAAAACAAAACAAAACAAAAGAATCGTTTTTAGCATTGAAACTTTTGTGTACCCAATTCTGATTTATTGTCCCAATACTAATAAGTCATTGTTAATTAAAATCTTCTGGTTTGTATTACTGTACACATAGATTCAAAAAAGTTGTCAAAAAACAAATATATAACAAATAAATGTTATCAAAGGCGAGTTAAGTTACTTTTCTACATATGTTCTTAGTGTTTTTATTTAATATAACATGTTTATCCAGCTCGAAAAACATACAGTGTTTACCGATGTATTGGAAAGTTAAAAATGGTGGCCGACTCTCTTTGACATGGTAAGTTTGGGAAAATGAGTCAAAAATAAAAAACTAGACAAAATACTGTTAAAAACCCATCGAATATGTCATGGTAACATATATTGAGTGAGTTTCTAACAGTATTTTGTCTAGTTTTTATTTTTAACTCCTTTTCCCAAACTTAGCGTGTCAAAGAGAGAGTCAGCCAATATTTTTAACTTTCCAATACATCGGTAAACACTGTATGTTTTTCGAGCTGAATAAACATGTTACATTAAATAAAAACACTAAAAACATATCCAGTTAGGTAGAAAAGTAACTGATCTTACCTTTGATGACATGTATTTGGTTTTGGACAACTTTTTTGAATCTATGTGTACAGTAATACAAACCCAAATCTTCAAATTGAACTTCACTATCATTGTATATTCTTTAAATTGGTTAACATTATGCCAAAAAAACTTTATTTGATGCTTTCAAGTTTGTGTAGATTTCTTTAGATTATCCTGCAAGTTGGAGGACTTGCAAACCAGATTTCTTGTTAACTATGTTCCATTGTTTTCTATACACTTGCAGATTTTTTGTAATGACCTTTATTCAATATATCAATGCATCTTCGTTTCATGCAGACATTGTCAAGCATTTAATGTTCTGATATTAAAATTCTGCTTCAATTGATGACATTTGACATTTTCTCAAGAGGCAGAAGCTGTTAAGTTTGTTGGTGCCACCACAACAGAACAATCATTCAATTGTTTTAACGAGATTTCCCAGTGTGAGTGAGGAGAGTTAGAGAAAATAATAATGATACAAATTGTAAAAATTATCTCCATATATAATATTTTGATTGCAGAAATTCCTCTCTGGACCAAAGTACTGTAGGTTTGCAACAACAGATGCCACATAAAAATTTATGATGTCTATACTATAAACCATTATCTTATGTAACTTTAGAATGCCATTTTAGACACATTTAGTCATTATAATAAAATCCTACATTTCATCCTCGGAGCAACACCATCACAATCATCTTTAGAGGAAGTAGTTCCTCAGAGGTATTGCAAGTTGCATTAGTATGATGCCTGAAATTATGCATTTATAACCTGACAGTTTCATTTCCCTGTTGAAGATATTGACAGTGGAAGATTCTAAAAAAGTAACCAGTCATGGATGTGCATCAGAAGCAGAAATGCTTTATTGGATTCCTCCATGCAGAAAAAATTGAGCTAATAAATATTTACCAGCACCTGCAAAATTGAGCTAATAAATATTTACCAGCACCTTACAAAGCCGATGCAACTGATGACAACACAGGAGATGGGTTCGATTTTAGAGTGGTGACGAAGATACAAGATGAGTGACAAAGTGCGTTCCAGACTTTTACAACAAAGGCATTAAAAGAGTCTGGCAAAAGTGCATTAAGAATAGTGGTTACTTTGTAGAAAAATTAATTTTGGAGCACAAAAGATCACTCGTTTTAATTCCTATCTTTGTAACTCTTTAATGTTTTAGTTTTGAAGTTAAAAAAAAATAGGAAGCCTTACTTTTGGAATGATCCCATAGATATAATTTATTCATAAGCTCCTATTGACTAGCCCAGTCCCATACAAGGGTAGAGTTAGATACATTGTCGGTTTTAGATGTAGAGAAAATCTAGCCCCTCAAAAAATGGGCTCTTTGAATTGGGACAAAAATAAAAAAAAACAATGCCTTAGTTTAGAAGGTTTTCTCATTCACTAACTAAAAACTGAAAAGATGAAGTGTAGTATCACAAAATATACACTTTGCTCCTAGCTAAAACTCCAAGGAGTAAGAACAAGTTACTTATAAGCTGAGCAAGCATGAATAATAATTTTTAAAAATATTGAAAGAAAAAAGAAAAAAAAATTGTACATTTGTCTATATATAAAACTCAAGAAAATGTTTATTAATAAAACAATTAATTTTCCTGAGATGAGATTATGAGGTTGGAAGGTTTGAGATAACAATGTAAAATCTGTACATAATGTAAATTAAAAATTGACGATATCTTAATATTAATAAAAATAGATTGTATCCATCTAAAGGTGACCAAGATGAATACAATAATATAACTGATGCAAAAAAATGTTAAAAACCTAAAGTCAAATTTTCATTTTTTTTTTTTTTTTTTTTTTTAAATTCTTACTTTTCATTTAACCTTTGGAAAACTAAGTAGTTTCCATTTAGAAGACAAATGAAGTTTCTAAAGTTATTAACTTCAAATTTTTATTTTAAAAACATGAATTTACTTTGGGCATCACTTGCACCAAGAAACTGGAATCATAGGGAGATATCAATCATACCAGTTATTATAAGTGCTACAGGGTTTATGAAGAAGAATCTGAAGTCCTACATAACTAATATTTCTGGTGAACAAAGTGCAAGAGAAATCCAGACAATTGCACTTAAGGGAACAACGAGGATACTAAAAAGAGCTCTCGGTTGGTTTCAATAAAAAGCAGGGGAATGTTGGCAACTGGTTTGGCTGCCCCATACCCAGCATTACAATTTTCAAAGAAAGAAAAAAATCGACCATAGGTTATATAGTAGGATAAACTAGACTTTCCAGCATCGTTATGGGTAACTTCATTGAAGAAGGCAACACTAATATGCTATTGGCTATGAAAAAAAGAACAGGAAAAAATGGTACCAGTTAAAATCCTGAAAATAAAAGGAGAACAGAGTTCACTGATCTGGTCAGCTCTTTTCTCTGATGACTAAAGATGAGTATTGCAGGAAGACCCAGTATGGAATTAAACTTACATTTTCTGCAAACTGATAATTAGCAATTATTTTGATATATCACAAAGTCACTACAAAACTGAAAGTGTAAACTTTCTGCTGAATATACATTATGTAAAGGTAAATGTTTAGAGTTAATTTACATTATAGTAAAAGTCTGGATCTTGCTTGTCACTGAGCACACTGGATAATGTCACAAAAAAGGTTAGCGAGAAGAGTAGTGGGAGGAGATAAATAAATTAAATAATTAAAAGAGGGAGAGAAAAGGGCAGATATAGAAAGGGGAGAGATAGAGGGAGTAAGATGGAGGAGGCAAGATAGGAGAGGATGAGGAGCAGAGTGAGTAGTGAAAGGAGGCAAATAAATTAAATAATTACAAGAGGAAGTGAAAGGGACTAATATAGAGAGGGAAGATAGAGGGAAATAGAGAGGAGGAAGGGGAGCAGAGCGAGCGGAGGAAGGGGAGCAGAGCAAGAGGAGGAAGGGGAGCAGAACGAGATGTAGAAGGGGCAAATAAATAATTTTAAAAAGTGGAGGGAGTGAAGATAGAGGAGGGAGAGGATATTTAAAAGGGAAGTGAACCAAGTGAGATACAGAAAGAAATGAGGGAGATAAAAGAGGAGAATGATATAGAGAGAGGGGAAGAGAGGATATAGAGAAAACGGAAACATGGAGATGGATGGAAAGATAAGTAGATAAAAATGATTATTATCAAGAAATGCGAGGTCTACTTAATGATATATATAAAAATACTAATGCAACGATTATATAAAATGCTAACTACATAATTATTAAGCACAACAAGGAAAAAGAAAGCCGACACAGGAGGTAAGGGGAAGGGGTACAAAATGCGGATGAAGGATGACAAGGAACAGGGCTGCTGGGTAGTGAGTGCTGAACACTCGCCTGCCTTTGGTAAAAAGTGGCAGCATCCATTCGCCTCATCTTGTCAAAGACAAAATCCTGCCATCCGATAGCAGCTCTCTGGTGGATATACTCTTCTATTTCTTCACTGTAAAGGCCGTACGCACCACACTCCACCTAAATGTAGACGGCACAACAAATAAGATACACATTACAACAAGAGGTGCAGAGTGTGTGCACATGTGTGAGTGTTGCTTTCCCTAACCAGTGTACGAGAAATACTTCAACAGATATAGAAGAAAATAAAACAAAAAAATACTTATCTATTTAAAACATGAACATTTTAAGAAAATGTGTTAAGCATCCTTCCCTTCAATTCAGATGTTTTTTTTCTCTTTAAAGAAAATTTTATTTGGATATGTTAAATATAAACTGTTTCTTTTTGTCTTCTGCTTTTTGTTTACCAAATCTTGCCAATGCACACTAAGGAAAAGTTCATTTTTATTAATATTTCCAGTTTAATTTTAAAACTCTACATTAAAAAAAAAAATCTTTATTTTAAAAATGCTTCTTTTTCAGAATGGTTATACTTTCAATAAAAGATGTTATAATCACAATTATTTTTTTAGTCTTTATTTTGACATTTTTTTTTTCATTCATTTTTATAAATATATTTTAAAAGTTTACATGAAAAATAGTCTTAAATATTTGGGAATAAGAATATATTTTTTAATCTTTAAACTGAAATGTTTTTTGTTTTTTTTAAATTTACATGAAAACTTTTTTTTTTTTTTAATTTAAAATTTAAGAATATATTTTTATAACAAGATATTTAAAAAAAAATAAAGCAAAGACTATATTTTATATAATTTTTTTAAGTATATTTTCAAAATAAAGACTATAAAGAAAATGAAAATCACCACCACCAAAATAGATCACTAGTATTGACATATAAAAATATTTCAAACAAAACAGCTTAGTTTTAAAATGTATAAATTACTGATTAGTTTTTGTAGAATATGGTGTGGACCTCTGGTAGTTAATGCAAAATTTTTGAAGGTCCACAGAAAATTGGAACATTATTTTCATTTTTATGAAGCTTCAGATTCCGATTTTTTTTTTTTTTTTCAAAGTTTACATGAAATTTTTTTTAAATTAAAAATATATTTTTATTACAAGATATTTAAAAACTATTTTAAAAGCAAAGACTATATTTTATGTACATTTTTAAAGTATATTTTCAAAGTAAAGACTAGTTTTTCGTGTAAAGATTTAAAATTTAACTGGAATTATATAAGTAATAATCAGAAGGGATTTTTCTCAGTATACACCGGAAAGACTTGCCAAGACTTCTGCTAGGCAGAAAACTAAAGTCAAAAAGAAACAATTTTATTTAACATAATCTTTTATTTTTATCAAATACAGATTACACAAAAATAAGATTACAAAAATATTTAATACAAATTGGAAACAGGTGCTCTATTTGTGACACCATCACTAGTAGATTGCACTACAAGGTCGACAGGATCCCTCCATCTGGTTTGATTTTTCAACAGTCATACTTTCCTAGAGATATTGCCTTCACTACAGCTGATAAATTCCATCCATCCCCTATATTTAAACCTTCCAGAATATCAGAGGAAGACTAACAGATGCTACATCTTGTCCAAGGGTGACCTTAAACTGTGCAAGGCAGGGGGTGTTCATCTCCCTGAGGTATTATATGTACTCACTTATCTGAATACATACAGCACCGGGGATTCCTAAATGGTCACCCATCTTGTACTGGCCAGGCTCAAAGTTGTTTAACTTCGGAGATTTAACGTATGTCAATTGCTATTAATATACACACACACATCTCTATAATGATATACATGTGTATATAGTTATGTATTTGTATGTACAAAATTCACTAAACTTTCATACTAAATTTTTGAACACAACTGCTAGGTATAAGAGGTTATAATGTGGGTTATATTTTTTTTTTAATTTATGCAAAAGGGTTAAAGAAAAGGGGATGAAAGCCCTTCATGTAAATTCACATCTGATTTTTATAAAATTTTAGCAATAGGTATTAAACATTAATCTTTACTATTACTTTAGGTGTGAATTTTTTCCTCATAGGTTCCGAAATGACTGAGCTTATCTTTTGCAAATTTCAAGCTAATTTATATTTCAAGCAGTGTTCTTTGTACAGAAATTGATCCGATAACTATAGAAAATTTAAAAAATCCGATCTTAAAAATAGTCTTTCTCTCTAATAAATAAATAAAAAAAATTTTTATAGGGGAATATTTAACGTTACACCGACAAGGGAGATAATAAAATTCCAGCAAATCATTTCTTCTTAATAAAACAGATTTATAATAATCTGTAGATATAGCTTAGTGGTAGAGCATTCGACTACAGACCCCCCCCCATTCAAGCCCAAGTGTACCTCACCATTTTAATTTTTTCTTATTAATAAGTTCAATTTACAATAAAATAAGAGGTACCATTTAAAAATCGACAAAAATCATTTCTTCGTTTGCATATTTTAAAATTAAACATTAATCAGAAGTGACTTTTCCAGGGCTTTCATCGTCAAGCCCAAATATCAGCTGACATGATATTGTAAATAAACACAGACGGAATTTGATGAACAACATTATGATTAAGCTTTTTTTTTGCGAATTAGTACACCAGGGAAATTATTCCTTGTAGATTCTATAATAGTATTATTATACACAATCTGCATAAATTAAAATATCATGTTTAAGCAAATTGTATGGCTGGGCAATGCCGAGCTCCAACTAGTTAATATATATTCTACAAATTTCATGTTTTTTTTGTTGTTTTTTTTTTAAATAATTAAAAAAGTTTTTTTAAGGGAGGCATAATAGTGATAATTTGTATTAAATTTGTATCCGTACTCATTAGGAGGGCTAGGACAACAGCATACTCTTTTCACTGCCTAGTGTGTATCTGTTGATATCTTATATGCTTTTATATAGAGTGATGTGGTTCTCGGTTGATTAACTGTGTCAGATATATACTCGAGAGTCAAAACAATGATAATAATATTCTGTTGTCATAGTCCTAGTTATTAGATATCAATTAAACAAGATTTCTTGAATTTCAATTTCTTAAGACACTAGAAAGGCTTTAAGACTTAAATTTTTAGACATTTTCAAGAATCAAAATTATGTAATGAATTTTGATCAAAATTGGAATAAGGATTCTAAACATAAGGTTTAGTATCATTATATTTTCATAAGAAGACATAAAAGTAGTGCAAAACTGTTCTATGAATTAATGTTACCCGTTCATGGGACAGGTATATCTTGAGTAGATATATAAATTCACTTTACTAGTGAAATATGTATATATTATATATTAAAAAATCAAAACTAAACAGACTCTACTGAGAGTATCAAAACTTAAAATAACTTTTAGGTCAAATTATAAATAAAATAGCATGAAATTAAAACACAAAACTAGTTTGTCTTTCAATGGTAATAAAAAAACGTGACTCAGAAACAAAAAATGTTTACTCTTTCAGATTCAATTTAGCTATATTAAAATACAATAGCATTCAAAAACATGATTTTTCTTTTTTGTAAAGTATGTTAAATAATCAGGTTAAAAACGTAAATTGATTTATCAAATGAACGTAAATTTCTAGTCTTAAAAATGTTTTAAACTTTTTAACGATTCAGTGTTTGTTAAAGTTTTAATACTAAAAATTTAATAGCTAGCAGCATAAATCTTGGGTGGGTTGAACCAGCTTTCCCTGAAGGAGGAAGTGTCTAGGGAATATCAAATTCACAAGTAGTCCCCAGTCACATGTATATCCCCATTAGGGAAGATGACGTTAGTTCTTGCAGGGAGGTGTCAACATGCTCCTACATTGCCTGGTATTCCCAAATGGTTACTCATCTGGTACTTACCAGGTTCAATGTTGCTTAACTTCAGTGATCTAACAAGAATTATATATTTAACAGGATTATCTATAATATAAATCTCAATTGTCGGCTTGTGTGAATGTATGTATGTCTGTATGTATGCATGTCAAAAATTTTCGACAGACACGATAGATTCTGATGAAATCGGTATTGTTTTGGAGCTCGATGTCTTGGATGATAAATATTGAAAAATTGGCCCCAAACATTAATTCCTTTACCCTCAACTGGCCAGTTTTCTACAAGGAGAGGTCGGTTTTTGCTTCGCCATTTTTACAAGTCATTGTATCGGTCGGATTGACTGCGCTTAATTTCAACGTTTGGAACTTTCAGTCGGGTGATGGAGACATCGGCTAAGACGTCACGTTTTTTTTTTTTTTAAAACCTTTTCATTCTCCTTCGTGTTACATGTTCGAGCCTACCTGTCTGCTACCACTTTTTTATTGTTTTTTTTTTACACCTCTGCTTACTGTTGTTTTGACCCCCCCCCCCCCCCCCCCCCGGTTATTTACTACACCACCTACATACACCCCGGGCACCCCTGCTACTGTTGTTTTGATGCCCTCTTCCCCAGGGACCCGGGTTCCTTACTATATCACCTAAATACCCGGGCAACACCAGCTAGTCTATTATAAAAAAAACATAAAATAACTTTAACCTACCTTTGGTTGTGTTCTCATGGGAGATCTTTCACTGAATTTAGCTGGAACAGGGCTGGTTCCCTTTGGTGATGATAGACCAGTGTACGGCGTGCCATCAATAAGGGGAGGTGATTGCATTTCTGAAAATGGAACAAGAGAAAAGAAGCGATATGACATAATTTAACTTTACACCAAGGTTTCCCAACCTAGAGTCATGACAAATTTCAGGGGCAGCCCCATAGTAAAATTTGGAAATTTATAGGGTACAATACATTACCTTTCCAAGGTCTTAGTTAAGTCAGGTTTTAACCAAGTCTCTCAGCTTTTATCAAAAACTTACAACTGCTTGGAAATTGTCAGGACACTGTAGAGTCACTGCTTATCAAAGCTTAGAGGCCACTCAAGGATAAGGGTTAATGGGTGTCAGGTGAGATAACTGATGATGCTGGAAATTGGACAAGTTAATTTATTTTAGAGGATATCTCATAAAAAACTTGTTTAGATTAGAATTGCAAATGACAATGTTATAATTATGTGAGAAGCAGCTCTGTTGTATTGTGTTCCACAGATGATCAGTTTCAGGGGAAAAAAAGTTCTGTTCATGAAATTTTCGTTTAGTTTTAGGAACAGATAGAGAATAAGGAAAATTGTTATTAGTGGTTGTAGCTAGTCAGGAGTTTGCTGTGACTGCCTTGCAGAGGGGACAATAAAGTGAAGCTCAGTTGAGCATCTGTTATGGTTTTAGTAATTATGGATTCTAGTATTGAGAAACTTCCTCCAAAATTCTACCCATGAAATTATTATCAAAAATTTTAACTTCGATTATACTTAATACAAATAAACTTTACTCTATGCCTGACTTGTGTCATATGTCCTTGCAGAGAATTTTTTTTTATTTGTAGAATTAGTAATCTCTTGAATTTGCTTGACAATGAAGACAAAACCAGGCTCTTCATTGACTCCAACACTAATCCTAAATCTGGGGTGATGGTCAAGAATGTTGGAACTGGGATGGAGACCCTAAATCCAGCTTCATCTCATAAGAAATGTATAACGATCATGCCATGATTGAGTGGATGTGCAGCTATAAACTGCTAAAAAGAAACCTATAATTTGTACTGCATGAGAAAATTGGTATTGATGAAATTATTAATGCCTTGGGTGGTTTAGCTATGTACAGTATGCATCAATTCTATAATGCATCTGGGTACCCTGGCCACAAGACATTGCCTGGTATTGTTCACCCCCCGAGTCAGACACTGGCAGCATTCTAAATATTAAAACCAGATGAAAAATGTACATCTACTAAATATACATGGCTACCAGAGTTTTAACAAAAGATAAATTCTTAAAATTTACAAGTTTCTTAAAATAGTACTTCTTTCAAGGTTAATTACATTAGTACTATCATAAATTATAAGACAACTAAATAGAAAAAAAAAAAAAACCCAGAAGGATAGTGTATGCAAGCGAGACTGTTTTAAATGAATTAACCCAATTAACATATTTACCATTTCCACATATTTCTATAAACAGACGAAATAGTCAAACTGTCGTATTTCACAGACTCTAAACAGAAATATAAAAAAATTCACACAAGAGCTGAAATAAACAATTACATCTAAGAAACTAAGACAAAATATTATTGAAATAATATTTAGATGCAAGTCTGTAAAGTATGTTAACTTTCCACATGAGATTAAAAATTAACCTATTAGGTTCTACTGTCCTATAAATAAGATACCAGATAATTTATTTTTAAAATCTATAAGATAATATATGATAGTACAGCTTTTACTGCATAATTACTCTGAAGAAATGTTAAAATTCATCAATATTCATTAAATTCTCTCAGAGAGTTGATAGAACCTTAAAAATTGTTGTGAAATTTGCTAAAGTTCTATTTGTTTGCTGATGTATGAACTTGTATAAATGAGCCTTACAATAATAAGCCATTAACTTGTTGCCAAAAGTGCAACGTAACTCTTTGTGTGAATTGCTTTGCTCCTTACCATAATGTGTAAATTTTATCTTAAATGTATGACCTCTTGATTTCTAAAATATATCACATACACCCAATATCATATTTATAGGACAGTCAATATTTCACTCCCTGAATAAAATAAATGTTTCCTTTCAGTTTCTGTATTCCAACCTATTTTTAATCTTACTATTAAGTTGGAACTTTATGTAAGAAAAATTAGATACCCTGAGACTTAAACAGAATTGATCATCCAAGTAAAAGTCATGAGGGTTATATGTCCCGCTAGTGATGTCACAATGACAAAAAGCTATTAATCCTACATGGCAGGCAAAATATTTTTTTGTCACATAATCATCAAAGAGAATAGTCAAGTTCGATTAGCTGCTTCCTACTCCAGCCCCCAGGAGAGGAGGTAGGGGTCATTTTATATGTGTACTGCCAAGAATAAATTAAAAGCCCAGAGATTGTTCAAATACAAGAATTTTACACTGTTCCTTTTTTTTTTTTTTAAACATTTATGAGAGACGCTAATAAGTCTACTAGGATGAAAACGACATATGACCATTGCGGCTACAGAAATAGAATCAGCAAATTCTGTTGACAAAGTAAATGTACAGTGTCAGGATTGAACAACACTCCAGCTACGTTACATTCTCCTGATTATCAGCAACATTTAAGAATCTAAACTGTCTAGGTTGCATTATTTACAATTCAATGCAGATACATAAGTCACAGGTACCAAAGTGTTGAGAATAGGTTCTGCAATATGAGATAAAGCCAGGCTGAAAAGGACTCCTCTAAAGCCTTGTCAAAGCATACAAAAAAATTGCTACAGAAATATTAATAAGAAAAAACGTATGGTAAGGAAAATGGTACGGTAAGAAAAATGGTACGGTAAGAAAAATGGTACGGTAAGAAAAATGTTAAAGAAAAAAATGTCAAGGTAAAAAAGTTGAATGAATAAGTTTTAGACTCAATAATTTGTTAAAAGTCGTGTGAAAAAAAAAAACAAAAAAAAACTAACTATCCAAAGAATGTAGCAGATTAACTTCCTCACCACAAATTAGTGGTTTTAATGTGTTCTCTGAGAAAAAAAAAATCTCACACTACAGGATGTGGTTTCTAAAGATCAGGTAAAATGTTCATCCTAGAATGTCAATGATGAATGATAAAGTTATAATTATAATGTTGCCATGTTTCATCTATTGGACGTTATGAGTTTATAGTGTGATGCAAATGAATAATGAAGAAATTAGAAAGCAGATTGCTTTAAAAATCTAAATACTCCATAAAACATGAATACAAGATAGTTTTCCAATAAGACAATATTCCAACACACATGGCAAATACAACAAAACTGTGATTAGTCCCAAACCTTTCTCTACGGTGTTTGAAGCAGATCACTCACCAAATCTTTATATAGAACCGGAAGGTGCATATTAAAGACAAATTCGTTATGAGAATATATGAGAATAGCGACTGTGGTGACAAACAATGAAACAACATTGATGTTGTGGTACACCATAAACAACAGAGTTTGCTGATAAAGGAAAAGGTTTTTCCCAAAAATTATTTTCCATAAAAATAGAGCATGCACTTTGGTAGATATATTTTATTAATTTTATGATTTGCATGAATGTTGAAATTAAAGAACAACTGCAATCAATTTTATGAAAAGAATCAAATTTTTTACGGGGGGGGGGGGGGGGACACCAAAATTGTATGCTATATTATCTCTGGCAGATAAAGTGAAATAAATGATTGGAACAGTAAAAGAGTGATGAGAAGAAAAGTTTTTACTTATGAGAGCAAACAAAATAAAAATCAATTGAAGTGTATATTTATAAAAATTTAAATTGCACATAAATTTTTTTCCACAACGACTTAAGATGTAATAAATCTTAAATCAAGTAATATTTTAAATTTGAATAATAATAAAAAAAAGTTATAATCCAGTTAAAATAATGCAATTTTGCTCATATACATTAGCAGATTTGATAAATCAGAGATAGTTGAAAACATTTTTTCTTAATTTTCACAAAAAAAAAAAAAAAGATGCAGCCAAACATTAAAAAAATATCTAAGAAACCAGATAAATAAAGATCTGGCCAGGGATGGGTTAATTTCTAAAAGCCGTCCAGCACATGCTAGCATGTAAAGTGATGAGGATAACGAAAAAGGATGAAGAAGGCGAAGATGAAGAAAAAAAGAATGGATCAGTGTCTGGATTATTAAATGTAGAACAGTTGAGGTAGTAGGCTGAGTTGACAATGAAAGGCAAAGGAAAATATGGGAGGAAGGGATAAAGATGAATTCAGAGAAAAAATAGGATAAATAAAACTAGTTATAAATGGGTTAGTTTAGAAATCAATCTCTACAAGCTGTTCAACAGATGTAAAACTGGGGTTGAATATGAAGAGGAGAAAGAGTCAGGTAATGAATTTCAAGTGTTTTGTGTGTGCATGTGTTTATTTTGTTTGAATATGTGGAATGTTAGTGATACAGAATGCAAGTGATGGATACAATGGATTTACACATGGAGGCAACATTAAATGCTCAATTTGCATTGTGATATAAATCGTACAACAACGTGTTTAATAATAATAAAAAAAATACAGCAATGCTCACATTCAATTGATATCTATATTCAATTTAAGAATGCCTGAAAAGCTGACCATACAAGCTAATGCAAGCCAGAGCTGAATGTCATAACTAGCAGAAAGTAACAAGCTTCGTAATGCCTACTTCAAGCCTAGAAATGATTAGTGCAAGCCTATAAAGCAATAATTTATGGCTGGTCTATATATGACGTGATCTAAAAAAGCCATCCACGGAATCATTAATAAATAATATAATTAATAAAATAAAGCAATATTTTCTTCAAGCCAACCACATTTGGTACAAATAAATTTCAGTCTATGTCTGACTAATCCATTAAGTCATGAATGTACGACAAGCTCCGTTTTTTATTTATTTATTTTTATTATTATTGCTGCTGCTGCTCAGGGAGAAGCACACCTGGATGCAATATGAAAAAAAAAAAAAAATTGTCAATGACTCAGATATGCTTCTCTTAGAATTTCTGATTTTGGCTCTTCAGTTCAGCAATAATCTGAGGATTGTTTTAATAAACATTTGTTTTAAAAGAATTTCATAGATAAAAATTGTGGAAGATGTCTTTTTTTGTTTTGTGTTATTTTTTGTTAGTCCCCCGACAAAAGGGGGGGGGGGTAGACCTGTAAATTCACCCTTGTCCGTTCGTCTGTCCACACTTTTCTCAATAACTATGAGTTGGAATTTTTTGAAATTTTGCACAAACATTAAATATGATACGAGTAAAAAAAGTAACAGAAGGGATTTTCCAGGAAAACTCTGAGTGCTGAACTCAAATTAAAATATGTTATGGCCTTGGGGACTTTTGGGGCTAAATGGGGGGAAATGATGGACTTAGGCATTTCCTTTTTTTGCATGGTGTAGAACTCAAATTTACATATGTTAAGGCCTAAAACTGTACCGTTTTCACCAGGATTTGACGTCCCCTGGGGACGTTTGAGGCTAAATGGTGGGAATGGGGGGCTGAACTTAGTCATTTTTTATGCCTCGTTCACTGTGCACTCATGAGGCACCATGTATGCTTCACTTTTTTTTAATATGAAAATTGCTCCAGACAAGACATTCACTTGATGCAAGAAACTAACAAGAATAAAAAACAAATTATTACAAAAACTAGAGATGACTTTTGATCTAAATCTTGAAAATACCAACTTATAACTAAGAAGAAAACAGCAGGAAGAGAAGTTACAGTTTTTGGAAAGAATCTACTGGAATAGGAAAGCTGTATTACAGTGAGGTATCAAAACAGCAAATTGATGGCGACCACTAGACCAACAAGTCAAACGACCTGAAACAAAGGAAGCAGGGAATAGATTAGACAATTCTGAAGAACACGTATACTAAAAAGGACTGAGACTAGCAACATCACATCTGTGAGAGAGAGTTTATAGAGAAGAAGAAAAGATAGGGCCAATCTAATTACAGATATAAGAACCCTTAAATAATTCACCAGCATAAATATGACAACAGTTTAAGGAGTGTGAAGCCCATTTAGAATCTTCTATTGATGAGATGATCACCAAAGTATCCCCCATATCACTGAATGGTGATATCACAGATTTGAACATTCATGATTGAAAATTGGTGGACGAGTCAGTCATAGACTGAAGTTTACTTATATCAAACACGATATTGTGAACTTTATTAACTATTCCATAGATGGCATTGTTTTTTAGGTTAGTCTGTACTACTAAAACTCTGCGAATGTTTGTTACTGCACTATTTTGCTTGTCAACGTGCACACTTTATCTGTAGTTGTATAGGGAAATTTGATTTAAAAAAAATAATAATAATGATAATAATCTTAATTTCAAAGCACATGCATCAAGAAGATATCCTACTTTTGCAGTCAAATCTAAAAATATATACATACAGTATACATAAAAATATATACATACAGTATACATAAAAATATATACATATAGTATACATAAAAATAACTAATTAGTTTTATTTGCTTTATTTTTGAAGGTAGCAAAACTCCAGTATGCCCACCCATCCCTAAAACACACTCATAGACTCCAAACACTACAGGACAGATTTTTATAAAATGGAGGACAAAGATAGAGGACAACGTTGTAAAGAGTGTAATAAGTGATGTTTAATTCATTTTTGTAGTGAAATAATCGGAGGAAAGAGCAACAATCCAACAAAAATAAATCCATATAAAAGTGACCTCGTCTGTGTGTGAGGAACGGTATCTATCAACCTCCTATGTCAATTTTTGGTCTAAAGACTTGAAACTTGATATATAGATTTCAATTTGGTTTTTAGTCATAAGGTGTCAAAATTGGAGAAAAAAAAGAAAAAAAAAAAATTGGAACTTGTTAGACATAAGTCATCTAAATGTGTATCTCCTCCACATGTGCAAATATACATTTATATCTTTAACGACTTTATTTTTCAAATGTTTTTGTATGTGTATGAATTTAGTTCAAATGATAGCAAATATGACTGAAGAGCTATATTTTTGGGGTTTGACTCAAGCTGATGGCACCCAAATAATTTTTTTTAATTTTTGAAATCATTATTAATTGATAGAGAATAGGCTCTATAGTAATAAATATGAAATCTGCACGATTAAAATATATTTAAATGTATTTTATGACCATGTAACACCAGGCGGCCTGCTAGTATACACTGATAAAAGATAGTCCTTATCAAAATCTTTATATGGAACATGAAGGTGCATATTAAAAACACATTTTTTATGAGAATATATGAGAACATATACTGTGGTGGCAAACAATGAAACAACATTAATGTTGTGGTACACCATAAACAACAGAGTTTGCCAAAAATTATTTTCCATGAAAACAGAACATGCACTGTTGTAATTTTTTTTTTTTTATTAATCTTATGGTTTGCATGTTATAATAGTGATATTTAGTCCACTGTTGCATATTTGTGTACTTTTTTTTTTTTTTAATAAAGTAGGTTTTCAACACAGTTGCATTATGAGTGGGAGTAAGTATGTGAAACTATCATCAGCAACATCTCCACTCTTTTGATGACCTTATGCCTAATTTGTATAAAATTAAAAGTGTACTTTGATATGATTTTGCAAATAAATAATTGAAAGTATTCAACAGTTACATTTTTAGGTAGGAGTATGTGAGAGTATGATAAACAATATCCCCACTCAATTAATGGCCTTGTGTCTAATTCGTGTAAAAGTGTATTTTGATATATTTTGCAAGTAAATAATTGGAAGTATAGCATTTGCTATGATAATACATTTCATCTCTCTGTCCTCAGTCATTGGAGGAGCAATTTTTGTAAACTGTGGCAATATTTTATTTTTTTTGTTCTAATGTAAAGAGTCCCCTTGTAGATATTATCCTGCACCCAAACCTGGACAACACTAGATAATCCAGTTAATTGTCTAAAATTGTGTTTTAGTCAATATAAGAGTTGCTCTTGAATAATGTTACTTCAAGAAAACTTTTTTCGTACAGTTTTTGCAATGATATACATTCACATTAGACCTTCTACATAATCACACTGATGTTTGCTCAGAGATGTACGACAATCTCCTTTCACACTGAGTTCTGCAGTCCAAAAAGTGCTGCCTCAGAATTCTGTGAATGAATATGTATCACCATCACATTTTCGGAGTTCTGTATTGACTAACTATTGTGATAAGTTTTATGCATTCCCTAATTAGCTTAGAAGCTTCTGTCTATTGCTAATGGTTTTAATATTTAATAAATAATTTTTTTTTACTTTAAAAATAATTTTTTTAAATTATCAATTTAATAATACGGCCTAATCACGTTGACACCAGTTCTCGCCAGATCACTGAAGTTAAGCAACATTGAGCCTGGCCAGTACCAGATGGGTGACCATTTGGAAAGGCAAGGCGCTGTATTTATCGCAAGGTAAAATACCAGGTTGAGAAACTAGCACAGTCCATCCTTCTTTCGAGGGTAGATGGGTCTCTCTTAAGCTGTGGTAGGCAACACATCTAGTGATGGTGTCACGATAAAAAATACCCTTGATAGCCCTGGTGAAGCATCAAGTATTCAGCTATGGACAAGATTTGAATTACACTAAAAACTTGTGTGGTGAGTTCAATCTCGGCTGCGGCTGCATGTTATGTGGTTTTTAATGGTTTTATGATCATCTATATATATAAAAGGTGAAATGCCCATGCGCATTTTTGTATGTCCAAAAAGGGCTTTTTCGGTGGGAGGGGGGAGTTCGCGACTACGTTACATTTACTTCAAAGTTTCCTTATACTTCCTAGATTATAATATCTTCGATTCAAAAACGGATGTCATCTCTACATTTATTTTGATTGACTTTTAAAAAAAATCCCTAGTTCCGTGTTTGTCTTTTTTCGTATAAATAAAGCGAAACTGACTGAAGCAAATGCAACTCCCTGGTCTTCTGGCAGAGACATCCAGAAAGGCAATCAGCTTTGATAAATGTGGGGAAATCTTTCATATCAGACAATTGATATTCATTTGGATACTGCTAGAGATGCCCCTTTTTTGGGGGAGCTGGTTTCCCCCCAACATCATTGGGAAACAAATAAATAAAACGGCAGAAAGCCAGACGTTCATTTCTGCACCTGCGTGAATTCATTCACTTCTGCAAGTCAATCTTTTTATTGACATCGCTAAATTTGAACGCTTTTCACTTCCTTTGGCATCACAGCGTAGCCGTAAGATGTCAGTTTTTCTTTCACTTTATTTTCCGCCTTCGAGTCTGCCTTCCTACTACTCCTTTTTTTTTTCTTTTATGCTCAACACACACCTCCAAACACCCGGACAACGCCAGGTACCCCTGCTAGTAGCTTAATAAAGGAAAGAAAGAAAAAAATATATATTATTCTGAGTATATCTGTATTTGATATTCCAAAATCCAAGAATAAAATTACCAACATTAAAACTTACACCTGTTGCCCTGTGTAAACAATTTGTTTTTATGTAACTGAATAGTGTATGCATATAATACTGAGAGAGAAAGACGAAAGAATTTTAGAATATGTATAAATAAAAACAAAAAAGAAAAAGAACTACTTTCAACATCGTAATTTAACACATTAGAAATAATGGAGGATGAGGAGCATTTGGATGTTATTCTGTTAAAACAAAAATGTTTTAAAAATAGAATACATCTGCACTTTACAAAATAGCACCAAAACTATGGTGCTTCTATATTGAATGAGCAAAATTCGAAATATTAAATTTCAAGTAAAACAAATGGTGTCTACATAATTATCATGTCACAAATAGTAACATATCCAAAAATTACAGAAAATTATAAGGTAGAAAAATAATTATTAATGAAAAACAGTTTCCGATAAAATTTATATGGGTAATAAAGTTTATCTGACATTTTGAATTACGTTTGTCATGTCAAGTAAGCAACAAAACTCAATTATCTCCCTTGTCAACTTATCTTTTTCATAAGCATAATATAGTGATTTTGCTTCCATTCACAAATTTCTTTTTTCATTAATAATTATTTTTCTAACTTCTTGTTTTTCGTAATTTTTGGATATGTTGCTATTTGCACATGACAATGATGTAAGTACTATTTGTTTTCCTTGAAATTCAATATTTTGTTTCATTCGTTCAATATAGAAGTACTGGAAACATATCCCTACTATTTTTACGTTTGCAATTTATTAATGAAATATAAACCTGAATAATAATGATCATGCAACTGTTAAACTACGCATCTCATTAACCATTATCCTCAAGTGTTTATATATAAAACATTAAGAAAGTGTTTAGCAGAGTTTTTTTTTTTTTTTTTTAATCAGAAAATATTATGGGCACCAGCATTTGCAATTAGTTTCTCAAACCACCTGGCAACTGCATCAACTGATTTTATAAGTAACATTTTTTTTCTGTTACCATTTATCAACATTTAAAAAAAACAGTAAAACAAACTCTTTAGTATAAGGGTTAATGAGATGAATAGATTCACAGTTAAATGATAATGAATACTATGAGAGGATTTAAATCCTATGTAAATCCTACTGCAGTAGACAAACGCAGAAGAAAATAACGATCAAAACTATTCAAATGTTCATTTTTAATGTTCATTGATATCAGCTAATTGCATATTTTAAATTAGGCACATGGTCATTGAAAAAGAAAAAAAAGGAAAACAAAAATGTTTTATTCATAAAAAAAACTTAGCCTTGATTACAAAAACTGAAATATCTACATGGTTTTCTCAAAAACTTATTTGTTTCTTAAGTTGAAATGAATTCTCAAGTTGTCCCACATGAAAATTTGTTTTTTTTTAAAGAAATATCTGGCATATTATAAAGCATCAGCTCTTTTACTACTGTTGTCGTTGCAATCGTGTCTATCTTGGTCAAGTTGAACTTACTTCTCTAGTCTGCATGGCACTCTTGAGCAAGGTCATATGAGATGGCTAGCCAATCGTTATTCCACCATTGAAAGTGGAATACCTGTGGACCTGAAAATTCAGCCAAGTCCTCCTTGATATGTGTTGTCCATGTCCCCAACTGTCCATTGATACACTTATACCACCCATATAGAAAAGATTACATTGTGAATTGATTTTCCCACTGGACGATGAATTACACACACAAACCAATGAAGATGTCATTGCAATAAGACAGACAGAAGAGTTTTTGATTAAGATGTTAACAGAACACATTAGTCAGGACATGGTCGACAAGATTCCATACTATAGCATTATTCTATATTATTTACTAACACCACCATTTTAGAAAAACTTAGTTTAGCACTGTAGCAGTGTTACCTAATGAGGGCCGTGTTCATTAATGTAGGACAAATGAATAATTAGAAAGGAAAAAAAAAGGTTGGATTTAGCCTTGCAACTCCCACTTCCCTTATTTTGTCCTTAATTCCTCCTATTCCATGAGCAATGTTTCTGACAAAGGAGGAAGAATTGCTGTTTTCTTGGTCAGAATAACACTTACTGTTTACTAGTTTTTGACTTTGAAGCTATATTATTTTTAGCTAGTAACATCAAGTGGCTTCATGCTTTGTCTGAAGCAATTTCCATGTAAAAAGAAAAAAAAAAAATTACTTGACTAATTCAGGAACAGAAGAGAGTTTGAATGTTTATGAGATAGTTCCTTCGGGTGTTTTCAGGCTCTCTCGACAAGGGTTTGCCAAGGCATTCTGACAAAGTAAACCCTGACCGAACATTAATAAAAAAATAAGTTTTAAAGATCAAATGAGATCCCATTAGCATCACTATACACTGATCCATATGACTAAAGTAATGATGCACCTTGTCCTAGCAACAGCAAACTGGATACTCCACCAGACCAGCTCAATTCTGGTCTTGAAATCTGGCATCACCAAGCAAAGACCAAAAGAAAAATAAGCGTTAATATAAGAAATTATTTTTTTCTCAATGTAAGTGTTGGGGAAATTTGAATCGGAAGTTTAAAAACAATACAATGCAGAATTTTTATTTAAAATGTAAATAAATTTAAATAATTTAAAACCAACAACTAAGTTTCAATGATATAACATCATCTTCAGACATAGAAACAGTTCATGTTTTCTTTTTCATTTTCCTTCCTCATGGCAAGTATAATCTGTATGATGTTTAAGGGTGATTTTTTCCCCCTCTGAATGTTTTAATCAAGAGGACTGCAGTGGCTCACTTGAAACAAATTCGAGATTTTTTTCTTCAATGTGAGTATTGCGTGAATTTGAATTAGAATTTGTAAGCTTAAGAAACTTTAATATAATTTGTCGATTGAGAAAACTATTATTCTTAACTGTTTACTTAATTAAGGTTCAGGAAGTAGAGAAGATCCTTAAATGAGCACTTGGATATATATGAACATATTCCAAAAGTAATGTCTCACATTTTTTTTTTTTATTCAACTCTAAATGGATCAAAGGGAATTGCAAACTGCATTGTTATGATGACTGAATTTATGCATTTATGGCTTGAAAGTTTCGTCTCTTTGTAGTAAATATTAACAGTGTGAGATGCTAAAACAGCAACTTCTACCATGGATGTGTGCCTGAAGCAGAGATGCGTCCTTGAATTCCTGGCAAAAATGCACTGAGACTGATAGTGACTATGTAGAAAAACAAATTCTGAAGCACAAAGCACAAAAGATTGCTCGTTTTAATGATACCACCCCCATCTTCAACTTTTTGAGATAAAAAAAAACAAACAAATTGACTTTACTTTTCAAACAACCATCGTATGACAAAGTGCACTCCAGACGTACCAATGCACAGCCATCGTTCATTGCTGACAAAAGGGCATCAAGAATGGTGGTGATTATGTAGAAAAATACATTTCGGAGCACAAAAGGTCAGTTGTTTTAATGATACCACTCCCTTCTTAGTAGCTCTTCAACTTTTTGAGTTCAAAAAAAAAAAAAAAAAGGTAATCTTTACTTTTGAAACAGCCCTTGTATATCACTCAAAGAAATCAAGTGATAACCCCAAGATCTGAGTACTACATAAACTTTAAAAAAAAAAAAAAAAAAAAAAAGTCAAATATATGTCATTTTATAATCTAATCTTTATTTACAATGGAAAACCTTCAAAATCTCGCTTTTTTCCCCCCTTGACTATTAGATTTTATCAATTTCTTTCTGCCTCCTACTACTCACATATGAATTAACCATCAGAAATGTTTCACGGAGGTTTACACTTATTAGTTATCACTAAATCATTGTACGATATGCCATCAACTTTTGATTACCACATACCATTCAGTTAACAAAACACTTTGAAAAAAATTACATTGTTTTTAAAATGTTACTTCTTTACAGATTACAATTTCAAAAAGATTTATTATTTTTGTCTTAAGTTTTGTTGCAATATTTTTACAGATACATTTCATTTGGTATGTGAAACATGAGTCAGAGGTTAGATGTACAATAAAAAAGTTAGGCTACATGCTAAATGTTTATTAACTCATGCAAAGCACAACATGCCTTTGTTAGTGCATTTTAAGTCATTGGTTATGATAAGGCAATAATTTATTTCAAAATGGAGATTGTCGTTTTTTTCTAAAATAGAGCACAGTCTTTACATATAAATGTATATTAGTGTTATTTTTTTTGGTGAGACAGCAAGATAAAATAGTGGTTGTAAAACCAATGTAGCTGTTATCTTTATTATTATTAATCAATACCACTCCAATAATAAAGAAATCATTAGAATTAGAAAAGAAAAAGGTTGAATTTAGCCTCATAACTCCTGCTTGTCCTTTAATTCTCACATCCCATGAGCAATATTTCTGACAAAGGAGGAAGAATTGCTGGGGTTTTTTGGGTTTTTTTTTTTTTTTTGTCAGAATCCATCTAAAACTTATTGTTTGTTAGTTTTTGACTTTGAAGTAGTATTATTACATTGGTTTTATGACCACTACCCTATCTTGCTTCTTCACCAAAAGTCATACTAAAATAATACATTCTGAAACCAATTAAAAAATGTGTGCATGTATATGCGTGTGTATGTTGCATGTGTGTTTGTGTGTGTGTTTCAAGTTTTATACACTTAGTTATTTAATGCGATTCTCGTAAAATACTTTAGGCACTATTAAAAATTTTTTTTTTTTAATCTGACAGATAATAACCAAAGAACATTAGATTTAAAAAATGAAATAATCTTCAGTTTTTTTAAGGCGGTAGTTCCAAACCTTTCCAATATGGCGCCATGATTACAGACAACATAAATTTGTATTGCGGCCATCTGAAAATTCAGAGTTTTCTAATAATTTGATTTCACATGATATGCAAGTATAACAAAAATGAAAAGATTGTTTTTGTAGCAACAATCTTCATGTTTTATGAAGCAAAACTATTAGTTTTCAAAATATGCTCATGAAAATTCTTCTGATTAGCTGGAAGAAAAAATGTGTTTTGTTCAGAGATGAAAGTATCACAAAAATTGATTGGTTTCTTCAAACTTGTGTTCCATTTTATTTCAATTTACTCAAATAGTTTTAAATTTAAACTAATCCTAAATCAAAAATTATGAATGCTGATAATATATGAAATCGTAGCTAGAAAATCACATAAATTGGAAGATGAATGGATATAGTTGGGAGAAATATACCTAACTTGACACACAAAGGCGACTAGTTCTACTTTTCAATAACCACTGCCTGTGTTGCATTCTCCGTGTTCAATATCAACACCTCTTCTCAAACAACACAATATGTTTCTGCTGTAAAATTAAATCCCTATGACAAGTCATCCTCAAAAGATGTCTACACTAGCTGGGTCATACTATTTATTATCAACCAGGAGAGTTTATCTTTGTAGTGATTGCCCTAGATCTCCTACAGAGTTGGAAAAAGCAATACATTGGACAAAGAAAAACTCAATTGATGACAGTTAAAGCTGACCCGGAACTCAACCTGGACCTCCATATGTATGGAGTTTATCATTGAAACAGTGAATAGATAGAGATCATCAAATCATTGGCTTTAAATTATAAGGCTTGGTCGGTCTCTACGAAGAACAAGGTAATGAGGATGGATAGATCCGGCTCAATCGACTCCAGGTGAAATGCTGTTTTAAGTACAAATAAATAAACGAGTGTTACGAGATTTAAGTTAATTGTTATGGAGTAAGCAAATCTACCCATTCCAGGAATAATGGACTTACTCAGAAACAATAAATATAATTACATGTAAACATTGTGGTAGTGACTTGCGCCATTTCACTTGGTGTCAGGTTGAGATCGCCAACACACATGCTGGTTGAGGTTCTTATTTTGAAAATCAGTCTGCCAAAAAACTTATTTCGATGGTCTTTTATCTGTCGAGCTGGAATATTTGTTTGGATAGTTTTAGGATGTCAACCCTTCTGTCTTTCAGGTAGAGTAAGTTTATGGCTGTCTGAGGCATCTTGACCAGGGAATGCTGATAGGGCTGTCTGAGCAATTTATAAAAGGTCAGTGCTCCTTCTTTAGGATAGCTGGCTTGACTCTGTCCACCTTTTGATCTTGTGTCATTATTCTGCAGTGGGAGGGAAGTACATACCATGATTTGTGGCAGTTAAGGCCACAGAATCATGACATGTACTTCTGTAACATACTTTTACTAATACATTTTTTGTTAATTATACTACTGTTTATCTCTATTATTACCACCTGTTACAACATTAATAAATATCAGTTTTCCTTTTATGATGAATGTGCCATGTTTTGTGTCAAGATAAAAGACCCCCCCCCCACATCACAATACCGTGCAGAGTTACTGTGATTGGATACAACTGCTTTAAGATATTCATTTATGCTATGACTAGATATTAAGAAGAACATTCTTAATTAAGCAATACAACTGGATTAATTACTGTGATAAAATTAATACTGAAAATATGTATTCATTAATAAGAAATTAAAAAATATAAACTATGTTCCCCCCCACCCAAATTTTTTTTAAATGAGTATTGATAATTTGTAATTATTATTTGTATTATTCAAACTAGTTTTCATCTTGGATATTATTCTCACAACATTTTGGCCAATGTCACCTCCATCCTCTTTCAGGTTCATCCGGTCAAACTCATGAATTTTCAAAATGGACACATTGTGCAATAGATAAATGTTTTCAGTAATAATCAGTTTTCAGGCAACACTAAAATTAAAATTACTCTAAGCTCTTGTATGGCTGATCAAATGAAAGCAATCTCCTGTGAATTATATAAAAGGTTCAGTTCAAAATTCCCGAGTTGCATTGGCTGAAACATTGTAAGAATAACATCCAACATAAGTGCCGTTGTCAGAGTATTCCAAATAATACAGTCAAACCCTGGGATACAGCATTAAAAATTAGTAACAAAATACAGTACAGTATATAATTACATATGTATATAATAACATTATAAATAACACTGTAAGGCAGGGCAAATACTGTAATCAGGGGCCAGAAAAACATTGTATTCCACATCATAACCTGAAAAAAAAAAAAAAAAAAAAACGTATCCTAGGGCCACTGTATCCGGGGTTCTACTGTATTTTTAAAATTCTTTTAAAAAGATGATGATTATAGAGTTGAGAAAAATGAATTAAAACTGTCTAAAAAAAAAAAAGAGACTTGAGATTTTCCAAAGTATGGAAGGATAAAAATATAACATCAACTGATATATGAATAGGTCTACGCCCACCACATACTTGTATCTCCATTAATGCAGTCACTTCTCCCTCGTACATACATACATGAAATGGTGAAAATAGTGGTGGTGAGGAGTGCCCCCTCCACACACTGCCGAACAAGCCGACAAGCATGCTGCGTGGTGTCCTGAGCTCACAGCCAGCATCACAGAATGGAGAATGTTCCCACCTGTATGGAAGCATTTCATCTGCCAAAATGTGAACAACTGATCGCAGTAAAAAAAAAAAAAAAAAAATAATATTCAAGGCATAACAGAAAAGAATTGGAATTGAAGAGCATCACACATCATGCAGTTTTGTTTTTGGTTTTGTTTTACCTTTCATAGATGCCGATCGCTTCACTTTTGCAGGCTTGGAATTACTACTCTTGATGCCAACTGACAATAATTAATTTTTAGACAAAAACAAAATAGTGTTAAAAAAAAAAAAAATGATACTAGAAAATCCAAAGGTAAAAAAAAATGATTAAAAACAAAAATAATAAAAAAAAGAGAGAAAGACAGAAACATGAAAATAAAAACAAAAAGAAATGGATTGAAAAGAGATGAAATGAAAGAGATTGGGGGGGGGGGGGGTAAGATGATATAACCAAAATTTAATTTTTATTGCAATGTTCAATAGCAGTAAGTAGAAAGTATTTGACAACATTTCTAAGTAGAAGTATTCAAAATGACATGTTTCAGACAGTTTTCGCCAATCTACTTTTGTGTCATTTTCACAACATTTCAGCAGTTGTATTCTCCAACCTTCAAGCATTTTCTGCCATAGGACATACCATAGGGCAATCTAGGATGATTTTGAGAGATTTATTAATCCAATGTTTACGTTTTTACCTCTAGTCATTAAATTTTCTACAGTTATATTATAATTAATTAGAAAAAAAGCAACTAAAGGAGGTTAGAAAGTACAATAAGTGAAAGAGTGAAAACGGCAACAATGAGAAATAGCATGAAAAATGCAAATATAAGTAGGAGGAAAAGCTTGCATAAATCTGGTCATTTCTTCTTTTTTTTAAATGTTAACTGAAGGATAAGGGTGATGTTTGGCGTAAATTAAATTTACTAATCTATAAAAAATATATATATATAAAAATTTACTGCTCAAGTTTAAATTCACTTTTGGTAGAACATGCTACTTCAACTAAATTACTCCTAGTCTCTGCAATGAGGAAAAAAAAAAAAAACGTTTGTGTGTGTGTCTAATTCTCACATAAACAGAAGTTTAATTTTTTTGTTTACTATTAATACTATATTTACTAAAGTAAAAATTTTTTTTAAAAAATCATAAAAAAAATTTAATTAAATGTACTACAATGAATTTGTGTTTGTAAACAAGTCGCCTATTTTAATCTTTTGTTAATAGTTGAAAGAATAAAAATAAATAAATGAATACTTTGTGACTGAAATTTTATAGGAATTTGGAAGCTCTTGAACAGAAAATTATTTTTGGTTTTACAAATTCTTAGCAAATCCTCGTATATTAAAAAAGTAAAAGTTTTGAAAGCTATTTACAATCACATTATAAAGAGACATTAAAAACAACATTACTTTAACAAAATTGGTTAAAGTTTTATAACAATTTGGTTCAATTAATAATTCAATGACTAATGCTATAAAAATTAAATTAAATGTTTAGAATGCTATTTCAAAAAGAAAACATTTTGGTAAAAGAATAAGAAGGCAAACAACACACAAAAAAAAAATGTAAAAAGAAATGTTCCCAGGTAATGCTAGCTAAATACAGATAGTTTCTAATGAAAATTTCTTTGGAAGTGATTTTGTTGGTTGCTGCAAGATTTTTATAAGCCAGATGTCATTTCTGATAGTAACACAGTGAGGAAATGAAGACCACCGCTTTCACCGAGACACTATTTCTAGGTGAAATGGCCAAAGAGCACTTCACCTGTCCTTTTGGGTTTTTTAATATTTTCTTTTTCTGTAAAAAAAACGTAAAATTATTTATTTTTTTATTTATTTATTTTTTTTTTACAAGGAGGTCACCACTTATCAAGGCCCGGAAGCCACTCAGGGATAAGGGTTATTGCATGTACAGTACGTTGTACATTAGTGTTGAGATTTCATAAAGTGTCTACTTAAGGGGGCGGTTCATCAGGAATTTGTTTACGTTGGATTTGAAGACATTCAAGTTTTAGTCAGGTGGGAAACAGGCATGCTGTTCTAAGAAAGAAGCTGTGTTCATGGAATATACGTTTTGATTTAGGCACAGATAGAGAGTGGGGAAAATTTTTGACAGTGGCTTCAGCTAGACGGGTGTTTTTCGTAAAAGATTGGCGAGGGGGGGACCAGAGATTGGAGCTCAGACGAGCACTTGCCATGGAAATAACGGTAAAACAAAGACTCACAACGTCTCTTCTGTGGGAGAGAGGTTGCAGAGAAGAGAAAAGGACATCCCCCACTAAGCTACAAAGTCTATTTTGTACTCTGTCAAGGCAGGATAGGCTATTTTTAGCAGCTCCTGCCCAGATATGGCAGCAGTATTTCAGTGGTTCTGTGCTCAGCTACTCACTGGTCAAACTTTTGTTGAGAATATACCGGGAGCGCCCATCCTGGTTGAGACAGTGATACATAACCAGTACACCCGCACCAAATACAATTTTGAGTCACTGCTAGTTTCCGAATTTGTACATAAAAAGAAAATGAATATTTAGTAACATGAGTGAGCGAGTATTTCATTGCTTGATTCTCAGCATTTAAAAGTTACATGGGGATGGGCGTCTGATTGATGAAAAATCAGGTTTAATAGTACAATTGGGATTAGCTGCTTTGTTTTATTATTTTGATACTTTAAATTTTGATTGAAATCAAAAACTACAAACGTTTCAATCTTTAATAAGCTGTGGCCAAATTTTCCAATAAAATCAATATTGGGCAATGGGGAAGAGTCACTCGAGCGAGAAGAAAAATAATTGATGTCAAGAATCAATAATACATATGATCAGCCAATAAATAACAAAAGATTATGGCAATTAATTTTGTTAGAGTTGAATTTTTCCTAACAAGCAGAGACCCAAATCACATGATAAAAGGTCAGCCAAACATTGATTTAGCAATGTTGCCACAAATATAAAAGGCACGACTCAGAAGTTCATATCCTCTTTTCAGTCTGTCCCATTAAAATAATGACATTTGTCCATGGCTCTATGCCACTAGATTAGTTGTGGCAACATGTTTTTAGAGACTAGATTATTACAAATGTTTGGTAAACAAGTTTTTGATTATTTTCATTATTTTTTTTTTATTACATTTTCACCCCAAACAAGGCACATTACCACTTTGATGTAGGGGGCTACTATCAGGGACATAAGCTACAGGGGTAATATGTGGGGAGTTGGCCAGCAAGATGTTGGTTCACGTTACACTTGAACTTCTGCATGTCAGTACAGTTGGGGAAGCAGGGACCCGGAAGAGAATTCCAAAGTCTAGCGGTTCTGGGGAAGAAACTACTGGAGTAGAAGGCTCTCTTACATCTAGGGATCTCAACGGTGAAGGGGTGGGATTTTGCTGCTTGTTGGGGGGTACAAGTGCTTGCAGTTTTTCGGAGCATTCACCATTAAAATACTTGCAGAACAGGCAGAGGCATGCTACATTTTGTCAATGGGATAGAACTTAGATGACAGTTCAAGACCTATTAGGTTGGCGACTCTTTTGAACCTTATCTAGGAGTGAGAGACTAGTAGCAGATGCACCAGCCCAAATATGACAATACTCCATATATGGGCAAATGGTTGCCTTATAGAGGTACAGGATACTTGGATTATATCCATGTATAAGGAAGTTTAGACGTGTGCATATTTGATGTATTACTGTAAAGCACAAATTAATTCTATCTTCATTTATACAAAATTAGGTATGTGTATATGTTTATATATTTTTATGTACGGAATTCGCTTCTAAATTAATTGACTGATCATTATGAACTTTGGAACAAGTAAGAGATTAATGTGAGCTATATTTAGTTTAGTTTTATGGAATTAAAAAGGGGATGGAAGCCCTTAGTGAAAATTCATATACCTCTGATTTTTGTGGAAGTTAAACAATAGGTGTTAAGAATCAATTAATAAACTGTAAATTTCAGTTTCTTTTTAGTCTTTTCAAAAGTTTTAGGGGAATAATATGAGTAGAACCAACCATTTGAAAATTCAAATATTTCAAATGGAGATCAAATTGTATCCATAGTCATTAGACACCAATTAGTGAAGATTCCTTGAATTTCAATTTCTTCTTAAGACCCACTTAAGCTCAAGCCTTAAATTTTAGATATTTTCAAGAATCCAAATCATGTAATGAATTCTGATCAAAATGGGAATAAGGATTGTAAACATAAGGTTGAGTTGCATTGTATTTTGATTTTAATCTTTGTAAGGAGACATTAGCTTGGTGCAAAACTGTTTTGTTGTAAATTTTACCCATTCTGGAACAGGTATTCTTCTAGTAGTTTTATAAGCAAGATTTTTAGTTTTCTTGTTTATTTCTTATGTGTTCGAACGAAATAATCTTGTGGAACATTTAATTATGACATCAAATAAATTCAGGTTGACCCCCCACCTCCACCCCCAACAATCAGGGAAAAAAAAAAAAAAAAAAAAAAAAAAAACGCCACCCATGGAATTGGTAAAATTCACAATCCTTTTTGCAAGCTAACCTTATTTAGTACAAATAATACTGTTGAGACAATTAATCGGAATCTGGAATTGGAACTTTTGGGGATATCTGAATTCGTAACGAAATTAGAAAAATTTGTGCCTATTTTCCGATGCTAAAACTGATTCCTTTAATTATCTAGTTTTAAATTGATTTTGTTTAAGAAAAAAGCTTCCACTGCTAGCAGTAATAATAAAACAATAAATATTTATTGATTTTAAACTACCAGTAAAACTAAAATCTCTAGATAAATCCCTGCAACAAGTGTGCGTTTACATTTGCGAAAATATATGCACCTTTAATGTTTTTACGGGTGATCAGGAAAAAAACTTTACAGTTGAATATTTAGAGATTTATAAAGAATCAGAATCGGTAATTGTATCAGAATTTGAAATTTAGTATAGAATTAGGAAAAATATTGGAGTCGTCCCATCACTAACAAATAAACTTCAGTCTATGAATTACTGTCCACCAAGTTTCAGTTTCTGCTTTATCAACATTCGATGATAAAAACTAGACAGGACATAAATAACTGTGGTAAACCCAAATTTCCTTAATTTAGACTGTGATGGCCCTTTTCAGTTCACATATATTCGTGGGATTGTTTGGAGATAACTTCACAGATAATCCGCGTAGAGTAAGATGGTGGGGTTTAAAATCCAGTAAGAGAAAAGCCTATTAAGTAACACCCAATCCTCTGATTAAACAATCACTAAAGTGTCCCCCACCCCTTATTATTGGAGATCAATAAAATAAACACTGTTGGCTATTTATGACTGAAACTTGATAGAAAAGTCAGGCATATACTTTTTTTTTATTTTTAACATGGAGGTCACCACTTATCAAGGCCCGGAAGACACTCGGGATAAGGGTTATTGCATGTACAGTAATCAATGGGATAGTATCATAGTAATCGTTAGTATTGGAGATTTGATAAAGTGTCTTACTTAAGGAGGCGGTTTGTCAGGAATTTGTTTATGTTGGACTTGAAGACATCCAAGTTGTAGTCAGGTGGGAAACAGGCAAACAGAAGAGAGTTCCACTTCTAAGAAAGAAGCTTTGCTCATGAAATCTACGTTTGGATTTAGGCACAGATAAAGAGTGGGGAAAATTAATGACAGTGGTTTTAGCCAGACGGGTGTTTTTCGTGAAAGATTGGCGAGGGGGGACAAGAGATTGAGCCCAGATGAGCACTTGCCATGAAAATAACAATAAAACAAAGACAGGCTCACAACATCTTTTCTGTGGGAGAGAGGCTGCAGGGAAGAGAAAAAGGCATCCCCCACTAAGCCACAAAGTCTATTTTGTATTCTGTCAAGACAGGATAGGCTGTTTTTAGTAGCTCCTGCCCAGATGTGACAGCAGTACTCCATCCTTGGATGTGCTTGGCTTTTATACAGATTATACAGATAGAGAATTGCATCAGTAGTGAGATCATCTGGAGCGGTAGAAGGATCTCACCATCATCCCAGCGACCTTGGCAACAGACCTGATGTACGTGTTCCATTTCAGATCAAGAGTAAAGGTCAAACCCAGAAGCTTGTCAAAACATGGAGCCTCCCCAAGACGAGAGCCATCCATTTCAATTGATGCCAGATGGGGATCAGAGCGTTGATGATGTAAAGATAGGAGCTTGGTTTTAGATGCATTAAAAGTAACCAACCACCTCTTCCCCCACTGTACCACGCGCTCAAGATCAGAGAAGTGAAAATCAGAGAGAACTTTGTCATTTACAGCCTTTGAAGTGTTGCCATAGATGGTCATGTCATCAGCATAGATGTCAACGAATGATTTATGTATGTGTTTTACTGAAGTTTATTTGTACTAAATATGTAGAAACAATTGTGAAGTTTATTAAAGCATTCATGGGTGGCATTGTTTTTTGTATGTGTGTGTGTGTCTGTGTTCCCCTGTATAAAACAAAAAGGATATCCTTATTCATATGCACAAATGTATTTCATTTAAATTCTTATTTTAACATTAACAGAAGATGAAATAAACCAATAGAATCTGACCATGATCTTCTGAAACTTTCTTATGAATTCAACTTGGCTCAGTAGATTAAGCAAACACTATTAAAATTCTTGAAAAATTAGATCATCCAAAGCTTTGAAATTTTTTTTTTTTGTTTAATTGTACGATTTAAAATAAACATTGCCTTGAAACAGCCGTGAACAACTATAATACATTTGTTTATAATCTTTATTTGGAATATTATTTAAAATCATCAAAAATATATAATACATTTATGGAAAATATTTGCTGAGGATTTGATTCCAAGCACTCACATGAATACAACAGAACTGAGGGTAACAAAAGCTGTGGAAAGACGAAAATAAAATATCGGTTGAAATATGATTACAAATTATCAAACATTGTGACGATAACAACAAAGATGAGGACAACAGTGAGATACAAGTCATGTAAATCTATTATTATACTAAAGCTGAATTAATCAACGTTTGTTACCATAAGGTTTTTCCTATATATTTTAAATGCACGAAATGCATGTTAAAACATTCCTTAGCTTGGGGATTGGGCTAGGTTTAAAAAAAAAAAAAAAAAAAAATGTCCATTTTAATGAATCAATCTAAATAGCTGTAATTTACAACTAACAAGTGACTCATCTTATTAAGTTTCAATTCATCACCCTCACTGACTGTATGTTGTTTGACACTGTGCTTTTATTTCATACAGTATCTATTACTCTCATATTCATCACTCTCCTTATTAACGGTAGAAGGTAAAAAAGAAAGGAAACAATAGATTGGAATAGTCTATTATAAACCAAAGGGAATCTTAAGTGTAGAGACAGTCTTGTATTAGAAAAAAAGATTCGAAAAGGGATGGCAAAACAAATATCATATAGAAATAAAAAAAAATTATCCAATTGCGAATATTAAATTTAGTTGTCCAAAGCAAAAATTGGCAGCATCAATCCAGTCAGAGAAGCTTTAAATTGTAAAGAATTCCAAGTAAAAAAAAATTGGTAGTATTAATCCAGTCAGGATCAGCAGAGCTTAGTTCCCTTTTTATGTCAAGATGAAAAGCTATGACTGAAAAATCAAAGAGATTAAGTATATTTTATACTTGATTGGTTCATTCATATCAACCCTGGCTATAAATATAATCATCCCATTCTTTGTGGTCGTATGCAATATTTTGCCAAAAATATGCAACAGAGAATATCACCAGAAATAGTATTATTTAATTCATAGTCGTAAAAAGAGAGAGAAAGAGATATAGCAGGCAGAAACAGATTAATATTGAATATTCTTTATTTTTTTATATAGTTACTTAGCTTTACAAACTCATTTTATCCCAATCCAAACAATCTAACTTGAGCTGAATAGATAATCCAATGGGATTTTCCAGTAATTGTTATAAACAAGTATATATTGAAGAGAAGATAGCCTCTTGCAACACAATGGTTAGCACGCTTATCGTTGCATCTATTACTATTTTAGTTGTTATTAATTACCAAAATTTTCATAAAGAAGAATCACAGCTCAGATGAATGATTATCTGAGATCTGATGTGTTTTTGATTTACTTTTGATTTGATCTCATTTGGATGGATCAGCTGACAGATTGGCAATCTTAAAAACGAATTTTGATCTTGTGGTGTCAAATGTATTTTGCTAGCCGGCATAAGAGAAACATTAATTCTAAAATCTTAGAGCTCATATCAGTGATCAGGCAAAATTAGAAATAGGTAATTCTGTTCAATATTTAATTTACATGAAAATTCAATATGTGGTTGTTATACAGCTAATGAGATGACTGACCAATTTTTATGATTTCAGGTTCAAATGAACAGCTACAGCAGGAATTGGAATACAACCTACCAAAGCCTGATTGTCACAGCTAGTGAATTTCAAAAATGCAATCTGGACATGAGGACACTTCAGAAGAATGATATGCAATAAAATTTGGTTTTAAATTTGGAAAAATGCCACAGAAACGTATGGTATGCTTCAGACAGCTTTTGGACCATCTTGCATGAATCGAGCATCAGTTTTTGAGTGGCATAAGAGATTCAAGGAAAGCAGGGAGTATGTGAGGGATAATTAGAGGTGTGAGATGATTAAGGAAGACCAGAGTTGATTGGCCAAATAAAGAATTTCATAGATGAGGGACCGTTGTGTGTGTATAGAGACAAAAGTGCACAGTTTGTTATCAGTGTGGGAACTGTACACACAATTATTCATGAGAAACTGAAGATGTGGAAGATTTGCGCAAAGTTTGTCCGAAGGATGCAATTCACAACTCCATCCTTGTCACAGACTATTTAACCAAGATGGGCATCAAGACAGTTCCTCACCCTGCCTACAGGCCGAACCTTGCTTTCTGACTTTTGGTTATTCCATAAACTCAAGGAAAACCTTAGCGGCTGTCATTAAGAGACAATTGAGGAGATGAAAGCGGCTGTGACAAAGCTGGCTTAAAAGTCAACACCAAAGTGTACTTGGATTTGCTGAAGAATGTGGTGATCCCCTGATGTAATCAGGTGGCCACTGGCTGACCCTGGGTACGGTAGGACTCGACGCCAGCCCACAAGTCCAAAGAGACCCAGGCTTGGCTTCAGAAGGAGTGCTATGACTTTTACCCTTCTGTCACTGGCCCCTATTCTCTCCCGACCTGAACCCACTAGACTACTTCGTTTGGTCATATGTTGAGAACATCACCAACATGACCAGCCACAACACCAAAGCCAACCTAATTGCCGCCATTCACCAAGCTACCGCCGGTGCTTATGGAAAAAGCATGCTCCCAGTTCTGAACCCTTATGGAGGCGGTGATTGAGGCTGAAGGTGGCAACATGGAATAATGTCAAATCTACTACATAATCATGTTACCTGAATTTATTTTTTCAATAAATGTTTTAAAATAAAGCTGTAATTTTGTTGTTTTTAGAGCGACAAATTTATCGTTCTACCCTGTATTTCATTCAATTTAGGTAAAACTGATTTACCGTTTCACTCTAAAAAGATTTTATCATATGATATATATATATATATATATATCATTTTAACACATCGAATATTCTTAATACGATTTATAGGACATTAGAAATAAAGCTAAATATTTCCTTTAATAATAAATCAATAATAAAAAAAACACATTATAACCATATAAAACAGAAACACAATTTGAAAATAGGCAAAAACGGTTTAGTATTTCATTAATTATGGTTTTCAACTAGTCTTTTGTTAAAAAGAAAATCTATATTAAACCCAACATACGGACAAGTGGTCTTTTTTCTGTATGATGGAGCTAGCTTCATATGGATAGGCATATATAATATCGCACACAGCAAATTATTTTTTTTACGTAAAAATATAAATCATCGGTCACCAAAAACAGTAACTTGACTTGAAAGTAGCTTGAAAAAAAAAACAAAAAAAAAAAACATCTTAATACACAAGTGAAAGAATTGTACATTTATAAAGAGAAAAATTTTAATTTTGTTGACATTGAAATTTTATTTAAAAAAAAAAAATTGTCACCAGTTGAAATTGGATGGAATTTAATTATATTTATCCGTTTTTGCACTCCGAAAACTCGGCTGGTTTGTATTCAACTAGGTGCACATATTATAAATAGTAATAAATATATAGTTAATCTTAAAACGAATACCCATGAATAAGCAACTGAATATCATTTACATCTCTCTTGCTATTTGTGTATTATGTGGATTTGAAAGAAAAACACCAAAGAAAATTTTTCAGGACGAATAATTCATAGGTGACATTCACACATACACCCCCCACCCCAAAAAAATGTTTAAAATTCAGGATAATTTGAACAATCTAAATGTATTTAATGTATTCAGTGAGTGAGTTTCGTTCATGCATTAGGGTAAACTCAGTATAAGATAAGTTCCACAAACTTGGGAATCCCAACATCACACTAATTACAAAGGATAGGTTATATAGCAGCTGCGTTAAGAGCATAATGCTGTATGGAGGCGAGTGCTAGGCTTTCATTTGGTTCTCACTCATCCTTCTTCAACATATCGACAGAACCATGATCAGATGAACAAGCATTGTCGAGTGAAATCAAACGTGTCATATCAGCTCTGAAACCCTGTTGGCAAAGCTGAAATATATCAAAGTTTAATGAGCTCCTAATAATCAGGCTGTAACATTGGCCATATTGAAAGAAACAATTCTTGAATAATAAAATGCACCCATCATGCAGGATGTTGAGGACTGGAGAAAAGTGAAAAGAACCTTAAAAAAACTAGGATACAAACAATTCACAAGTATCTTAGGCAATGGAATTTGAACAGAATTAATCCTCAAGATCGATTAGCTTGGAAACTGGGATTGCCAGAAAACGACAGACCCCCCCTCCCCATTCATTAGAAACAAAACAATAAAATGGATATTGATGATATTCAATATGCCATGATGCAATAAAGATAAGTTAAAAAAAAAATTTTTAATCCGAAGAGTATTTTTATGCTGTATAACCAAATCATTGGCAAGAAAGAACACGCAACACAGCCTTCAGAAAGAGATCAAATTTGTTGTCAGACAAGTGCCTCCAAAATAAAATGTTCTTAGTATATTATCTTTCGTTAGAAGGATTCTCCAGACATAATATCAAACAGGCCAGTAATAGTTGGCTGACTTGAAATTTGAGTAACCACTACATATGTTTATCTCTGACCACAGCCCTGCAATTTCTGCATTTTTCTATCTTAATTCTTATTAACAGTAGCAAGACTAAATAAGACTGCGTCTTCACATGCTCATTATTTTATTACTCTGTAAACATTTACCTGTCGTTGACGCATCTTTCTGATGCATCCACCATTCATAAACTCCAACCTCCCATGTATACTTAAACTTATACTTGAATATTTCCAATACGAGAAATGGGGAAATGAGAGAGGAGTGATAAAGATGAGATCATGTGTGCATACAAGAAAATACAACATGGTCAATATGGTGGACATATAAAACAATATAATCTATATAGTTATCTTGTTTGATTTTCAAAGTCAAACCCAAATAGCATTTAAACTGACAAATTATACTGTACTTGTGATCAGCCAATTTTCATTTGTTGTACCATATTATTGGCAATATAACACACTTAGCTTCAATTTAGTTTTAAATTACTCAGGCCCGGCAAGGCAACTATTAATATAAGCATTTTTTTTATATAATCACCTAAAAATAAAAATCAGGAAAAAAGAACACATTTGTAATTGAATATAATACTGTTTTCATTTAAGATTCTTTTATGTGTACAGAAAAGGAGACTAAGACGTTTGTTGAGAGTTTAAAATTTATTTGAAGAGAAATGATTCACACATGAGAGAGACTCTTAACTAATTAATTATTGGTCCCCCGACAAAATAGGGTGGACCTGTAAATTCACCCTTGTCTGTTCGCACTTTTCTCAATAACTACGCCTTGGAATTTTTTAAAAATTTTACACAAACATTAAACATGATATGAGCAAAAAAGTAACAGAACGGATTTTCCAGGAAAACTCCGGTTGCCTCCTAGAGGTGCCTTTCGGGTTCTAAAATTAACACTTTTGTGCTTATTAAAAAACAATTGATGCCTTGGATTTTTATAAAACTTTCTGAAAAGTTGTAACTGATTTTTATAAATATTTATTTGTCTATATTTTGCGATAACTCTTTAGGGCTAATAAAAACACTCCATTCTTGGGACTATTTCACCATATTTATCCAAAATTTTCTGTGTATGTTTATTTAGCAGTTTTGCATGGTGCTGAACTCAAATTTAAATATGTTAAGGTCTTGGGGACTTTTGGGACTAAATGGGGGGAGGGGGGAAATGATGGACTTAGTCAATTTTTTGCATGGTGCAGAACTCACATTTACATATGTTAAAGCTTAAAACTGCACCATTTGTTCATTTTCACTAGGATTTGATGTCCCCTGGGGACTTTTGGGGCTAAATGGTGGAGGGGGCAAGTGCTGAACTTAGTTATTTTATTTATGCCTCGTTCACTGTGCACTCACAGGGGACCATGCATGCTTCACTTGTTTTATTAAGGATAAGAGAATAGAGATTTAAGGGAGCATTTCACTATTTGCAATTATCAACTTTTCTTTACAGTCATTCCAACATTATTGGCCATCTGTCCCACGCAATGTCAATAGACAGACTGGTCTCAAACATTTGTTTCTTTGTCAACCTCGATATATGAGGTCATGCATCATGTCGACCGACACCTTTTTTTTTTTTCGTATTCTACTCTAACCTGTTTGACCTGATCCCTAGCCTTCACGTCTTACTTCCTGTTATCTTTTGTGGAAAAGTGTTTATCTCCCAAACTTCATGTACTTAGTTTGACCACTGTCAAAATTAGCTGATGTAATCGCTATACGACATAGGGCCATCAATCATGTAACAATACTTGTCTGCCTCAAGTTTAAAAATATGTAAACAAATATAAATTAAAAACTAAAATTACTTCACTGCATCCAGAGCAATGCTGAATAGGTAAAGCTAGTAGAATATAGAATATTCTTATTCTAAAGTGGGGAATCCTAATTTTGAATTCATGGGCAAAAGAAAAACATGGAAAATTACCATAAAAATATGCATATCATGTATTATTTATTTTACATTGGTGATCCTTTTGCAAAAAAAAACAAAAAACATGCTAATACCAGACGGCTAAATAAAAATATAACTAGCTTAATATTAGCAAGCTTTGGTTCCAAACAAAGGGATCAATTTTTTTATTTTGCACAAGCAAATTAAAAATTGTCTTGCCAATTCCAGAAAGCCATTAGAAGAGAATAAAAATAAGAGAAGAAATAAGACAGAAGACTGATGCCATCTACTGCCATTTTGGTTCTAATATGTGTGATAAGGAAACCAGATGGGTTTAGAAGAACGATAAGAATTAAGGCATCGGTAAGTCTCACATCTTGAGAATAATGAAAGAAAGCTGTGAAAATTTTCATAAAGAAAGAAGCACTGCCAGCTTTAGAACTGTATCCTCCTGGTGTTGCCCGGGAGTCTACACATTGAGTTCACTCATTGAGCATTCTACTGCATCTCATTTGCCTTTTTCTTTTCTTTTTTTTTTTTTTGACAATTTCTTTTAAGAAAATGTTTACATTTTTGGAAACATAATTCAATAAAGAAATATATGTTAAAAAAAAAATCTCTTGTGCAATAAAATCGATAAGACATTTTATGAAGAGTTGAAATTTGAATCATTAATACTGTCAAGATTTACTTTTATTTTAACAAAGCAGACATAATAAAAAAACAATTGTTTTTAACAGCTGTTGTATGTCGCTCCTCCCCCACACCATAAAAAACTTTTGTAAAATGCTTTTTGAATTACTTATGGTATTAATACATTAATTGAAAAAAATTGTTTCAAATTCTAATGCACTTGAAAAAAAAATTTAAAAAAATGGTGATTTAAAAAGGTGCCTTTTTTGATAAGTAGTCTTTTGGAAATTTCAAAGTTTTTTTTTCTTTTTTTTTATTAGGGTGTCACCACTTATCAAAGCACAAAGGCTACTCGAGGATAAGTGTTAAATAAGTGCCAGATAGACAGTGAGACAACACCATGATGATTGGTAATGATAATTGTGATTGGGTAGAATTTGATTATTTTCGAAGGCGGTTCAACAAGAATTTATTTACATTAAACTTGAAAATTACCATGCTGTAGTCAGTTGGGAAGCAAATCTGCAGTATTACAAGAAACTTTGCTTAGTTTTGTTTAGTTTTAAGTAGAGAGAGAAAGGGAAACTATTAAAGTTGTTGTAGCTAAACAAGTTTTTGCAGTGAATGTTTTACAGATGGATCCTTAATTTAATCCAGTGCATTATATTGTTATTAGATATATAAAAGTCATGAAATCTCTCAGTGAATTAAATAAAGGGTTCATCTGATGGCATTCTACATCCATATGAACGTAGAACACAGCCATGCTTCAGCTAAAAATTCCTACGTTATCGAATACAACAAAATGAAAATTGCAGCAACCCAGACAAGGAAAATAGTCGAAAAGATGTGATTTTTCAAAATGCAAAAAAGGGGAGAAAAATAAATGTTACCAAAAGCAAGTTAAGTTACCCTTTTACCTACCTGGATAAGTGTTTTTTTGTATTTTAGTCTCATTCAAGCCATAGTTCAGCCTTGATAATCACTAAAAGATCGAAAATGAAACAAAATACTGATACAACATTACTTTTTTGCATAATTGGTGACATTTACTGTATGTGTTTCTATCAGTATTTTGTCTAATTTTCGATTTTTCAGCAATTATCGAGGTTCGAATGAGACTACCATTATAATAAGGTGAACCATAGATTGGAACTCAGTCAAGCACTTACAATGAAAATAATTATAGAGCAGTGATTCATCTATGATTACATAATAGCTCTACTTTAAGAGACTGATAAGTTATTGAGCTTTCATTTATTTTGCAGGTTTGGAATAATTCACACAGATAACTTTAAGCAAGTTTTCCTAAGCAATTTCAAATTAAATTATTCAATTACATTATGTATACTGTAAAGAAGTTGATGCCCTGGCAAATTGACACACTCCGGTTCTTGTTAGATCACTAAAGTTAAGCAATGTTGAGTCTGGTCAGCACTAGATGAGTGTTAATTTGTGAATATTAGGAGTTGTATGTGAGAGGACAATGGTACTTCCCTACAAAAACTAATTCCGTTAAAATCAAACTGCGACTGACAACTGCAAAATGGAGGTTATCTTATTTATAATGTCTATCTCTCTTCCCCTCTCTCTCTCTCTCTATATATATATATATATATATACTTATGAAAAAAGCTTTTTAATTTTTTTCATAATATTATTATTTTGTATTCCTGCACGTCACCAATTAAAAACGAATAAAGAAAAGTTATAAGCTTTTATACTTTTCGCATTCTTTTTTATTCATATATATATATATATATATACATACATACATACATACACGTAATCACATTTGACACACCGGATCCGGTCAGATCACCGAAGTTAAGCAACCATGAGCGTGGCCAGTACCAGATGGGTGATCATTTGGGATTTCCAAGTGCTGTATGTGCTCTCCGCTTATCTCAGCATTGTTTCCAGTTGTTCTAAACTTCTTGTCACTGGACTCGAGCACTGCCGATTCAGGAGAGGTGTGGTTGAGGATTGCTCAATCCTTGCCACACAATTACATGCGCAGCTGCACCTACAGGGAGGTATCCTTTATCTCTAAAGACTGAACAGAGGCATCAAGATTATATATATATATATATAATATATATATAGGGTTTAACAACTGTTCCTGTCTCCTCATTCATTCAACCATGGAGTATCCTTTTAACGCTATCATTTCAAATTTAATTTTAAATTTATGTACTAATAAGAAAAATTTATAATTATCCGCATCTATTTTGCTAATAACATTTCCTCTTATGAGATGAGTCAGCCATTGAAAATCCATGAATTAAGGAAAAAAAAAAACCTAACATTTTTGTACTCCTTGTCAAACAATAAATTTTATTGTAATTCTATATAATTTAAGTTAGAATTTCCATTTATATATATATATATATATATATATATATATATATATATATATATATATATACACACACGTGTATAAAAAAAAAAGATACTCTAAAGAGATTCACAATATAAGAAAAAGTCAATACAAATTGAATGCTGTGAATTCAAATACCTCAGACCAGGTTCAGTGAGAGAAAAAAAAAAAAAAGAAGTTAATTGCCAATAACATGATACAAAAATAACAAATGAAAATTGACTAGTTAGGATCAAAGTTTGATGTGTCAACTTAAATGCTATTAAGGTTTAACATTTAAAATCCGGCCAACATAATATTTGGTAAAAAGTAATGAGATCTTGTTTTTATTCTGTCTAAAGTATAAAATTTTTTTATTGTATCTGTTAGTTTTGGCTCAGATTTTCCCAAAGCGCCAAAGAGCACACTTGTCTCGGTTTAACACCCCCCCCTTCAATTATCAACTTTATCTTGTTAAAAACAAATGCCTTAAATAAAAGGCTCTCGCTTTTAATTAAGTTTAATTTTAATGCAAAACTATTTTTAGACTTTTGTTAATATTCAATAGCTTTAAACAAGTAAAAGGTTGCCGAATGTGACGTTAAGGTTGAAATCGTTTTCTCCCAGGAAATAGAATTTGCAATTAAAAAAAACAAACAAAGGTATTATTATGCTACTCAACAACACACCAGCTAAATTACACAGTATTTGGAGTGAAGCGAGGTTAAAAATAATATCCAAATAAAGACAAACGATGTAAACTTGTTTTGTTTAAATCAGACAAATAATCCGCATACAATCAACGCTTTTTCTTTCATTGCTTCAACAACCTTTATTCGTGATCTTTTAAACCAGTATATATCAGGTAAAAAAAAAAAAAAAAAAAAAAAAAAAAAAAAAAAAAAAAAAAAGAAAAAAAACATATACATACTTACATGTCATATTAGTATAAATTACAAAAAATGAACCAGTAGAAAAATGGTTACAAGTAAAATTAGAATTTATTGAATTATCGAATTTTATCATACATTTTAATGTGGAGGAGTTGTGCACCCAATTCAGTATGAAAAACAAGGGAAACAACAATTGACTTAAATTAAAGGTCCACCCCTTTTCTACAAGGAGGGGGTTGCTTTTTTCGCCAATATTTTCGAAAGTCATCCCCACTTTTTGATAGACTAGCCTTAATTTAAACCTTCACTACTTTCGGTTTGGCCATGGACACAACGGCAGAGATGTCATTTTTTTTTCTTCACATTCTTTTCCTCTTTCGCGGTATAGGTTCGAGCCTGTCTGCCAATTACCACTTTATTTTTTGGTCGCTCAACACACACCTCTAAACGCCCGGGCAATGCTGGGCAGCCAGGCTAGTTTAGAATAGAATGCAAAGTAAAAGTTGACATCAACTTTTTAACATGTAAAAAAAAATTGAAGGTGTGTTAATTTTTTTTTTTTTTTTTTTTTTTTTACATACTGCAGCCATTTTCTTTCTGATAATTAAATTATCATTTTATAAATTAACTTATATGTCTTGACTTCTTCACTTGTTATTTTAAATTATTATTTTAAAAAAAAAAAAAAAAAAAAAAGGCTGTTCAACCTTTTTTGTATCCAAAAGTCTGCCTTTTGTAGCTAATAAAATTGTATCGTCTTTTGAGCATGTCTTATTTTATGCAATACATTTATCAATTTCTTTATCAGCCAAGTTCCAGCCTCTGTCCCATCCCTGTGCCTGTTTTACAAGTACATTAATGGAATGTGCTCTGATGAACGCATCACACTTGTATCCCCCTCAACATACATACTCCTGACTAACTAAAAAACCAGCAAAATTCCGCCCCTTTTACTGTTGAGATCCCTAGATGCTGGAAAGCCTTCTGTTCTAACAGTTTCTTCCTTCATATTGCTAGACTTTGGAATTCCTTTCCTGCTTCCCTGACTATATCAATCTGCAGAAGTTTAAATGTGATGTGGACAGACATCTTGCTGCTCAACACCCAACAGTCCCCTGTTAGACACGATCCTGTATAGTAGCCGCTTACATTCCAAGCGGCAATATGCCTTGTTTAGGGTTAAAAAAAACAAAAAAAACTATATATGCACACAAAAAACCCCAATAGGTTACAGATGGTTTAATTTTTTTTTATATACAAAAGTCTACTTCAGTTTCCATGCTGTAAGATGTTTCTTAACCTTACAAGCACTTACAAGCTCAGATTCTTTTGCTATTTATCTGATAGTGAACTTGTATATTCTACTTCTGTTTCTACATAAACACAGAAATGTCTGTCTTTTTCTTTTGTAAATATTTAGACTGCACAACTATCAGCATCTAATTTGTGTTTTTTTTTTGGTTGTTTGTTTTTAATAACATACAACTATTGCTTCTTCATTCTTTATTCTTTTAAGAACTTTTGAGATGTAATATGTAGTTAAATAATCAATAGTTAACTATTCTTCACTTCCCCAAATTGATTGTTAACTATTTCGTCCTTTAAAATAAGTTCCGGGGTTAAATTTAACACACTGCTGCCAAAACTTGCTACTTCAAAATCAACTCAGTTTCTACAAAACAGGCTTTAATTGAAACCAGCAGCATTTCATTTGCATATGAGGCGATGAGATATCTCATTACTTAATGAGATCTCCAGCATATATAAATAGAAGTAACCATTTTTTTTCTTTTGTTTTCCACCAGGCAGTACACATTGCATAAAATTTGTACTAATTTTTAAAGCACTTAATCACATATATTAACCAATATTCATATGTAGTTATTTCATGCAAACTTATTTCAAGGTATGCCAAGTTAGCTGCAAATTATAAAATTAATAGGTCTTTAAATCTAATATTTCTGAACAAATAGCATAATTGCAAACAAATAAGACAAGACACAAAAGTAAAATTATCACATTTTTGGTACAAACGGTGGCTCAAGTGGCCGACTATACTTAAGGATAATCCGAAGGTTCCCTTTTCATTAGCTGCTACGTCTACGGCTAGTGCCACTATCCCCAGGATTACTTCAGTTGCTGTTGACCCTCCTTTTATAATACTGAGTGTTTAGAAAGAAGGCATCAAGTACCATTTTTTAAGTCCTTGGTATGACTTGATCAAAGACTGAATCCTTCTCCCGACCTATCAGCAAACATTCTTACCATTATGTCATACGAGACAGGAAGAAAATAAAATTATGTTTGAATATTAAAATCCTTTTACCTGACAAAAGCAAATAATGCTTACTAATTCTAATAATTTGTCTGGTTACACAACCTTACTATTATTATTATTTTTTTTCACATTGAAATTTTTTCCGGATGTTGTACTTGTATTTATAAATATTGGTTTCCACATTGTATGTAATTTTCTACTAGGTTTATATTGATAGTTTTTTCTTAGTGTTCTGATCTAGAACTATACAAGGTTTACTTAGGACATAAGTGTTGCTTCTTTGATACATCTTCCTTGCTATCATTGTTCTGTCTAATTTTTACTTCACGCTACAAAGGCAGATTCTTCCAGACATGTGGGCGACCATAGACAATTTTTTACTAAATTCATGTCTCACAGCTTCCCAGTGTTCTTCTAGCCTTACTTTTAGTGGGCTGCAGGTCTCATCTTTACATGGAATGGAATACACAGTTCTTCAGCAGTTTCTGCTTGAAGCTTGACTCGACCAAAATATTTTCAGAGAGTTATGTTGCTCCTGAATAAAATCCTGATGTCATATGGATGACATACCAAAATGAGGATAGTGGTTCAAATAATCCAGATAATACTAACTTATATATTATTCTTACATTTACGGATTAAATCAAATTTAGTCTGTATTGGGTCTTGTTTCTAATTAGATGAAATACTAAAATTAAATATTTTCTGTAATCAACCTTGGAATTTCCACAGGCCTTACTAGTTAAAAACTAATTTATCAAAATTATATAAATTCCACAATTATAAGAATTAGAACGATTTTGGTGAGTAGAACGGACCGAATCTGATAAGTACATCAATGAAAAACTTTTTGCCCCCCCCTCTTTTATTTTAACATGCCAAAACTTTGGTACTAAATGAAAACTTTTTTTTTCCTTTTTTTAATTCAAATAATAAAAGTATCCTTTAAATTAAAAACTGTCATGAAAAGAAAAAAAAAATCTATATAATATTAATATTTTGATAATCTTGCTTGCTTGCACATTGAATGTTTTAAATATTGAGCGGGGGAGTAAATGATACAAGTGATAAGAAAATAGAATTAATAGTAACAGTACAAAAGAATAAGAAAGGAGTAAATAAATAAACGAGATGAATAAAGAAGAAAACTTTAAGATGACGGAAGATTAATAAAATAATAGAGTGCACATGGGTCCTCTTTCATTATTGAGTGACGTCACTTGAGCCTCTTAGTTTTATATAAACCATTTTCGACAATAGTTGGATCTTTTTACCATTTGGCATGACTCAACATACAATATTAATGAAAGATTATATAACAAGGAAAACAAGGAACAATTATTTGAAAAGTACAAAACCATAAAATATTAATAAGTCTAATTATTAAGTTTTATATTTTTCATAATGATCAAACTACTTCAATAAAGTTTATAACTTCAATTAAAACGTTTATTAAACCCATTTCTAACAAATATTTCTTTTTTTTTTTTTTTAATAAAGGCCTGTACATATAAATATAGTAGTTTTCTTTCCATTTATAAAAGAAAAATAATTTCAAGTTTTATTCTCATAATTCTTGCACTTAAATGAAGTGGAAACCAAGACACTGTTTTCAATAGTCACAAGCTACAAAACAAATGAAAAAAGGCAATAGTCATACACCAATTAATAATCTAATAAAAAACAGTGTCACAGATTATTATTATTGGATTAACAATAAAGAGTTTCTCATTTCTTTGAGAATAAAAGCTTCATTTATGGTAATGTTAAAAAGTACAAGTATTAAATAAGCAGTCCATAGTAATCTAGACTCAATTTTTAGAATTTCACAGAATGGACATCCATCTGTGCCATGAAAAATATTGATAACTTTTAAACATTTATTACAACAGCAACTCTAAAATAGAACACATTCTTAACAAGCAATTTAAACATTTCTCTAGTTTATTTTTCTTTTTTTCTTATATCAATTCTTAAATCATGCATCTTAAACACTATAGTAAAAAAAAAAAAAAAAAAAACAATTAGAAGAACCTTAACCTAAACAACAGCCACCATAAAATATCACTATCTCCTTGCCAAGTGCAGTGTACAAATTACATAAAATCACTTTATTAGCAAAATGCTTGTAGAGAAAGACAACTTTCAGAATGCTTTTGGGGGAAGAGAATTCATTTCATACAGACAGGCCATAATCTCAACATACCTGCATTAACAAAAGAAAAAACATACCTGAAATAAAACTTTTCCTTCTTTCATTTACATCTATAAATAAAATAATCAAAATAAAATGTAAGGACTTATTAAAAAGAAGTATATGAAACATTTAGGAATTCTTTGCAATTACACAATCACGAAAAAAAAAAAAGCACCTCGTTATTTGTTTTTTTTAATAGATTCAGAATACACTATAACAGTTTTTGATGATACCATAGTCTTATTATCCAGCCTTTAATCTAGGATAAAAGTGTAGTATACATTCTCTTCTCGCTTAAAGGAAAAGGAATCCTTATAAATTGAAGCAATCTTTATATCAGTTCCAATTCAATGTCTCTTGAGGTAGAGGGGGGTAAGCTGGATTTCCCTCCAAGTTAAAAACTAACCTTGTGTCTAACTTTGTTCTTAGGGTGAGGCATGTAAATAAGGGCTCAAATAAAATGGCTGAAATCCATAATTATATTGAGTAATAAATAATTTTTTTTTTAAATAAAATACAAACAAAACATTATTCAAACTACTATTCTCATCTGTATTATTCAAAATTCTGTATAGGTTCCCATCTAAAAGAATAAAAAACATTTTAATGTCACGTACACACCAGCTATTTCCAAGTAATGCACTCTTGTTTTTAATTTATTTTCTTCAAACCAATCACGCTGAGGAAGTCTTTTAAATGAAGACAAAAAGTTGCTGAACTCACAAATGATTTAGATTTTCTTTTTTATTTTCATTACATTGGAATATCTTTTCCATTTTTCCTCATATGTTCCAAAGTTTGAAATAAAGATTCCTAAATTTTAAACGATTCACTTAAGTTGGTGGTTACTTCGGCTAAAACGTAAAAATGACAACTAAGATGAGAATGGTTTGAATAATCTAAATAATATTATTCTCATCTGAGTTGTTGTAGTCACAAAATTTTCGATTATAACCTCTGACTTTCTTCAGGTGATCTTTTCAAATGTGAGAATCTTTAAAAAAAAAACAAAAACAAAAACTCGATTCACAAGTTAGACTAAAAGGTTCACATGTTTGCAAAGGTGTATTGAAAACAGTCGTAGGTTACATCGACTGATATGTAGAGAAAATAACAACCAAGATAAGAATAGTAGTCCAAATAATCCACATAACACAAATTATCAATCCTTATCTAAAAAATTCAAACCCATAAAAAAGATTAAAAAAAAAAAAAATAGCTACTTGTTTATTATCGAAACGTATCAAGATTGTAAGAGTTTAGAATCATTGAAACATTCATACTAAGATCTGAACTAATAAAAATAATAATAATTTGGTGCTTTTTTTTTTTTTTATTTTACCTGGTGAGATTATAATAAAGCACCAATTTTTTACATAAAATACAAACATAACACAATCGTATTATTTGGATCATTCCAATTACTTTTCTCATCAAGTGTTGTTTTCAATGTTTTGGTCACTGTAACCTTCAACCTCCAGGTGAATATAAAATCTGCACAGAATTTTCAATGGAACCCTTTATTTAATACATAGGGTAGCATGCTCTTGTCCCATCAGCCATGACTGGGTAGAAGTTTTTAGTTTAATTTGCAACTGTATTCTGAGTATTGCCTGCACTGAGGATTAAGCCTTCAACCTCTAGAAGAGTATCACTTATGACTGAATTTTACCAAGTTCTTTACCTATTATGCTATGCGTCTGCAAGTACTTGGTAAAATTCAGCTGAAAGTGACATTCTTCTGGAAGTTGAAAGTTCAATCCTCAGTTTGGGTGATACTGAGAATACAATTGCGAATCACTTAGGATTTCTACTCATAGCATCGGTTCTGCAATATATACATTTAATGTAGCTGCAGCGATGCTTGTAGTATAGGAGAAAAATCTTGACTACCAAAAGGTATATCTATCAAACAGAAAAAGAGAATGCTATTCCTATGGATTAAATAAAGGGATCCGTTTGAAATTTTGTGCAGTTCAATAAGATAATCTGAAGAAAGTAAAAGGTTAGATCAGCTGAAACGTTGTGTAAGTGACACTCGAGATGAAAACAGAAGTCTGATTAATCCAAATAATACGAATTATCAATTCTCATCTCAAAAATTCAGAAACGTGATAATGAACTAGGAGAAATGATCTGGAATAAAAATGTTTGAACAAGTTAGGAAAACAAAGGAAAAAACAAAAAGTTAAAGACAAAATAAAAATTGGGAGGGGTTTTCTACATAAATACACATGCACACAATTATAATAGGCAAATAAATATATTTATAACGGAGAAGGTGCACATAATATTGCAGTCAGCCATACTTACTAAAATTCCTTAAAAGAGAAATGATAACAATACCTGACATTGCTATCACCAATTTGCCTCCCTAAATACCTCCCATCCCACCTTCAGATAAAGAGCGGTTACCTTAATAATTAATTACAGCTAGCTACCTACCTGGTGATTTTTCCACTGTAGCCGTTTCGGGTGGCACCCCCGAAACACTTAGACTTCGTGCAACCCCTTTCACAGGGCCGAGAGGCTTCTGCGGAGCAGGGGATTTATTTGGAATAGATTTTGTAGGGACACCTTGCAAGCTGTGCTGTCGTTGGACCGACGAGGTTGTGTCGTCAGACTTAGCTGGAATATTATTGGAATCTGTGGTAATATTGTGGTCAACGCACTTGACCATTCCAACAGGCTTGGTCTTGGTCAAATTGTTAGACTGCACCGGAGTGCTGCCTTGGGAAGGGCTGGATGACCTCTCCCCTTTAATAGGTGTACTTGTTACCAGATCTACAAGCAGTAGAAAAAAAGCATACAAAAGCAGCAGCAACAAAAAAGGGATCTTCTTAAGGTTTACAATCATGAAAAGATAAAATATATTGATATTACACGTAAGTGTATTTAATGCGTGAATATAAGATAAAAAGCGTGAAGGTGCAGCGGACAAGACTCAGTTTGTGTTGTTTTTGTTTTAATTATTAAAAGCAAAAATGGATCAATTTTTTTTTTTTTGAACGAATACACAAGATTTGCAAAAGACAAAATATAATCTTGCTGAAATAGCTTCGGACAGTGCACTTATAAAAAAAGCGGGCAGGTGTAAAGTGTTCATTCTTCAAGATGCCTGAAACAAAATATCCGATAAACATTCAACTGAAAATAAGAAAATTTTATTATCAAAATGGTTTTTAAACTTCTATTTTTACCCCTGCTAAAAAGGTTATGTATTAGATCAAATTTATAGCTATATTTGTGACCAGCTTAGTACCCACATTGCTTGACCAATTATCAAACTTGGTTGAAATATCAATCGTAGTCTAACTCGTTACTAATTTAACTTTAGGTTACAGAAAAGGTGAAAGCCACACCTTTGCCAATAAGTTTGGTTCAGTAGAGACTCGCTTTGTCTCATATTGTAGCCAATGAAGCTCCACATCTAATTTGATCTTGAAAAGTTTAGTCTAGTTTGACATTTTAACAAATTTCAATTTACATTGTCAGGCAGAAGTATGCAATTTCACAAATGACTTATGTTCTTAATTATAGAAACTTATCTAGATTTTATCAATATATGATAACATTACTAAACTAGCAGTGACAATGAGAATGTCTACATCAGATTCTATAGCATTTATGTCCCTTTGCCAACCCATTTTTTTTTTTTTTAGAGGATTCCTTCAGACTTGTCACAGATGAGAGATTTTCAATGTTTGTTACCCCGATTAATTTTGCTGCCTTCTCAACCTTCATGGTGCAGTTTTCTATCTTTTCTAAATATCCTAATGTTTTCAGCGTCGTAGGTACGAAATTTTGCCTATTTCTAAGGACAGAATTAAATTAGTGTTGGGACGATTATTCGGAATCAAGAATCAGGAAAATCGAGACTTTTGGGGTCATCTGAATTGGTATCGGAATCAGAAAAATTTATGCCTGTTTTCTGATGCCAAAACCAATTCCTTTAATTATATTTTTTTTAAATTTGATTTTGTTTAAAACAAAATCTTCCACTGCTGGTAGTAATAAAATAATCAATATTTATTGATTTTGAAACATCAGTAAAACTAAAATCTGAAGAATGTGATTTTACATTTGAAAAATATATGCACATTTAACATGTGTTTTTACGATAATCGTGGAAAAAAATAACTTTATAGTTAAATGTTTAGAGATTTATAAAGAATCAGAATTGGGAATTTAGTATGGAATCGGTAATAGAATGAAGAAAAATATTCAAATTTATTCATGAAACTCAAACATTTTTTAAAGTCATGTTTCAAAAGTCATAATCTCTTTATTAATAAAAATGCAACCACTTCATGTGTCTTTGCATTTGTTATCTTCATCTTTGATACTTACACTTGGAATTATTTTTTTTATTATTTCAGATTAACCGAATATTGACATTTATATCACGCAAAGACCCGTGGCATAACGGCTAAAGTACCAAATAAAATTCAGTTCTAAGCAATTTTTTCTGGAGGTTGACTGTTCAATCCTCACTGCTGGAAATAATACAATTGTGAATTACTTAAGACTTCTACCTGGTTATGGCTGACAGAACGAGAGCATGCTACTCCCACAGATTAAATAAAGGGTTCCATTAAAAATTCTGTATAGATTTCCAAGTCTAACAAAGATTCCCAAATTCGACAAAATACACCTGAAGGTCAGAGGTTATATCGCCGAAACAGTATGAGAATAACATTTAAGATGAGAACAGTAGTCCAAATAATAGAAATTGAATATATATAAAAGATAATTTAATTATGAGAAATTAAATATATCATAATGCATTTCAGTTTCTTCATAAACAAGTCAGCCATTTTAGTCTTTTGTTGATAGTTGTGAAAAAATAAAAAAATGAACTACTTTTCCAAATTTGAAGGGAATTTTTAAGCATTTTAAATAGTCGAATAGGAAGTTATTTCTGACTTTAAAGTTCTTAAATAATCCTCATGCATTAAAAGATTGAAAGTTTTGGAAGCTATTTACGTCCAGTAATTTTATACAGATTAAAACATTACCTTACTTTAATAAAATTAGTTCTAAAACTATAACATTTTGGTACAATCAATAATCTAATGACCAAACAATTCCTTAATGATTCAATTAAACTTTCAAAATATTTATTTAAAAAGAAAATTTTTTTTAAAAAACTGCATGCAACAGAAAAAAAAAAAAAAAAAAATGCGAAACAAAAATGAAAGTAAAATCACTTCCGGTTAACACCGGATAAGTATAGCTAGTAGCCTAAAAGTTTTCCAGCTCTCCTAAATACCTAGCCTAATCTAATAATACTAAATCAGTAGTGATAATGACATACATATATTCTGTCAATATGCTATCGAGTCTTTTTCACTAATTTTTTTTTTTTTTTTGTATTGTTTTACTCTTTGTTCCTTCATCTGCTGGCTTCTTTTTCTTGCTTGCTTCCCCCCACCCTTTATTTTTCATATTTAATACATTTCTTGTTTTCTGCTCTTATTGGGTTCAACTTTCACCTGAAAAATTTGGTCAGTGTATTTTCAAAATAAATAAAAACAAAAAAGACCTACAACTTTCGTTTAACACCTTCTGGTGGTTTATGTAACCCGCCTGGAATATACCGTTATTTTGCATAAGTATTATGTAATCTATCAAAGTCTAAACTGATCTCACATTTATTAAACTAAAGAAAAGTTCTTATTTATCTGCCCACGAGGACAAAGTTAAACACAAGGTTAGGGTTTCACTTGGAGGATATTCGATATCCCAAAAATGAGCACTCTGGACAGGACAAAAATAAAGGTTTCCCCTATAAAGAAGGATTCTCTTCCTCAGACTAAGGGCAGAACATAGTTTACACTTTAATCCATGCCCGAAGATCAAGAAAGTATACTAAAGCCGAGTTAATCAATATTTGTTTCACTAAAACTGTTTTCCTATTTATTTTAAATAAAGAAAATATATGCCAAAATATTCTTCAGATTGAGTTAAATGTGAAAAGAAATCGATTTTAATTGCAATTAACTTACCAAGTTACCCATCTTTCTTTTTTTTTTTAAAACTTTCTATCACTCATCTCCTCTTTCACTCTTGTTTGCCCCCTCCCACATTATCTCTCTCTCTTTCTGTCTCAATAGTCAAAGATACAAAAAAAAAAAAAATAAAAAGATTGGAATAGTCTTATATAAACGAAAGGGAATATCATCACACCTAGTAATATCATTTAATATGTAACTGGAGGGAGAGAGAGAGAGGGAGAGGGGGGATAGGAATTAAAAAGACAGTAATGTTGAATTGTCTTTATTTTTTATACATAACTGGCTTTGTTATCCCACTCTCCTGATTCAAACAATCTAACCAGAGCAAAATCGATGACACAATGGCTCCTGTTTTTTCTAGTATTTTACCAATTCTGTTTTAATGCCCAATGAATGCTATGATCTAATGGAAAAAGTTAATTCACAATTTTTAAACACTAAAACTAAATTCAATTATATATGTATATATGATATACTATATATATTATAGATACTATGAATAAATGCAAATTTGTTATCACACTCATGTTACCATTAAAATACCTCATTGTTTCTTAAATCAATAATACAACCATCTTTTAAAATATTATAAATATAGTAGAGAGTAATAACTCAAACACGGCTATTTCTATGCTTAATTAGCATAACGATTTTTCCAAAAGTTTATAATAAATTAATGTTTGGTATTATTCGTTTATAGTTTTATTGTCCTTTTTCCCTATATATATGCAATAGTTTCATTGACATTAACAGTAATTAATAAAAACAAAGAATGAATTGCCAAAAGCTTTCTTAAAATATTTTGTGCATTAATTTTCAAGAGTGGTAATTCAAACGAAAACTTAGTTTTTACAATATTTTTTTTATTTTATTTATTAAAGATCTATAATGTAAAATAAAATAATACTTAGTGCTAGATTACTAACCACCGCATGGTGGGTAGTTTATTTTCTTGTACCTATATATGATCCAAAACACTGCTGTTTCTGTTATATTATCCAAAAGATTTTATTGCCTCAGTTAAGAACAAATCTAAACCAATGTGTTAGTTTGTTGTGTAGACATATAGTCATATTTGATAGAAATAACAATTGAAATCAAAGAAATAAAATGGATTTTAAATAATAAATTCTATTTTTTAATTGTTTCTCTTTGAATTATTGTCATTATCAACGTTGATATTTCTATTAAGTTCCAGCAGATGTTTCCTTTAGGGTTGTGGAGTTGGAAGGTATAAACTAGTATAAAAAAAAAAAATGACCCCGACTCCTTATCAAAGTTTTCCAATATTCATTAATAATCAGAGTCAGAAACTCCTATTTTGACTCATAACATCTGACCGATTACAAAACCCCCAACTTAGTTCCCTTTAGACTTGTATTCTTTGCTTTATTGCTCTGTCTAAACAACAAGGTAAAATATAATACTTATATAAAACTTATTTTTTTAAATTTATTTATAGTTTTATAATAATATAATTCAATTAATACAATAATTATTAAATTTAAATTGTTAATAGGATTTTACAAGGTCTTTAAAAATGCATAAAATCAAAAGAACAGAGTGTAATGATAAAATTGTTGCCCTAGAAAAGACATGATTCCATTTCCATTTGATTAAAGCCGGTTTTCTTTTTTTATTGCAGACCATCTACTAGTTGGCGATTTGTGTACAATTCCCAAGAGCAATAAGAGCCTTCTATCATGTCTAAAAGCGACACAATGTTCAACGAGTGAGATCGGAGATGCACCACTGTACAACACATGCTCTCTACCAATCCAAATTATGCCACAAATAACAGGGACGTGCCCAGGGCGAAGAAAACAAAGTTTCCGCCCATGGTTTTGGTCTTTGGTGTGGTTTCAAGTGAGGGCCACATCATGCTACCTCAGATTTTCAAAGTTAGCTTGAAAATCAACACCAAAGTGTACCTGGATGTGCTGAAGAGTGTGGTGATTATCTGGTGTAATCAGATGGCCGCTGGCAAACCTTGGGTGTGGCAGCAGGACTCGGCGCTGGTCAACAGGTCCAAAAAGACCCAGGCTTGGCTTCAGGGGTGCTATGACTTTGTACCCTTCTCTCACTGGCTCCCCTCCTCCCTCGACTTGAACCGCTGGACTACTTCATTTGATCATATGCCGAGAACAACATGACTTCCCACAACACCAAAACCAGCCTGATTGCTGCCATCCACTGAGTATTTGCTGAGCTCCCGCTGGCGCTTGTGGAAAAGGCATGCTCCCAGTTTCGGACCTGTATCAAGGTGGTGATTGAAGCTGAAGATGGCTACATTAAATAGATGTCAGCTCTACTATGTAATCAAGTTACTCGAGTTGATTTTTTGAATAAAAGTTTTAAAATAAAGCTTTAGTGTTGTTTTCTTTAGGACGACAAATTGTATTTAAACTTATTTAAAGGTTTCCTATCGATTTTATTGCAAAACCAATTTCTTTCAATGACATTCCTTCATTGAATTCTATTTCCAAAAATGTGAATATTTTCTCACAAGAAAATACAAAGAAAAAAAAAAAACGATATAGGGAAAATGAATAAAACAAAAATGAAAGTTAAAATACTCCCCGGCAGCACCAGATCAGAATAACTAGTAAGGAAAATAATACAAGATATCTAATAATATATAAAAAATATTACTAAAAAAAAATAAAGTTATTTCCACTCGCATAATATTTTATTGATTTATATCATGTGAACTTTTATAGCAACTAATAACATCTTTCTATAATCATAAGCAGTAATTCACTTCAACAAAAGGATGACAGCCTCATTCACAGATAGAAGCATCTTATGAAAGAGGCAGGAATATTTTCGTTGCTATGAAAACCCATTTCCCCAAGCAAGATGACGAACATCCTGTTGTAGCATTAGCTGCACTGATCCAGACATACTACGATAATAGAAAACTATCATTTCACAAAAGCTGTTTTTTTGTTTTGCTTGAAGAACACAGAACTGGAAAACAAAATATTGGTGCCATGAAATAAAGATTCAGAGACCAGCTAAAGAGACAAATTGGTTTCCTCAACATGCATCATGACTTCCGACTAAAGATCAAGCCAAGCAATGGTCAGTAATAGGGAAAACAAGCCATACCTTTGGAGGGGGGAGGGGGAAATGCCAAGGAAAAAATAAAAACTGGTACAGGTCAAGTTTCATTCTTGAAAATGGTTACACTACATACTCAAGTGGAGGGAACAAACACGATGGACATTAAGGGAGCATCATCCACACCGAGCCTTCCCCCCTTCCAAGTAACTGGCTATGCAAGAAACATTCATGAAAGTTTATTTGAAGCAAAAGTTTTACAGAGGATGCTTTTTCTTGCCCAATGTTTTTTTTCATGTTCGACACTAAGTGTGTCACCAAGCAAGGTCAACAGCTTGCATTCAACCAAGTCAGTGAGCCAGCTTTTGTGGCGGCAGAGACCCGCCAAATCTATACTTTACATTGGCCACATGTATGCATAACATGGAGATATACCAGACAAGAGCATATCCTTTGGGACTGTTTACTGGATATTCACAGCTAAACTCTATATCTGAAAACCATTGCCCTATCCGTTAACTGGGTCTCCAGTGAATGCAAGACATGCTTCACACCATAGTCCACATAGGAAAAATGGGAGGTAAGATTGCTCTAACCAAGGCATCTGATGTAAAAAGCTAAAAAAGAAAACATCCCTTCAAAGCCAAAAACTAAACACTGATAAGTCGGTAGATTTTAACTCCCCCCCCCCAAAAAAAAAACCAGTAATTTTTCCTCCTTTGTCAGAAATATTGCTTGTGTAATGTGAGGAATAAAGGACAAAGAGAAGCGAGAGTAATAAGTTTACTGAAAGCCAATTTTCTACTCTAACTTTTGATTTTCTTAATGATAAAAAGATCACTTGTGATTCCAAGACATTTCTCCAAAATTCTTTCACAATAATCTTGTGCAAAAATGCTTATTCATGTTTTGATTAATTTAACATTTTGCCAAATCGAAACAATCTGTTTTCAACAAATATAAATCTACTACTAATCAAGATTTGGTATATGTCTGCCAGAAGTCCAAACTATGCTATTATTATCGTTTAATGCTCAAACCAGTTTACTAAAATATTTCAGATTAATGCCCTGTTTTAATTCTCAATTCAACATTGTCTGATATAGCACAACCGGGGGTCTGAGTACACTTGTAGCAACTGAAATACCAAAATCTAATGAAGGAATGGAAAACATTATTCTGAGATAAGGTCAATTTTAAAATACATGATCTATTGTTTTGCCTGTTTGAAATAACATCCATTTGAGTGATGTCAGACATGGTATCAGGCTAAACTAATTCCTTTCAACTGCTATTAGTGATGAAAATACATTTTGTCTGGAAATTTAGTTGAATGCTTAAACATTTTAAGGAACATTTAAAAAAAAAAAACGAACAGGTAATTCCTGGGTGGGCTATGCTGGCTTTCTCAAAAGGAGAAAGTTTATAAGAGATATTAAATTCACAAGCGGTCCCAAGTCGCATGTATATCCCGATCAAGGAAAGATGACATACAGCGCCTAGCATTTCCAAACAGTTACCCATATAGTACTAACCACACTCCACATTGCTTAACTTTGGTTAACTAGTTTTCATTGAAACCTTTATAAATACATAAAAATAATGTACTCTCTTTACAATAGAAACAAGTAACCAATGGTTTAGATTTTATCTAATGAAGCGTAAAATAATAAATTATAATAACATTCATTCCATTAGACAATACACATGCAGGGAAACTGAAAAAAAAAAATATATATATATAAAAAATAAAAATAAATACAACATTCATGGATATCTTTATGAATTCATCTTAATAAAATCTTTACTTTCCATCAAAATATAAACTTAATAGGATAGCGGAGTCAAGCATATATGACAAACAATTATATTAAATGTATCAATAAAATAGAATTCACAAACAAAAATGAAAGAAAACAAAAACAGGATTTGCAATTTTAAAGAGAGAGAAAAAAAAAGGGTATTATTTGTAGATGAAGACTGTGCAGTTAATTCCTCCCTCCTTAAAAATGAGATTCTACTTTTGTGAACACCTTGAAAAACTTGGCAGGGAGCATTTTTGGTAGATTTAAAGTGAGGTGGTCAAATTTGCATATAAATTTAATGTAAATAATTACCCCTTTTTTGACCAGGTAGCATTTGAGCATATAACTGTTTTATTAAATCTTAGATGTAAGCATGTTCTTGTTTTGTTTTTTGTTTGTTTGTTTTTTTTTGGGGGGAGAGGTATTGTTAGGGCGTTTTCTTAAAAAAAAAAAAAAAAAAAAAAAAAAAAAAAAAGGTCAAATTTGTAGTTTAGTGGCATAAATTATTTAACAGACATAAACCATAAAAAATATTTTTTTATATAAAACACATTATTAGATCCAAAGGCTGAAATAAAACCAAAAAAGTTTCATTTTTATTATTCTTTTTATTAGATTAAATGTACGACATTTGATACTACAGAATATAGCTGCCATATATTTTTAAAAAATCCTTTCTAAAGCTTGACAGATTAGCCTTTTTAAGGCCAAATTTGGCCTTTTTTGAAGCAGTTTCATGGCACCATAATTTTGCTTCCATGAAACTGATTAAAAAAGGTCAAATAAAAAGGTTAATCTGTCAAACATTAAAAAGGCCAAATTTAAAAAAATATGGCGGCTACATTCTGTGGCATTAAATGTCATACATTTAATCGAATAAAAATGATAAAAGAATAATAAAAATGAAACTTTTTCAGGTTTTATTTCAGCCTTTGAGTCTAATAATGCGTTTTATATAAAAATAAAAAAAAATTATGATTTTATGTCTCTCAAATAATTTACACCGCTAAACTACAAATCCCCCCACCCCATTAAAAAAAATGCTATCTGGTTAAATAATGGCTTCAAAATGGGTGATCATTTTATGTTAAATCTATGTGAAACTAATTCTAAAACAATTGTTTTTTTTACTCCTCACAGTTTTTCAGAGTATTCACATGCAAAAGTAAAATCTCATTTTCCATTTTTTTTTTTAGGGAAGAGACAATTGTGAGTCTTCAATTATAGAAAAAAAATAAAAAATAAAAAAATAGAAAATAGAAAAGCTACATTCTAATGACTTGTCCACGTTTTTAGTATTTAAAGCTTTGAATGATATACTTTATTGTTCAGTACTTTCATGAATTTATAATGGAGAATAAAAATAAAACATCCAAACAAATATTACTATCAGTTAATACATACAAAATTCAGTTTTTTTTTTATATATAATTATAGACATCAATTTTTTTTTTGTTATTTAAATACGAGTACCTATTCCTAACCACCTTAAATATCAAATAAAATATACATTTTTACAAAAATAAACAAAGTGAAAATACTTTATTTTATTTTTTTTAATAACAGTGACCACTCCAAAAATGCTACCCATCGAATTAAAATTCACAATCCTTTCTGCAATCCAACGCAATTTATTTATATAAATAAACTGTGCTCTATGTCTGACTTGTCCACCAACTGAGGCATGAGCACTTTACACTTGTAAAAAAACTTGCAAAATTGTCTATAATTCCAACATACTTCTCTCTTGGTACGGTCTTCATTTCTAGAATAATCTCTGGATTGTTTTGAAAAAAAAAAAATCATCTTTGAGATAAGATTACAAATAAAAGATTGATGCCTATTCAGGATAACATCTACTAATGAGATAATCATCAAAGTGTCCCTGCATTTTCTTGAACAGTGACAAAAGAAAATGTAGTGCATAACTTGGCGTAATAGTCAGGCATAAAGCAAAGTTTATTTGTACTAATGGTGGGATTATAGAAAAGATGGTAAATTTTATTAACAATTCCATAAGTAGAATTCCTTTTTTTTTTCTTTTTTTTTTTTTTTTTTTTTTTTACAGGGGGAGGGGGGCATCCTGTACATAAAATGAAAAGGCAAAATAAATTCCAAAGATTACAGAGTGCAGCAGACATTTTAAAAATTATCAGTAATTTTCATTATTGACAAACATGAAAACTAATAAAAAATAAAAATAAAGCAATTTAAAATAAGGTTAATTTCAATGTGAAGTGAAAAAAACAGGAGACATAATAAAATTTGAAATAAAATACATTAAAATTGTTTGTGCAAAATAAGTCTGATTAAAGATAAAGCCCCCCACCCTCTTTCAAATATTCAATCATAATGCAACAGTAACCATGTAAACTGAAGCCACCATCTTGGAAAATCGTCTCTCAATCAGTCACAATAATGTCTTTTTATACTTTTTTTGTTGAAACAACATTAAATATAGAAGTATTTTGAAAGTGCATAGTATTTTTTTTTCAAACAGTAATCCAAATTTTTATCACTAGTAAATCCATTAATTTTCTATATACATTCTAATAACCCTTTCAAACATCCATGCTTGTAAGTGTTTTTTAACTATATTATACAGATTTGGACTATTGGGTATAGCCTTCTCTGCAGAAAGTACCTAAAATACATTTCTCATGAGTTAATAAATATTTATTTTAATATTGCTGTTTTATGCTATTTTAAAGTGTGGTATATATAATTTTTTTATTTGAATAAGATATCTAAAAAGAAATGTATTTTTTTAATGACTAACTATATCGACCAGGCATTGCCCAAGATGCAGTGAAGTTATTTTAGGTTTTAATTTTTATCTGTTTGCACATTTTTAAACTACAGGTAGATAACTTCTATTATCTTCTTTAATTTGATGCTGATTTTTATTTAAGGTACTTATTTAAAAAAATGTTTCATATTAACAGTCATCTGGGCTGTACTAAGAAATTTCAATAACTTGTAATGAAGCAAGTTATAATAAATTAAATAACAATAATATGGTACAACAATAAAAAATGAAAATTGGCTAGTCAGAAACGAATTTCATTTATCAGCTTAAATGCTATTTGGATCTAACTTTGTAAATCCAAAAAGATAACTTTATATTTTATATAATAATAAAAAATAAATAAGCCTGGATTAGGGTATGAGTGCTATGCAATAGTAGGATTAAGCAAGACATGGTAGGGGTCCCGTATTTCAGGGATTTGCTGGTTGTAAAGAAGGAAAAGAATGAGTCAGCCAATTCTCCACCTGGATGGATGGCCAAATGTGTGAGTGTATGGAAGTAGACAACCAAACAGAAGCAGCGGAGGTGATGGAGGCGGGAAGAAATTTTGCAGAGAAAGATGAGGGAATCGCCGGGATGAGGGGTGGGTGATCAAGAGAGATGCATGTGGAGAAATCTAATTCATAAATATTAGAAACAAAATTAGCAGACTGAAAAGATGCTGAGAAGATAAAGATGGTATAAGATTTTTTTTTTTTTTTGTGACAGAAGACATATCTAATTTATTTGCACATATATTGAATGCACCTATACAACATAATCTGGGAACTGATATAGATATGCGTACACACGCACACACACACACTAAAATATCCAGTTGCTTTGTTGAACAATAGGGGATACCTGAAGGGACTTCTTTATTATAGCTATAGAGAGGGAAGAAAGAAAAAAGTTATTGGAAGTTGGAAATGTATGTAGCAACACAAAAAAAAAAAAAAAAAATGTAGAAAATGTAATGGTGGGAAAAGTGAGGGAGGCGGGACTATGGAATCTAGGATGGATGTATTTTAGTCTGAGTCATTCTGCTATTTTCTTAAAACCTAACTTTAGAGACATAGTTAAAACATCAACGCATCCCCAGGGGCAGAAAAAAAAAAAAGAAATGGAGTGGAAAAAAATGCATCACTACAACAAGAACGAAAAGGGAACGGGATCTGCTGGATATTTTAAGAGATTTTACTTTTTACTAGGGTTGTATCTTATTACTAAATTGAATATATGAAAATGAGACTTTAGTGTAAGTAAAAACAGTATTTTTTTAAATTAAGATAAGGATTTAATATATGTGTGTAAAGAAGACTCGAGTATATATATATATATATATATATATATATTATAGATAGATAATAAAAAAAAATTCAGTCAAAATTCTTAGGGATACTAAGTTCAACATATCACAGGCTTAGTCTTTGCATAAGCCGACTTACTGCTAGAAAATCCACAATTATGAAAGGGTCTGCAACTATATAACAGTGAAAAACAAAGAAACCTTAACTTGAATTATTAAATTGAAAATGAGGATCAGTTGTTTATCATGTAGCTGTTTTGGAAGTTTAAAAACCAAACAGTTGTTAAATTAATGGTTCTCCAGGGAAAAATATCACTTTTCTTAATAAGCAACATAGACAATCCAGTAATATATAAATTAAATATATATATATATATATATATATATATATATATAAGTAAATAAATAAATTAGTAATAATAAGTAGGACATTATTAAAACATCACTTTTGAGAACCATTCTACTAATAGGAATAAAGATGTATAAAGAAAAGCTTTAGTACCTTTGGTATCAGACACATAAATAGATATGGAAAGCTAGCTATACAAATGTAAAAACCCAATATATAGTCTAAAGAATTTTTCAAATCTTCAAATTATAGATCTACATGGATATGTACAATTTGAAGATTTATATATGTACAGAGAAAGATATTTTAAATGCATAACTCTTCATAAAATAGAGCACTCCAGGTAGCCAATAATAGCAAATATATGAGCATCTGCATTTACAAATTTCCCTTACACATGGCTTATAGCACAATCGCAATAATATTTTACTGTTGATATGGCAATCAGGTTTTCGAATCATAGTTTGAAGCACCTGCCCATTTCTAGCAACACAAAGGAGATACAATACAGCAATACAGCTGTATATGAAGAAGAATATTGAAAGCAAATTTTAGAAGGTCTATATAAAAATGACACACCGGTTCCTGTTTGATCATCGAAGTTAAGCAACATTGATCCTGGTCAATACTAAAATGGGTGACCATTTGGGAATTCCAGGTACTGTATATGCTCTCCATTTATCTCAGCATTGTTTCAAGTTGTCCTGGACTTTTCCTTGCCACTGGACTCAAGCAGTGCCAATTCAGGAGAGGTGTGGTTGGTAATTATGCAATCCTTGTCTAACAATTTCACACACAACTTTCGAGATTGAACGGAGGCATCACATATAAAAATGACATCTCACTCCATATAAACTTTTAAAGTTGCTGAGACATTTTTAAATGCCTCACATAATCATTCACTTAAGTTTGAACTCATTAAACAATACTAATTATTACTTAATATACACCCCTTTCATATTACTATTATAAATAAATGATTAACTATTTTCAGTGTATCTTCAATTCCCTCATTAACGACTTCTGTTGAAACAGAAAGTACACCCCCCCTCTTACAAAATATTCGCAATAAATAGTCGTCTAACTACAACAATTGCAAAATACTTTTAGAAAAATCTGATTTTCTTATTTAAAAACAAAACTGGTCAATTTATGTGATTTGTGGAATATGATGCTTTTGTTTCATCACGGTTCCATACATCAGGCAGATTTTTCCTTATTTTTATCATTTAATATAGGGGGAATTTGGGATAAGAACCAACAATTGGCAGGTATTCTGCATGTTCTTATAAACTATATAATTTATAGAATAAATATTGAAAATTTAATTAAAATTGAATAATTCTGATTATTGATGAAAAAAAAAAATTAACTTGTTTGTTTTAAAAGACGGAGTATGGGGTCTTAGCATGGATATTCATTCCGACTATTAGTGAATGAAAAGCTTGAATAAATACACATGCATTCATCATATTATGGATGGTTTAAAAGCGGGGGTGTTGTTTAGTGTTAACAAAATAAGCAAATAAAAAGCAAGTGTGGTGTAGAGCTAGGAAGAGGCAGCCCAGCAGATCTGATACTGGCTATAACAAAAACCACAAAGCTGGTAACGACAGCAAAGTTGATCTGCAAAATAAAGAGAATAAATAGACTGAGGAAAGCGGCACACCAGGTGAACATGGACGACAAGAGAAAATGGGACAGGCAGGAAATCACATTCAATTAAGCAATACATAAAAAAGTGAAAAAGAATGAATCCTTATAAGCTGTTATCAATTTTTATGTTTCAGAATTATTTATTTATTTTTTTTTTTTTTTAGATGAGGATTGACAATTTGTATTAATTAGACTACTATTCTCATCTTGGTTGCTATATCCACATTGTTACATGTGTTAAGTGATTTACATTGGAATACAAGTGCAGTAAGTTCATTGGAGCACATTCCATGTAAGTACTTGTAAAATAAGTATAGGGATGCAACACTGCAGTGATGTGACAGAGACTAGAGATTTGCAGACAGTGTAGGACCTATTAGTTTAGAATTGTTTTTTTTTTACCCTGTCTAAGAAGGAGAGTTGGTGCACTTACTCAGATATGGCAATCATATTTAATGTACATTGAATAACTTCCCTCTGAACAAGTTTAAATAATCACTTGTACTCAATATTGATAAAAAGAATAAGACATTATTTGTCGCGTTCATTCATTTATTTTAGTTACTTTGGCTTAAGCTAAAGAAAAAGATGGAAGAATTTGTTTTCGATGTATGTTTAGCCTAATGCCAGAAAATAAAGTTTCTTTTAATGTTTGTTATCTTTTTTTTTTTTTTATTGCATGCCTCTGTATAATTTGACTTTTTAAAACTCCTGGCTTATTACTCTATGTCGTCTGGCACAAGGACATCATGCCTGAGTACTCTCCTCTGGCAATGCATTTCATAACACCTATTGATATTTAGTGGGGCAGATTGCTGAAACAATCTTTCACTTGATGCTTGTATCACTAAGTGAAAGATTCTTATGGGATATTGAGATAACCTGCCCCACTAATTACCATTAAAGATAGTGTAGCATGGTATGCAATCGAGATACCTACATAAACAGAACAAACCTCATACTTTGAATATCATTGTAAATCAGAGACTTGATATTGGATTAACACAGCACAACAATGTTCCAAGGTTTGCTATCTTTTTTTTTTTTTTTTTTTTACTCTCTCCTGCACCTCAAAGCATCTTATCCATGTTTCTACATAATTTGGATTGTCCAGTGTGTTCAAGCATCCTATCATAGACGCCATTGTTGTACCGTTGTAATCCTAGGACTTGATATCATTAACACAGCAAAACAGACAGCTTTAGAAATTGACTTCCAAACTAACCTATCTCTGGCCAGGTTTTCGTTTATCCCTCTTTCTTTCAGATCCATCCTTATGTTTTCTTTTGCTTACCCTTGTCAACTGACCCTGCTACCACAACTGTTTTACAACTCACTCAAGAACTTGCATCCATTCTTTCAATGTGAATAAACAAAGTCTCCTGTTCAGTGCTCACCACTCTATATTATCGAGATTTAATCTTCCTTTGAGCTCATCAGATCTAAACTTGTCTTTACAATACTCACATTCCACATCCATGGTAACATCCTTGTATTACTTTCCATCTGTGCAACACATATCATCAACTCTTACTTCCATACATCAGACTAATCATGCATGCCGTAGACTTAAATAGATTTACCACACTTCTGATTAAAAAAAAAAAATCAAGGCAGATTTTTCAAATAGATTTGCCAATACAGTCATATGAAAAGAAACAATTCTGCCTGTGTTTACAGAAAGGGATGGAGGTGCCTTTGATGCAATCAATTATTTACAAGCACAGACTTTCTATAACCTCATAAAAATGAATGCTTTTGTTTAATAAATCAAATACTACATTCCTTTATGGCCTAAGCTATTATAAGAGTCTTCTCTTTTTTTTTTTTTAGTATGCATGAAACTATATTTAAAAAACGTAATTTCTAACCTAATAGATTCTGCACGGTCTATCAAGCTCCAACTCCTGTCTCATCACCACAATGTTGCATATCAGTACTTGTTTTACAAGTACTTCCACTAAATGCATTCTGATAAACGTACTGCAATTCTATTCGCCCCCACCCAAACAAATACTTCAACTTATCTGACTAGGGATAAAACCCCACATTTTCACTGTAACGGTCTTAGATGCCAGAACACTTTCTATTCTAGTAGCTTCTTTTTTAAAACCACCTGCTCTTAGAATTCCCTTTCTGCTCTCTGACTGTACAAACATGCAAAACTTTAAATTTAACATGAACAAACATCTTACTGATCTACAAAGTTATCCCAACCAAGAAAGACACAAGATAACTTCTTTTATTTTGTCCTCACATTTCATGAGCAGTGTTTCTTACATGGGGCAAAGAGGCAAAACTACTGTTTTCTGTGTCAGAATCTATCCATTTAATACTTTTCATTGGTTAGTTTTTGACTTTGAAGTAGCATTTTTTTAGCTCCTTACATCAAGTGGCTCCATGCCTTGTCTTGAGCAATTCCTATGAAAATGAAGCAAACAAAAATTTGTTTTGAAAAGGTATAAGTTTCATAGCACAGCAGTATCAGCGCACAGTCTCAGGAGGCCTTTCTCCCTTGCTTGAGGGAAAATACAGAAAAAACCTTTAGGTTATTTTTAAAAACTTTCAATGAATGCTATTTTAGGTGCATGACTCCCCACCAAATATACTAAAAATGACCTTGTGCCACATCTTGCGAGGCAGGAAAATACGAAGTCTAGTAGTAGATATTGCAAAATTAGATCATTTAATGAGAAAATATTTGTATTCTTCTGTTATTTTCACAACGTTTCCAACAACCTCCAACCTTCTTCAAGTGTATCTTGTCTATCTTGGGAATCTGCACAGAATTTTGAACAGAACTCTTTATTTAATCCATGGAGGTAGCATGCTCTCGTTCCATCAGCCATGACTGAGTAGAAGTCCTAAGTAATTCACAATTGTATTTTGAGCGTTGCCCGCATTGAAGATTGAACCTTCAACCACCAGAAGAGTGTAACTTACTACTGAATTTTACCAAGTATTCTGTCCACTATGCCATGAATAAGAGCATGCTACCCACATAGATTAAATAAAGGGATCCAATCTAAATTTCGTGCAGATTCTAGAGTTTGGCAAGATTTATCCGAAAAGGTTGGAGGTTATATGGACTGAAACATGATAAAAATAATATTCAAGATTTTTTTTTCTTTTTACAAAGAAGTCACCACTTATCAAGGGCCGGAGGCCACTTGAGGATAAGGGTGTACAGTAGTCAATGGAACAATATAGTAACTGTTAGTAGTGTAAATTTGGTAAATTGGATTACTTAAGGGGAACGGCTCAAGAACTTGTTTACATTGGATTTGAAGACAACCCTATTGTAGTCTGCTGGCAAGCAGGAAAACGGAAGAGAGTTCCACAAGCGTGCAGTTCTAAGCTTTGTTCATGGAATCTACGTTTAGGTTTAGGCACAGATAGAGTGGGGGAAATTATTGATAGTATTTTCAGCTAGACGAGTGTTTTTGTGAAGGTTTGGTGAGGGGGAACCATAGATTGGAGCTCAGACGAGCACTTGCCATGAAAATAACGATAAAACAGAGACAGGCTTACAACATCTCTTCTGTGATAAGAACAGTCTTCTACCAACATACAAATCATCAATTATCATTTCAAAATTTAGTAACAGAAAATATTTAAATGCACGGTTCATCTTTATTTCCAATAATTTTGACAAGTATGACATTTCAGGGGAAAAAATCATCTTAGATATTTTGGAAAAGAAAAAAAAATCTATTTAAAATACATTTTTTCATTTTTCTAGTAAAAAAAATTACTAGTAAGATTAAGACTAGATTCTTCACTTCAGATCTAAAATGAAAGATTTATATGCAATCTGGTGTTAAACGTTGCTAATAAAATGGCTGGCTCATTCTATCACTCTAGAAAATTCCTTACTTCTGATACAATCTTCTAACCTTATAAGTGTCAGATACATTTAAGACTGAGTACTTCTGCCGCTTCTGGGGAGGTGCCACTCAAAGCACTTTCATTATGTTAGATTTAATGATATAGAGCCATTTATGGTCAAAAATTGCACCCTGTGTGGCTTGGGAGGTGCATTTTGGAAAATCCGTGATTTCCAACCATTTTTGGCTAATTTTGGGGTAATTTTGACCCATTTTGGACTCTGAGATACCCTAAAAAACCCTATACTTGTGGGATAGCCAATGGGAATGTTAGATTTAATGATACAAATGCATTTATAGTCAAAAAATGCACCGTGGCTTTCAATAAGTGATTAAGTGTGTTCGGGGGCGAAATTTGGGCCATTTTCACGCGTCGACGCGGTCAAATCACGTTTGGGGCCAGCGACCCTCCAATTTTGACCCGTTTTGAACAAAATCACTTGTTCCCATCTATTTACATATAAATGAAGGTAATAAGCCACTTTTGGCATTTATTTGAAAAATTTTGTTTCTATAGCCTACCCCTACTTTCATGCTTAGAGAGAATTCAAAGCTGATTTCAAAATTTAATGGTAGGTCATTTCCTCTGTCCGCTACAGTCCTTTTCTCACAGAAGAGACTTTGCTATTCTTTCACTATTCTTTTTGTATTTCAATAGAAGATGCTCGACTGAGCTTCAATCTTCGGTTCCTGTTTGTAAGACAATCACAGTAAAAACTCTTCTTACTACCACCACTGCAAATTACTTAACTTTCTTCCTCCATATACAACATCAAATGGAATTTCCAGTGACAGTGTTTCTTTCCAAGAACCTGTTTCTCTAAGGACTACAACAAAATCAAATGCAAATAAACACTTGCTATAAACCGTGAAAGTTGCAGGTTAGTGAAGTCACGTCTTGCCAACCACAAAAGAATCCTGCCGATGATTTCATCCTTAGCAAATCTGTTTTTTCTTTCTGATCAAGGTTGACATCTGAGGTAGATGTTTGTAGAGTTGTTCCCTTGTGGGGTGCTGCCTCCAAGAGATGTTAAGAGCAGCTTTTTCTTTTCCAATCGTTTGGTGAAGTCCAGGCACTACTTTCATATACAAGAACGGAATCATAAAAAAATTAAATAAAAACTCGTTAAATATTATATTGGGTTCTTTATCTTAATCCCCCCCCCATCCCACTAATATTACTTTTACCTACCATATTGGGCTTTCATTGGCAGATAAAATTTGTCTAAGATCTAAAAATAATTGAGAAATATCAACATACAAAATTATACTAAATGTACCAATGTCAGAGTGTGTTGTCAACACCCGAACCACAGTAAATATTGCCCCTTCTCCCCACTTTTAACCAGTAGACATTCTGAATTAGATGGTTGCAGAACAGGGAATTTCAATAGTATAGCCATGTTGAAAGAATGGAGGAGAGTTCTTGGGTTATAAGACGTAGAACAGTTGTAGTAGCAGGGTTAGTTAGCAGGGAAGGTCAAGTAAAACATGGGGGAAAGTGATAAAGATGGAGTTTATAGAAAGAGGGATAAATAAAGACCTGATCAGAGATAGGCTAGTTTGGAAGTCAATTTCTAAAAGCCATCCAACACATGCCAGCATATATAAAACAGAATACGATGATGCAAACTCAACTTTCTTCAGGCGCATTATTTTTTTTTTTTAATTTGGGAACTTCGAACTAAACTTTTTTAATGCACAGGGATAGATGTTCTCATTCTGTCGGCCAAACATTAAGTAAATTTCATTTTTAGTACCCTCTGTTGAGGATTGAACCAACCTCCAAAAGACTCACTTTGAACTGATTGTTACTCAATGCCTTTATCAGTTGTACTAGATTTCCATATGAATTTTGGAAACTTTAAATCTTTGTTCTAGATGTGTAGTATACGTATTATCTATATATTAATACTGCAGTACCTTTAATGTATGTATGTATGTATGTATGTCTGTCTGTCTGTCACGGTTCTCAGATAAGTTATTTGATCGGGAGATCCTATTTATTAGAGGGGGATGGAGGGTGGTAGCTTGCTACGAACATTAAATTATAATGCTCGTAGTAGGTTGTCACCTTCTGTCCTCCTTTTTAATAAATGGGATCTCCCGATCACGGAAGACACAAAGTATAAAGAAAAATTATTAAAAAAATATCAAAAAAAAAAAAAATTAAAAATAGATTATTAAAGATTATTAAAAACAAAATTATTAAAAAAACAAAATTAAAAAAAAAAATATTTTTAAAAAATTGAAAATAGATTATTAAAGATTATTAAAAACAAAATTATTTAAAAAAAAATGATGCCACTTTTTGGCCGTAGATTTTGAAAAAAGCAAACAAAATAAAAACGCCCCCCCCCCCGTTTAATTTTATGTTTATTTTCTTAGTGGATAGAATAGGGGATTAGCTCTTTTCTACAGCCTCTTTTTACTCATGTTGCTAACTTCTCTACTGCATCCTTATTTTCATGGTTGGTGCTCGACTGAGCTTGAATCCCTACCCAATAAAACACTCATAATAAGAATGCACCTGGCTACAATCACACAGAAATTTCCTTTCTCTATCTCTCTGTACCAAAAACCAAACAGAACTGCTATGAACCAAGTTTCTTTCCTAGAATGCCCCATCTGTAAAACAAAATCCCACGAAGCTGCTTCTCAGCCAACTAGACTACAACATCATCATCAACAAGTTTAACATAAATACTTGTGGAGCCGTCCTCTTATATAATCAATTTCTCTTCACAAATCTTTGCATTCCAGCCAGTATTATTGATTCTCACATAATGGCGTTCAGCGTTCAACTTACAATCTCTTTAACCCTTATCATAGAACAGCGTTGATAAGCATTAACCTATTAGCATTATTCAAAAAAAAAAAAAAAAGAAAAAAAAAATGCAGAGAAGGGGTTCCATTCAGGTGAGAAAAATTGCCTAAAGGATTTAAGTACAGCTTCTATTAGTCCAGAAAGAATTATGGAAGGTAGTCATGCCATACTATGGCAAATTGCAATTATGTTTTATCAAACAAAGTTTAAATAATTAACTAAAAGATAAATCATTTTGACATCATCTGATTGGGTAAAAGATTACATGAGAAATGTTCTAAAATATGTGTAAGATTTCCTTTCATTTCATTGGCTGCAATTTACACGAACAAAACCTAGGCTCAACATACAACGAATGAAGCTTATAAATAAATATTTGACCACAATTTAAGACATCTTAAAGGACATTTCACACATCAAGATTTATCTGAAACCTAAAAAAATTGAGAGAAACTATCAATATTTATTTTTTTTTAAGTAATAAAAAAAAGTCACAATTTAAATAAAAGTAACGAACAAGTGAAATGCAAGCAATAGATCTGAAGTTAATCCATATTTTTAAAACTAAACACATTAATCTCAATAAATGTACTAATCTTTAATAGGATTTTAGTTATGTAATCTACTTAAGATGATTTCTTTTTGTCTGGGTAAACTGAAATTGATAAGATATCTTCACTAAGATGCATGTCTGTACTAGTTCGTGTTTTTTTTTTAGTTATGTCGAGAGATTTATGTAAAAGTAAGCTTTTCACTTAGGAATAAAAGTACTTTTTTTTTTCTTTTACAAGGAAGTCACCACTTATCAAGGCTCGAAGGCCATTTGAGGATAAGACTTAATAAATCTATGGTGGTAGTGTAGTAATCATTAATCATGTAGATTAGAAAGAATTTGGATTATTTAAGGGGACGGCTCAACAAAAACTTGTTTACATTAGACTTGAAGTCTACCATATTGTAATCAGCCGGGAAGCAGGCTGGCTAGTAGAACAGTGTTCCGCAGATGGGAAGTTCTAGGAAAGTAAACTTTGTTCATGGAATCTGTGTTTAGAATTAGGCACAGATAGAGAGTGGGGGAAATCGTTGATAGTGGTTGTAGCTATTTGGGTGTTTTTGTAAAAGTTTGGCAAAGCAGGAACCATAGATTAGAGCTCAAGCGAGCACTTAGCATGAAAAAAAAAAATGATAGCGCAGAAACAGGCTAACAATGACTGCTTCTATGATATTATGTGCTTACATGGGTGACAATTTGAGAATGTCAGATGTAAATACAATTAGATTATGTTTTTAAGGCTCCAAACTTCATATTACAACCGTGTAGAAGGACCTATGGCATAATGATTAAAAACGTCATTTAATAATCAATTCTAAAAGTTGATGGTTCAATCCTTACTACAGATGATAACAAAAATTAATACATCTACCTGGTCATGGCTGACAGAATAAGAATAATCTACTCCATCAATTAAATAAATGGTTTGATTTGAAATTCCTTATAGATCCCCAAGTTCAACAAAAGTTACCATTTTCAACTAAAAGGTACCAGTGTTCAAAAAAAATGCACCTGATGATGGTCTGGGTCACACTGACTGAAATGTGAACATTAACAGTTATGATGAGAAATAGTCTGAATAATCCAAATTATCAATTCCCATCTAAAGATTTCAAAAACAAATCCATATGGCTAACATTTTCAATTTCTTCTCTTAGAAAAGAGAAGCAGAGTTACTTATTTAAAAGAGAGGCAAAAAGGATCTGAATCATAAATTATATTTTTTAATTGAATAAGTGACATTTAAATTAGAGTTAAATAGAAGTAAATAACCCCCATAATGAAAAGATCTAGTGATAAGAGGCATTTACTGGGCTAAACTTGACACAGCACATCATAATTGTAGGGTAAGTATGCAGTGAGAATAAAAACTCTACAGCCATAAAAGTTTGAAATATGACCTTATTGATAAGAATCATTTTCACTTCAATTCAAACTATTACAGCTCATGTAACTGATAAAGAATTGTTCAATTGTTAACATTCTACATTTAGAAACATTCTGCTTATAAGGAAGTGTTTATATTTTGTTTAACTATTTTTGGATTGGTCATTTTTGATCAGCCTTTGCAAAGTTCCGATCAGCCATTGCAAACTTAACAAAAAGTAGTTGCCTCCTTGTCTTGCAGCTCGACAGGAAAAAGAAATAAAAACTGTTGTAACGTTAAGTGTCACAATCAAAGGAGAGAGAGCAAAGCAATCAATTGTGTATATAGAAGAGTTAGAATTAGAAAAAAAAGAGAGGACACATAAAAAAATTAAAATATACAAAATATATAAAATATATAAAAAAAATAATGAAATTGATATTTTTGATAAAAAATATGAAAAAGAATCTGAAAAAAAATATATATATAAAAAAAGAAAAGTTAGATTTGCTCATTAATATTCCAATGTTCCAAGAATTAGGAACAATTGGATCAGTGCATTAGACATTCCTGAAATAACAGGAAAGTGTAACTATTCTAAATAGGCTTACCATAATGTGGCATCTGATTCAAATCCATACTTACCTGAAAAAAAAATAAAATAAAACAATTCTTATAATCTTTATACATTGAAAACAAAATATATCAATATTCAAAATTTGATAATTAAATTTAGATAAAAATTATCCCCCCCCCCAAAAAAAGTGTCAGTCATTCAATCTCCAAAAGAACGAAAACAATTTCTAAATTTTTAGATGATTATTCATATTATTTGGTTTCTTCAAACTAGTGTCTTCATCTTGAGTGTTGTTTGCCAAATACTTTATCCACTACGCTATGGATCCTCATAGTGTAATCGATAAATTACTTAATTTTATTAAGTTGTAGGTCACACTCTTCGAGGTTGAAGGTTCAATCCTAACCACAGGGCAACACAAAATACAATCGCGAATTACTTAGGACATCTACCCAATCATGGTTGATGGAACAAGAGCATAATACCCCAATGGATTAAATAAAGGGTTATGTTTGAAATTCTGTGCAGATCTATGAGTTCAACAAGATACACTTAAAGAAAGTTGGAAATTACGTCGACAGAACAGTTGTGAGAATAGCACTCAAGATGAGACCAGTCGTCCAAATAATCTAAATAATACAAACAAAAAACACATTTAACTGATATAAGAAAATTTGATATCAGAATTTTGCATTTAATGCACAACAGTATCAAATCTATATAAATAAAACTGTAGACGCATGTATGTGTGTGTGTCTGTGTGAAAATATTTAACCAATAAATTCTTAAACTACTGGTCACATAACACTTAAATTAACATAAATAGTAATCATACACCAAGGATGGTTTATAACAAGTAAAGTCCTTGTTTGGATAGATAAGTAACACGTACAGAAATATGTCGGCAAATTAAAATGCAAAAATGTTCATTTCAACTTGCCGACATATTTCTATTACTTTTGCACATGCGCAAATTCATTCATAGCTTGAAGTGGTTTCCTTTTAAATCTTTCTTATCTATATGTTGATAGCTCAAACAGTAGGGAACGCAGCTTGAGCACTTTATGTTTTAGTTTTGATTCTAGGTGATGACACCTAAGTCTTTTTTTTTTTTTTTTTTTTTTTTTAACTTTTGAAATCAGTACTATATATATAATATTCAATAGAGAATTGGCTTCAGAATACTAAATACAAAACCTGCATGATTTAAAATATAAACATATTTTATGACTGGACAAGGCCAGGTGATGAGTGCTAGTTATACATAAATATTCAATAATTTTAATAATAATTAATCAACATAGAAACTGACTAGACACCAATTTCTGATAATAACAAGTGAAGCATGCATAGTCCCCCATCAGTGTACAGTGAACGAGGCATAAAAAAAAATGACTAAGTTCAGCATCTGCCCCCCCCCCCCCCATTTAGCCCCAAAAGTCTCCAGGGGACGTCAAATCCTTGTGAAAATGTCAAATGTTTCTGAATTTTTTAAATGAGGTTTCATAATTTTTGTTATTTGAATTATTTTAATTACTGTCCTTATCTTGAGTGTAATTATCACAATGCTTTGGCCAATGTAATCTCCGGCCTTCTTCAGGTGTATCTTGTCGAACTCTGAAATCTCATATTGGTCAAAACATTGTGAGAATAACACTCAAGATGAGGATAGTAGTTAAATTAATCCAGATATATTACAGTTCATGAATTTTCGTTCACAGCTAGAAATTAGTTTGTGAATTTCCTATTTCATTGCTTCTTCATGAGGCAAACTTAGACACGATTATTTATTTATTTATTTTTATTATTATTCCAGAATCTATTTTTAGTTAAGAATCAATAAAGTACGTTTTAAGTTCAAATAGTCATTCTCATGAACTTGTTATAGAGTAAATGGATCTACCCATTTCAAGTATAGACTTACCCAGAGAATATAGTTATATATACACACCAATGTAGCAATTTATGGCCCCAGAATCATGCCGTGTACTTCTGTAACATACTTTTGCTAATAACACATTTTTATTAATTATACCACTGTGTTCATCTTGATTATTACAAGTCTGCAAGGCTACAACAGAATTTACTATTCTACCCGAGGACATGAGCTTCAAGATGACAGCTTCAACTCTGGTCACAAAAGGTGAACAATGATTCAATGAAAATGATTCCTATTGAGGGAATATCAAACAAGAATAAAATTATTAAATTAATTAGAGAAGACTCCTTTCAGTCTCTTAAGACCATGGATATCACCTGTAATCTCTGACCAATTGCTGTAATGTTGCATCCCTGAGTCTGTTTTACAAAAAACTTTAATGGAATGTGCTCTGATAAACTCATAACGCTTGTGCCCCCTAGATGTTTATATTCCCGACTAACCCGACAAGGAGTAAAATCCCACCCCTTCATTGTTTAGGCATCTCGATGTCGGAAAGCCTTCTACTCTAATAGTTTATTCCCTCAAACTGCTAGAAATTGGAATTTCCTCCCTGTTTCCTGCTTCCCTGATTGTACTAATCTGCACAAGTTTAAATTTAATGTGAACAGACATCTTACTGCTCAACTGAAATAATAGCCCCTTACATAGCCTTGTTTGGAATGATATAAAAAAAAAGGGTGTCTGTGCACAGAATTTATAATGATGCAAGGGTTACACAATTTCTAACACATCTCTTGAACTGGTACTGCTTGAGTTTAGTGACAAAGAAGCCCAAGATGACTGGAAGTAATGCTAGGATAAGCAGGAAAAAAGTAGCGTTATTTTCGGAATTTTCCTTCTAGATCAGTTGCACAACTAAGGCTTCAGAGTCTAGTCTATCCTTCAATAGATAACACAAAAGAGGATCTATTCATATATTTATCAAAGATATCATTGAAAATGATCCAGCACTCCAAATCCACAGTCCATGTCTGTAACCACTGCATCACACCACTTCCACTAAAAACTTAATAGAACGTAAAGTATATACATTCCTTCAGATAAAACCAATGAGAATGTTGTGCAGCATGAAAGGTCAGATGCAATAAGATTATTTATTCCAGATGGAATATTGATAAAAAAAAAAGGTATTTGATTTCCAAAGGAAGATCTAAGTTGAGATAATTAGGGAAATTGGTTTAAAGCCAAGAATTTCCAACTGGCAATGAAAACTGACAGCAATTCTTAGCAGGTAACATTCAAGAATGAACCAAAATGAAAACAATTAAATGTTGAACTTGCGTTAAGCAAATATTTACACCACTTTGGAAACAGCAATGAAAACTACACAAGCTAAGAAAAAAAATCTTTCAACTAAGATTTATAAAGTTATTGTGAGATTTTAAAAGTTGGACCTAGATAACATTGAAGCTGACATGCTTTTGTGGAGAGAGAGAGAGAGAGAGAGAGAGAGAGAGAGAGAGAGAGAGAGAGAGAGAGAGAGAGAAAGAGATACACAGAGAGACAGAGACAGAGAGAGAGAATAGGTTGTGTGTGGGCTTTTATAGTATGCACAAGGTTTCTGGACTGAATTTCTTTTGCTGTGATTTATTGAAAGAAATTGCTGACTTGAACATTTGTGCAATCAAGAGTCGATTACATAAAACAAACATTCATTGCTTATTTTTTATTCGAACAGTATATTTCTTCTAACATAAAATGTCCGATTTTAAAAGTTGGAACTGAATAGCATTTTAGCTAATATATCAAACTTTGATTCTGAGTAGCCAATTTTCATTAATTATTGTTGTACTATATTATTGGCACTAATGTACTTTACTATAGGTTATTTTTTTAAATATGTATTCCTGTCTGGGCAATTAATAACATAGATTTTTTTTTATTATGAGCGAAAAATAAAAATCAGCAAGAAAAATAACTTGCATATTTAATTGAAGAATATATGTACATATAAAAGTTGTCCCCCTTATATTAAAAGATTTCTTTTTTGTATAACTTAAAAAAAAAATTCGAAATCAAATAAAAGTTAACACTAAAATGACTTCACTGAATCCTCTCGGGCAACACAATGACAAGAGTATCCAGTTCATGAGATGAAAATGTATTTTATTAAATGTTATTAAAACCTTTAACTTTGAAAGATTCAGCAACTTGCTGCCAGTGGTCAGTTCAAAATAATGAGATTTCATTATTTCAGTTGGCAGCAAGACAATGAAAGAAATATACAGGAAGTGATCTATATAATAATATACGTATTCACACCTGTACTTACATGATCACCTTTCACATGCATGTTTAAAAACGAGATTGTCTGATTGACAAAGATGCAATATGCAAGCAATTGAAAATTAAGTAGTGCTGCTTATAAAGTTAAAAATTCTTACTTTATATTTTAAAATATATTTTTCCTAAATCGAATTCTGTCGACCTATTGACTTAAACTAGTTTTAAAAACATACTCTTTGCATTCTAATTCTTCCAGATTGAATATTTACGGTGCTACAATTCTTTATTTTAATGTAATTTTAATACACATTTAATTTTTACAGTTTTAAATAAAAAATGACGTTCATTTTATTTATTTAACTAATATTTAGCCAACTATTTTCATGATAAAAACATTTTGACAAATACATTATTCATCGATATTTTTTTGTATTCTAAAAATACAAAAATAAAAGTTTTTGTTTTATTGTACCAATATTGGCTATACGAGGGGCGTGCAATAAGTAATGCCCCTAACCCACTTCCAGTTGTCTGATCTAGCTGAAATTTTGCATGTGCAATGATTTATATCTCTACGAGTTATGTGGCAAATTACAGCTCTGAATTAATTGTGGTTTCTGTTTTATAGGTGTTTCAACTGAGTAAGGTGTGAAATGGAGCCTGTTGAATGTCGAGCAGTGATCCGGTTTTTGTATTTGAAAGGACGCACACCACAGGAGACTTTTGATGAAATGAAAGAAACTTATGGTGATAATGCCCCATCATATGACCTTGTAAAACGCTGGCATCATGAATTCAAACATGGCCGGAAGTCTGTAGAAACAGCTCTCAGACCTGGTCACCACCCCCCCTTCTGCCATTGATGAGGCATCTGTCCGTCAAGTTGAGGCTGCCATTTTGGAAGATCGGCACATTACTATTCGCCAAATAGCCCAAGATGTCAAGATTAGTACAGGGTCTGTGGAAACTATTATTCATGACCATTTGCATATGCATAAGGTGTCTGCCAGATGGATTCCCAGGTTGCTCATACCATTCCAGAAGCGAGACCGCATCGAGTGCTCAAGGATGAATTTAGAGATGTGCCAAGAAGATGAGTCAAAGTTTTTCAAAAGACTGATTACACAGGATGAAACCTGGGTCCATCACTATGATCCAGAGACCAAAGCCCAGTCAATGCAGTGGAAACACTTGGACTCACCACCTCCAAAGAAGGCAAGGGTGCAGCCCTCCGCTGATAAGATCATGCTCAGTCTTCTGGGACCAGGATGGAGTAGTGATGACAGATTTCCTGGCAAAGGGTACCACAATTACAGGAGCCTATTATCCTTCACTTTTGAGGAAATTAAGGGAAGCTATCAAAATCAAGAGGCGGAGCAAGATCAGCAAAGGTACTCTCCTCCTGCAGGATAACGCTCCGGTCCACAACTCGCATGTCGCCAGATCAGAAGCATGGGCGTGTGGTTATGAAATCCTTCCCCATCCTCCCTACTCTCCTGACCTTGCCCCCTCTGACTTTCACCTCTTCCCAGCCATGAAGTTGTTTTTGAAAGGAAAGCGTTTCCCAGATGATGCAGCCTTGATTTCTGAAGTCACGTTGTGGTTGGAGGACCAACCTGGGGTGTTCTACAAAAACGGTCTCCAGAGCTGCATCAAACGATGGGAGAAATGCATAACTCTGGGTGGTTCCTATGTAGAGAAAGACTAATAACTGTGCCAAGTTTCGTTGCTCTACTGCTATGGGAAGTGGGTCAGGGGCATTGCTTATTGCATGCCCCTCATATGTGTGTGCAAAAAAATATTAAAAACAGTATTTTTCACAAGGTTAGATTAAACAGAAAAGTGGAAAATTCCATTATAACTTAATAGATTAGAACTAAGTCAATATGTGAGAATGGAATATCAATGGCAAATCCTAACAGCTTATAATCTATGTTTTTTCCAGCTCTCCTTAACATTAACCCAGTCTAATAACATTAAACCAGGAGTCTCAATATCATCAGAATCTCTTTCAGTCATTCTTTTTTGTGTTATTTTTATCCTTTTTTTTTTCTGCTAGTTTCTCTACATATTTTTTTTCTTTCTGATATGTACAGGAAAGGGAAATATTCGTTTGAAGTAGTTGGATGGTCTTGGCTACCTAATAGAGTAATAGAATCTAGAAGGTCGTCTTAATGAACAGTCCTTCATAGTTGTAGCTGGTAATATGCTTAAGCTTTAGGCTTTCAACATACCTTTCTATGTCTCTCTTAGGCTGTTATACCCATCGACATTTATGTCTTACACCAGCCAATCATAGTCTTGTTCAAAGGAACTCCGATATATTCATATTCATTGCGTCACTTTTTTTTTTTTTTTTTAATCTAGCTTATGCACGTTCGTCTCCATGACATATTTAAATCTGCCATTTATATTCTACATGTAAGTCTCATTTCTCAACTTTGGTTTACTTTTACTGGACTGTTTTAATCTTGAGGAAAGACGCAAAAAAAATATAAATTATTTTGACTATCTGTAATTAGAAAAATCTAACTTCCACAAAAAAAGTGCTTATAATGATGCAAGCAAGAGATTCACACAACTTCAGAAAGAAAGCATGTACAGTTGTGAGAAATTATTCTGAGATAATATAAATACAGGAGAATTTGGTTTCTTCCTGGTAAAGGCCTTAACTTTGTTCACCAACAGAGATGACATGGTTGGCATTCCAGAACTTAATAGATTGGAATCAGGTCAGGAGAGCATAAGATCTAAAAGCTTACATCTTAGAAGCATGTTGATACATCTTAATTTTATCATAACAAGTCTCGTCTGTTCTTATCACATTTTTCCAAATTCACTCCTCCCTCCCCAGGTTATGTGAAGATGAAAAGTTCACTGAAATGATATTTAACATGAAATTATGTGGCAATAATTACATTTCGCTTAAAAGTAAGTGTGAACTGTTTATATAAACACCTTTTGCCACTTTTTTTTTTTTATTGACCCCTTTTTACAATTTCTAATAAAATTATTTGCAAAAGATCGTGCGTTCGTGTGAATATAAATAAGCATGATTTGTAAAATTTTAACAATAAATATTGATTAAGATAATTACATTTTTCGGTAATTATCAAGAATTTCCAACAGAAAAAAAAAAAAAAAAAAAAAAAACAGTTAAAAAATAACTGTTACAATAACAATGACTTTACTACATAGCAGAATTACTGTTTTGTGTCTTTAAATATTTTAAAATGTTATTTAAAATGTTACTTTGGTGCTTGTCCAGAATTCACCCTTATGAAAAAAAAAAAAGAAAGAAACCTGTATGATGTGTGTACTCATGACAGTAAGAAAATTCTATACTCCAAAATCATGTAAAATGATAAAGTTGTTTTATGTTCACAAATAAAAATTCCTATCAAATTGATTTTTTTTTAAGAGTTATAAAATCAGATTTAACGTTTTTTTTTTTTTGTTTTTTTTTGTTGTTTTTACAAAGGAATCACTACTTATCAAGGGTCGGAGGTCACTAAAGGATAAGGGTTAACGAGTGTATGGTAGTTATTGGGACAGTAGCCTAATAACCGTTAGTAGTGGAAATTTGATATAATTAGATTATTTAAGGAGACAATTCAACAAGAACTTGTTTACATTAGACTTGAAGGCGACCATATTGTAGTCAACTGGAAAGCAGGCCAGCAGAACAGAGTTCCACAGACAATCAGTTTTAGGAAAGAAGATTTCACGGAATCCACATTTAGGTTTAGGCACAGATAGAGTGGGTTGGTTGGTTGGTTGTTTCTGTTTTACGGCCAACCCAACCTTTTCAGGTTATTTAATGCCGAATCGAGTGATTTTGAAGAACAATTTTTTAATAGAGTATATATTTTTTTTAAGTCGGTTTCTATTTAACCCATAGTTGGGACCCTAACAGGTACTACCAGTCCGGGTCAGATTGGACCTGGGAGCAATAGCAATTAAAGGGTGGCTCCACACTCCCCAAAGCCCGCAAGCTAGGGCCTCACCATTGGATATAGTTTAAGGTCATATCCAGGACCGATAGAGTGGGGGAAATTATTGATAGTGGTTTTAGCTAAACTGTTTTGTGAAAGTTTGGCAAGGGTGAAACCATAGATTGGAGCTCAGACAAGCACGTGTCATGAAAATAATGATAGAGCAGAGACAAGCTACTTGGAAACTATTTACATTCAATAATTTTATAAATAGTGATTAAAACATTAATTTAGAAATATTTGTTATAGTTTTATAACAATTTAGTTCAATGAATAATTGTATGACCAAACACTACAGTAATAATTTCTACTTATATATAAAACGCACTGTGTGTGAATTCATTTCTTATGGACTCCGCAATGACTGGGACAAGCTTTTAAAAATTTCACACAAATATAATTTGTTTCAAGAGTGTTTTTAGATAGGTTTTGTATAAGAATGTTTACGATAAGTATCGAAAACTGATCAAAGAAGAAACAGTCCGATTTTGACCAAAGTTAACATCCTTATACAGCCTAACATCACAAGTTCATTTGAGAAGTTTTATCATCACACATAGATTTCAGTTTCAATGACAGTAAAAGTATTGGAAGTGTGGAACATTCGTTGATCCTCATTCAATCCCGGTCAATGTCGGGTCTCCTTGCTATTTAGAAATAATTTTGGAAATAAATAAAAATTAAAAAATCACAAGCAACATCAGGTAGCATGGGATAAACTGTTGTTCTTGTCCTTTTGGCTAGGAGCGAAGTGCAGTATCAGTTCTGATACCACATTTCAATTTTTTCTGTCTTCAATCATTGGGTAAAAAAAATCCTAAATTGACAAAAAAAATTGTATTTATCCCAATCTGGTTGGTTGCTTTGTTTTTACAGCATATCACCTCTTGGATTATCTAATGCCAAATCCAGTAATTTTGTTAAAAATTTTATGTTTAAAGTTCTTTACATCTTCAAATATTTATTTACGGTGTTTGGTTTGGTTGTTTTGTAGAGGAAAATTGTTGTTTTGGGCTATGCAGAACATGTAAAAGAAAAGGAAAAAAAAAAATAAAAATAAGCTCAATGTTTGGTGCATTTTTTGTCAGGAAGCTGGTATCTTCCGACAGGCTATGTCCCCACCCAGAGTGCCCCTTACTGAAAGAACCTGGATTTTACCCACATTAAAAACCGACCTTATGTCTTACTTTGCGTTGGTGGGAAGACAAGTAAATAGGAATTCTATGTGAATGAAACGGTATTCAATCAGTCATGAACATTAAGTACCTGAGATTTAGTGTTTTTTTTACCCATGTAAAAGCTCGCATCAGTCAAAATGAAAGATCGGTTTAAAAATTAATGAATTGCTAGCAACCTTTTTGTCTTGTTGTTTTATTTTCATTTTTCACAATAAAATTTTTTACATCCGTCATATAATATTGGAATTAAAAAAAATAGAGAGAATTATTCACGCAAAGAATGTGGGCGAAACTTTCATATGAACTGAAATGAACTATGCAGAAATCAATACATGGATTTTATTCAACAAATATATTTGGCATGTCATAGACATTTTGCTTATCATCCATTCAGTGTTCAGCTTTAAATTCCTAATCCATACATTTGGCACTAAAATCAGAAATTGCATCATAATGATATATTCCTGCGTAATATTTCCTACAATAATGAAGACACTTAAAATAGATTTTGTAACTTAACTCATGTAATTCGGTGAATTGCTAAAAATTAAAAATTAAGTTGCAGAATTTTTTAAACTTTGACCACAGTTTGTATTACTCAGACTACTGTTCATCTTGATTGAGTGTTATTTTCACATTTCGGCCTTTTTCATTTTGATAATATGAATGCTTGGCTTTCTTCAAAAGAACAACAATATCAAAGAAAAAAACCCATGAATTTTTAATGAATCTAAAATTCAGGATTTCCATAAAAAACAAACAAACAAACTTGTATAACATTTACAAGCTTGCTGTATGTAGCATCTAACATTAGCGACAGGTCAAATAAAAGATTAAAATGAAGGAATAGGTATTAATAATATCTTAACATTAAATAGTTATCTGATTTTGCATATTCAATTCTGAATGGTGAAATATGAAATTGAAAATGTTTTTTCTTAGTCTGTAAAAAAAAAAAAAAATCGATTTCTGATCAATATATTTATCTCTGTTCACTTAATATTCCACAAGATTTCTTCAAAAGAAATAGAAAAGTAACATCATGAATGAATCTGATTGAAAGCAATGCTATTCTGTAATAAGCCAACTCTATAGATCACATGGATGACGTCACAGCTATAAAACTGAGGGAAAAAATGTTACAAAGAACAATCAAGTTGAAGTTCTATTCTTTGTCTCCTTTGCAATATAGGCTGCATACAACGTGTTGGGACATGTTAGAGATCCTTTATTTTTAATTTTTGATTATTTTACCTATTTCAGCATGACACATGAGTGTTTCTACTTGAAATATAATTTTCAGTTGTAACTAATAGTGTGACATATTGGGGCCCTACGGTAGTGAACGAGTAGGCTCAACAAGATGAATATACAAATTACACAGAAAGAATTTAAATTAATACAAATTAAATATTTGAAACAACACAGAATGTTTGAAACAAACAATGAGAAACATGGCCCGATTTTGGACGTCAAAGAATGCCGCAATTGCCTAGCATCAAAAGAGGTCAGTTTTAAAAAACAAAGAAACATGATTATACAGGTAACGAGAATCGATAAAAACGATTAGAAAATCGAAGGAGTAAAGTCAACGGATATTTCAATCATGTAATCTACAAGTTAATCAGAGAGTTTGTTCTTGGGAGTGAGAGAACTTGGCGACATATTTCTGAACCACTGTCGAAGTTGAGTAAACTCAACTGTATCTAGAAAACACATAAGAATCAACGTTTCTATTATAGTGTGCATGAAGAACATTCCCTTGCATAGAAGGGTCGGCCCAGTGAGGGGTGATTCTGAAAGTTATGTGCTTAAGGGTTGATATGACATGGTAACAATAGTAAAGAAGCAAATTTTTTTTACTACCATAAAATCATTGCTTATTAAGACTAAAAAGCTACTTAAGGTTAATGAGGTGGGTAGATTAGAAGTTGCATAATGACTACTATTATGCGTGGATTGAAAATAATGAACGCAATGAATAAAATTTGATTATTTATGAGGACAGTTTAGGACAAGTGTTTATTCGCATTTGAAGATGACCATGTTGTCACTTTCAAGAAAACAATCTTGTAGCATTGTGTTCCACAAATGGAAATCAATTCATCGACTTCAGCATTATTTGCAATACTATTAACATACGGCACAATCACATTGAACATCAGTTCTCGCCAGATCACCAAAGTTAAGCAACGATGAGTCTTGCCAGTACCAGATTGAGTGACCATTTGAGAAGGCAAGGCGCTGTATGTACCACAGGGTAAAATACCAGGTTGAGAAACTGGCATGGTCTATCCTTATCTCGAGGGTAGATAGGACTCTCTTAAGCCGTGGAGTCACCTTGTCTAGTGATGGCTTCACGATAAAAAATATCCTTGATAGCCCCGGCTAAGCATTAAGCATTCAGCTACCGACAAAATTTGAATAACATTACAAACTCATGTAGTGAGCTTAATCTCAGCTACAGCCACGCTGGATGTATAGAATACTATTACACAAATGTTCTTTGGGTCCATCTTATCTAACAACTTGTTTAAAAATTATTTTGTTTTGGGGTTTAAAACAATCCGATATAGAGAAATGTATATCGTTATAATAAAGTAAAAACAAGTTTTTCAGAATAGAAGAAAATAGAATTAATTTTTTTGTTCACATATTCATAAATTTGTCTCAAACCACTCAACACACTATACTTCAATAAAGATTGACGAAATGTCAGACTTATACATCAATAAATTGCAATCATTCTTCATACTTAAAAAAAATATATATTTATAAAATCCATTAATCATTCATACTATTAACTAAATTATCTTACTTAAATTTTTTATCTGTAAATTGAATGAAATTCGGTAAAATGAAAAATTAATCTTGAAAACACATTTGCTGTTTAATTGGATTTTCAAAAAGTCAAAATACTTTTGTTGCTAGTGTTTCAGGAATCTGGAGATTTCTGCAAAACTTCCTCGCTTTAAGAATTTTATTTAAAGGCACATCTAATAACAATTGATATTCTTCGCAACCTAACATATGAAGTCATCCAGTCAGATTTTCAAAGTCAAACCCAAATAGCATTTAAGCTGACAAATTAAATTTTGTTTATGACTCTCCAAATTTTATGCCATTGTTGTACGATGTTATTGATAATATATTAACATACTTTGGTACAACTTATTAAAAAAATATATATTACTTAGTATGGCCCATATAATATGAAACATTTTTAAATAATCACCTAAAACTAAAAATTAGCGATAGGGACAAATCATTTTTAATTGAAAATTGAATGAGCCCTGAGCAGCACTGGGTACGTACAACCAGTCTATATATAACATCATAGTTCTTGTTTGTTTACAAATGCCTATATTTTAGGAGATAAACCCATGTAAGGTTCATATATATATATATATATATATATATATATATATATAAGGTTAACGTAACCACCTTGGAAATCCAGTGTTTTTTTCTATTATTTTTTAAAAACAGTAATCTACGTACACGCGTGTTTTGGGGCCCAAATACGCATGTACGTAGATTACTGTTTTTAAAAAAACAATAAATAAAAAATCCCTCCAAATAAAACAAAAACATTGGATCTCCAAGGTCGAGACGTTAACCGTAATATTGTTTTAAAAAAAAAAAAATCAACAAAAATTATGTAAATAAACGATAAAAACTAAACAGTAAATTATCTATGGCATCATAGCATAAAGGATTAAGATGCTGGACTGAAATACATAAGGTCCGGGGTTTGAATCCTAACAGTCAAGCTACGCTGAAGAGGGGTAGGGCTCCGAAACATGTGTGTACGTAAATTACTGTTTTTAAAAAATAATAATAATAATATATATATATATATATATACACACACACACAGAGTAAGATACACGTTTTATATTTTATAGAGGGAATTAGACTTGGAGTCTAAGGAGCAAAGTTTATTTTTATGTGTTAGCAAATGTATTAATACTTTTAAAGGAAAACAGTGCCCATTGTACTTTAGACATATAAGCTCAATATGTAAAAGTATCCTAGAGCCATATTAATATTGAGTAAAATGATTCATAATTGTGAATCAAAATTTAATTTAACAGCATTCCAAAGAATAGATTGACTGAAATAATGGGAAGCTTTAAAAGGGAGCGAAAAAAGGAATATGTGCCTTACTCACAACAACAAAAAATGCTAGCTTTATTTTGATGTCTTTAAACCCCCGCCCCCTATTATTGCTGATGAGGAGACTTTGTTTAAAGAAAATCTTTTATCAAATTATTGTTCAAAACAGATTGTCTATTTCAATAAAAACACTGTTTCCGAAACGATCATATGCTCAAGTTGATCTTGTTTTTTTTTTTTCTTATGAAACTGATTTTAATTCACAATTATGAATCATTTTACTCTCTCTCTCTCTCTATATATATATATATATATATATATATATATATATATATAATAGCAAAAGTACCCGTCCTTGACTGGGTTCAAAAACAGCCTACAGAAAATGGACTCTGATTTATGAAAGTATGATAGGTTATGAAAAGGAAGGGTTGTAAATTTGGGTTGAATTTGGGGGTATCAAAACCAAAGCAAAATATGAATGAAATAAAAATAAAATAGATAAACCCCATAATTTATTATACCATACCTGTTCACACTGAAACACTTATCACAATATTCTGTGGATCTATATTAAAAAACCTTCTTAAACTTTGTGACATATTTCCATTCTATGGAGGTCAGGTACGAACGACCACCCCATAATTTTATTATACCACATTTCTTCAAACTGAAACATAATTATCAAAGTATACTTACGCAGATAGATATGAAAAGTCTTTATTAAAGTTTGTGCCTATTTCCATTCTATGGAGGACAGGTGCGAACACAGACCCCACAATTTTATACCATCCCTATTTAAGTTAAAACATACTTATCAAATTATTATGTACATCTATATCAAAAACACTTGTAAACGTTTTTTAATTTTTAATTTTTTTATTTCCATACTTTGTGGACCAGGCGCGAACGCAAACCCCACAATTTTAATGAACCACCGTTCTGCTTGATCAAACATAGCCATTCCTGTGTCTCGATATATCTTCTATCATTATAATCAGTTTTTAAAATAGTCAACCATATAGGAGCCAATTCGTGACCAGACACACACACACACATTCAGCTATATATATATATATATATATATATATATATAGTATTTTATAGTATGAAAAGGTTAGTAATTGCAATTAAGAATAGGAAATTGGATCAAATGTTTGAAACATGTCTTCTTCCTAAGATTAAGGGTGGTGGTGTTTGATCAACACTGCTGGGGAGCCATGATGTAATATACTGTTTTGTTTTTAAATCCCCGAAACAGTGTTTCATGGTAAATAACTGATGATCCCTTGAAAAATAAATTATTGGTATTATAGTAAATTCGAGAGCGAGTTGATGCAGTGATTGCAGGTGATTAAATGACTTACTGACTAGATGGTTTTCTAACGAATGATAAAAAATATTTTTTTGTATAGTTTTAAAGGTTAAAAACTTCCAAGACTATATATATATATTGAATTTACATTCCCTATATTATCTTTTGATCAAAGTGGTACAATAATAACATGGACTGTGTTCATGCTGGAGTAGGAGTACACATTAATTTTCAGGAAATGCTGGGTGTATCTCCAGGGGGTTAAAAGAGCATATATTTCCCCAAAATGTATTTCAATTTATGTCACTGTACTTACATCTACTCCCACCCAACCAATGCCGATTATACCCTTTCACCTTACCTCAAAAAACGAATATTAGAAAACTAAACAATAAGAATTAAACAAAAAAGGTATTTATACAGGATGGAGCACAGGTGAAAATTGCATTCTACATAAAACTTTGATATACTTACGTATTATGATACAAAAATAAAAATAAGTATCCTTACAAAAGAGTAAGAAAAATTATCAAATAGAATTTAAATTAAAAATAAAAATCAGTTTTTATATTATGCCAATCCCCCTCCCCTTTTTTACATAGGCGTCACTATTTATCAAGGCCAAGAGGTCACTCAAGGATAAGGGTTAAATTGGACAATATAGTAATCGTTAGTAATGGAAATTCGGTAAATTTGTTAACAAGTGGAACGGCTCATCAAGAACTTGTTTACATTAGACTTGAAGACAACCATATTGTAGTCAGCTGAAAAGCAGGAAAACGGAAGACAATTCCACAGGCGTGCAGTTCTAAGAAAGAAGCTTTGTTCATGGATCTACGTTTAGGTTTAGGTACAGATAAAGAGTGGGGGGGGGATTATTGATAGTGTTTTCAGCTAGACGAGTGATTCTTGTGAAAGTTTGGCAAGGGTGGACCATAGACTGAAGCTCAGTCGGTACTTTGTTAAATGACAGACTGAGTTATCTCCCCTTGATTTACAACATTTCTACTCTTATCAATTAACAGATTAGCAAAACATGATAAAACTGATTTTCATTTTTAGTTGAAATTCTACTTGATTTTTCTTAATGTTTGGTGCAGATACCTATTTTGGCCTAATACATAAGTATATCAAAGAGTTTTCTTGTTTATTTATTTGGAACTGCAATTTTCACCTGCAACCTATCTCTAGTGCAAAAAAAAATAAATAAATAAAAAAATAAAATAAAAATAAAAAATATGCTATGGGCTGGGTACAGAAGGCTATAGGGCTCCTTATTCTATCTCAGGCAACACTAATCCTTGCTGCTAGTATGTCATAATGCTATAAGTTGGCATAAGATATCCTTTTGAATAAAACCAACAAAATGAAGAACAAGATTGAGATTCTGTGATTAGATAATCATTAGATAATCATTAAATACATAGAAAGTCTTTCATTCGTTTTTAGCATTGGCAAAGCTACAAGTACAATGGAAATATTGCAGATTGAGATTTTAAAAAAAATCTAACAGTAAGAAGGTAATGTAGAATATTGATAAAACAGAAATCTGAAATTTGGAGCAAACTGGTTTGGTAGTTTTGTCTTATGGCATACCTCCATTTTTCAGGTTATTTACTGTCGAATCCAGTAAGTTTTGAAAATGTTTTTAGGCTTCAAGTTCAATTGAAAACAAAGGCCTAGAAACACGGTTCAACATACAACCTGGTAAGACAGAGAACACATTTTTTTTTTTTTTTTTTTTTTAATTTATTTGTGTCAAGTACTAAAACAGTTTTTAGAAAATTTCTCTTTCACAAAATAATTTAATTTTTTTTTTTTTTTTTTTAAATAATTTATTTGTGTCAAGTACTAAAACAGTTTTTAGAAAATTTCTCTTTCACAAAATAATTTAATTTTTTTTTTTTTTTTTTTAAATAATTTATTTGTGTCAAGTACTAAAACAGTTTTTAGAAAATTTCTCTTTCACAAAATAATTTAATTTTTTTTTTTTTTTTTTTAAATAATTTATTTGTGTCAAGTACTAAAACAGTTTTTAGAAAATTTCTCTTTCACAAAATAATTTTATTTTTTATTTTTTATTTTTTTACTTGAGAGTCACCACTTATCAAGGCCCGAATGCAAGTCTAAAATAATGGTTAATGAATATAAGGTGGTAGTGTAGTAATCATTAATGGTGTAGATTGGGTGGAATTTGATTATTTATGGGGATGGCTTGATAAGAACTTGTTTACATTGGATTTAAAGGCTATCATGTTGTATTTAACCGGGAAGCATGTCAGCAAAACAGTGTTCCACAGATAGGCAGCTCTGGGAAAAAAGTTTTATTCATGGAATCTGTGTTTAGATTTAGGCACAGTTGGAGAGTGGGAGAAATTTCACATAGTAGTGGTAGCTAGTCGAGTGTTTTATTACGAAACTAAAACCTCCAAAATTAAATTTTCTTTATAAACAGATTTCTCATGTTTAATTTTGCTCCTGGACAATGCCAGGTAAGTATAGATAGTAAATAATTTAAACCTCTAATAAAGAGATTTTGTACCCAAAGCAGCAACAGGATTTTTAGAATTCGAAAAGCTGATATATGAGGTTCATTCCAAAAGTAATACCTTTATTCTAACTAAAAAAAGTTGAGTTACGAAGACAGAGACAGTACTATTAAAACAAGCAATCTTTTACGTGCCAGAATTCATTCTTCTACATAGTCACCACCATTCTAAATGCACTTTTGCCAGCGATGGCCTAGTCGCAGTGCATAGGCATCCAGAACGCGCTTTGGCATTTACATATGTCGTCACTTTGAAATCGGCAAACCCATCTCCTAACTGAGCTGACATCAACTACTTTGGCTTTGTAAATGTTTAACAGGTACCAGTGAATGTTGATTGGTTCAATTTTTTTCTACATGGCAGAATTTGATGCCACATCTGTTTCTGACACACGTCCATGACGAGTTGTTTCTTAGAGTCTCACACCATCAATATTTGCAACAGAAAGATGAAACTTTCAGGTAATGAATGCATAAGTTCAGTCATCATAACAATGCAATCTGATCCATTCGGGTGGAATAAAAAATAGGAGGCATTACTTTTGTAACATCCCTCTTATTTTTAACAAGTGTTAGAGCTAAACTATATATAAAAATAAGAAAGTTATGAGTAGGGCTATGACAAGAGCATATTCTTTTCTTTGTTTTGATTCTCAGGTATATATCCATTGATATCTTATATGGTTTTATGTAGAGTGATGTAGTTCTCGGTTGATTAATTGTGTCCAAGTGTGTCGGATATATACACGAGAGTAAAAATAATGAAAAGAATATGCTGTTGTCCTGGCCCTAGTTAGGAATATATAACTTCATCTCTTTCCCAAATTTACAAATAATTCATGATGGCAACTTATTTTTTTTTTTTTAAATTATGCTCAATAAAGAAACCAAAGGATCCTATATAACATAGTCTGTATCTATTTAAATATGTTGGACTCTTACTCAGTTAATTGAGCACTCTGGTTAATTTTTCTATATCAAAACCAGAAATCATTGCATGCACACACACACCAGCATGTAAGACTATTTTGTCAGATTGTTTTGTAAGCATACAGCCATTTATTTACACACACACACACATATATTTATATATCTACCAACATGTAGCACACGACTAGCAGTGTCAGAAATGTTGTGAAAACTATTGAATAATTCCATCCGCCATCTTTCAAAGCTTATAACTCCTCGAAAAATGTCATTCAAGCCCTAATTTTCTTTTCAATTAAAGGAGTAAGGACCAAGGTTTCATAAAAAAAAAAAAAAAAAAAAAAAAAAAAAAAAAAAACACACACACACAAAAACAAACAACGTGGTTTTTTTATAAAAAAGGTTTTAAACTTCGGACTTTACAGGTAAATTTCTAAAAAACACTTTTTTGTTTTTAAATTTGAATATATTATTTATTGATCTTTTATCTTCAATTTGTGATATATAAAACTTTGGTGCATAAATTAATTATTTACTTTTTAATAGACATTTGAAAATGGGAGGGGGCGTGAATTAAAAAAAAAAAACGTTTGTCTAAAATATTATATTCGGTTTATTGGAAAGAGCATAACATTTCACATTGACCCTGAAAATATCGTAAAAATAGAATCAATAGAAAAATTTTGATAGATTTTTAAACTTTAAAAATTGAAAAATACTGAACTCGTAACATTCAATTAATTTCATTACTATTTTTTTAAAAATATTTCTATTACTTTTTATACAACTTTAATAGTTTATTTTGGAAGTATAATCCATAAAGAAAATAAACAACCCACCTTTAAAAGAGAAATTACGAGTTTTTTATATTTTATTTGCAGTTTTGTGTTAGGGGTGTCAAAAAT
>NC_136494.1:65759238-66009238 GCF_053919585.1 Euprymna scolopes | reverse complement strand
AACTTCCCTGTCCTTTAATACAAATACAAAATAGGGACAAGCAATTTGATTTTGTGAATGAAATAAAATACTTTACAAAAATAACTTGCTTATAAACTACATTTAAATAAGTTCTATTTATTATGTAAATTTACTGGCAACAGCTTTAGTAGACCTTAAATAAAGAGTAGAAAACAGTAGAAAAATGCCTCCCTATTTTTTTTCTAGGAATTTTTATCCTCGGCCCCCAAAATCAAGAGATTACAGCTTTCCTGTAATGATCCGGTCCCTACTGATTTTGTGATGGGAGTAAAGTTCTGTGCACTTCTAGGAGGTCCACCCTCCCAGGCCGACTTACCTTCTCTCTTTGAGAAGGGGTTAGTTTATTGCTAATCGCCTGAGGCGCCGTTACGGGAATAACCGACGGAGCTGCCCAGATACTTTCTGCATATCAGAGTGCCCCTTCTCTGGAGCGCTAACTTCTCAATCCCACTTCCCGACCCTGGTGTCAAAGTTGTTGCAGTATGAGAGAACTAAAAACTTTCTACTGTTTATCATTATTTTACTATATACATTTTTAGACATTGTACTTTTATGTGTTTATTCTTATTTGCTAATTTCTACTTTTCACTTTTTAATCTTATTTTTATGTTATATCTTATTTTTATCGTTATTTCTACTACTACTAGCAATATTATTTTTACTTTATCGTTAGTATCTTTGTTTTATTTTTGTACCTTTATTTTATAATTTATATTTTGTTTTATCCTATTTTGTGTATTTATGTTCTTGCTGCCATATCCTGCCCCCTCCCATTTTTTATCATTTTAAGACATCACTACTCAATCAAGCTACTCTCCTATTCCGTTATTTTATAAGTGCTTTTCATCATTATTTCTTCTTATTAAAGTCTTGTATTTTTTCTTGAATTTACTTGTATATCCCTGCATCATATATCACAAACATCGAACTCATACCCCCTAATCCCATTCCATCCCTTTCATATCCAATATGTAATAATCACAGTTTTGATTTATACTACTTTCATCGCTATAGATATCCAGTTCCCCCCCCCATCTCTATACTATTTACCCTCTACCTAGATACGCAATATTTCATTCCTAATGTGCCTATAGCTAGACGTCGTATTGTTTTATTTGTTACCTAGCACCCCCTCTCCTCTTCTGATGAGAAGCACTAGGCTTCGAAATACCTAGGTATAAAGAGAAACTATATTCTTTATTCCTAATGATGTAATTTACTTATTGAATTGATTAAATTTTTATGCATCAGTATATATTTTTGTATTGTTGATTTTTCACTATTTTTTTTATTTAAAGACTTATTTTAATTCTTCTTGGTGCCTCCTTTATATATATATATATATATATATATATATATATACACACACACACACTTGTAGGGAGACCCGACGTTGCCCAGGATTGAATCAGGATCCACAAATGTTCCACATTTCTAATACTCTTACTTCATCCACATCAGTGAAATCACCTATTTTCCATTCAAATTAGTTGATTGGCTGCTCTAGTCTAGTATCCACCACAATGCACCGGGAAGAAACTTCACATGCCTCTCCGAAGTGACAGTCCACAATACAATACATTGTAGTCTACATTGCACTGTAGAAAACCTATTGTAGATTTTATAAAATTATTTTTATATAATGGCTTGAATTAAAGTTTCAAATACAAAAGTCAAGCATCACAGTTCAATTGTACTCTAAACAGAAACATTTCGAAGGCGCTCCTGTTTTATCAAAGAACCTATTGTTGATTTTTATACACGGGGCCATTCTGTTTGTGTAGTGATAAAACTTCTAAAATTCACCTATGATGTTAGGTCGTATAAGGGTGTTAACTTTGTTCAAAATCAGACTGTCCATTCTTTAATCAGATTTTTTCAATTATCAATACTTATCAGTGGCATTCCTGTACAAAACCTGTCTAAGAACACTCCCAGATACATAGTGCATTTGTGAAATTAAAAAAAAAATAATAATATCAGGCTAGCCATTACAGAGTCCATACACACACATATTTTATATATATATATATATATATATATATACATATATATATACATACATACACATACAGGCATGTACAGGATTTGCTACACAAGCATGACAATGTTTCAATCTGTAGTTCTTAACTAGAATTTCATCAGGCGAAAAGTGTATTTTCCTTTTCTAAATGATTATAATTAACGTAATTTAGTTAAGATAAGCTGCCTCAATGTTGAAATAATTCAGTAAACGAAGCACAGAAACACCAAATAAAGAAAAGTTTAAATTTTTTGGTTTACTTAACACACAGTATGAAAATTTTAACATAAAATGAACAGAAATGATTGAAATCATAAAAATAACATCTGACTACATATAAATTGGAAAAAAAAGAAAGAAAAAGTAATCCACCATGCAACAATATAAGCAGCAGTTCCAACCAAAACTCTGTTGAAGGCATGAAGAATAAAAGGCAAAAACAAATTAAACAAAGAGAAAAATTGTAAATATCCCACCCACAACAATATTTTTATATATATATATATATATATATATATATATTTTTAAAATAAAAGAGGAATAGGCAGTCAAAATGAAAAACAAATAAACCAAGTCTGCAGTTTTATTAGTCATGACTAATAAAGAGTTTAAAGACAACTGCAGACTGCAACTATGTTTAGTAGTTGAGATTAGAGTCGGGATATGGATGGAGAGAGAAAGTAAGAGTCGGGATATGGATGGAGAGAGAAAGTAAGAGTCGGGATATGGATGGAGAGAGAAAGTAAGAGTCGGGATATGGATGGAGAGAGAAAGTAAGAGTCGGGATATGGATGGAGAGAGAAAGTAAGAGTCGGGATATGGATGGAGAGAGAGAGAGAGAAAGTAAGAGTCGGAACATGGAGAGAGAGAGAGAGAAAGTAAGAGTCGGAACATGGAGAGAGAGAGTCGGAACCTGGAGAGAGAGAGAGAGAGTCGGAACCTGGAGAGAGAGAGAGAGAGTCGGAACCTGGAGAGAGAGAGAGAGAGAGTCGGAACCTGGAGAGAGAGAGAGAGAGAGTCGGAACATGGAGAGAGAGAGAGAGAGAGTCGGAACATGGAGAGAGAGAGAGAGAGAGTCGGAACATGGAGAGAGAGAGAGAGAGAGAGAGTCGGAACATGGAGAGAGAGAGAGAGAGAGAGTCGGAACATGGAGAGAGAGAGAGAGAGAGTCGGAACATGGAGAGAGAGAGAGAGAGAGTCGGAACATGGAGAGAGAGAGAGAGAGAGTCGGAACATGGAGAGAGAGAGAGAGAGAGTCGGAACATGGAGAGAGAGAGAGAGAGAGAGTCGGAACATGGAGAGAGAGAGAGAGAGTCGGAACATGGAGAGAGAGAGAGAGAGTCGGAACATGGAGAGAGAGAGAGAGAGAGTCGGAACATGGAGAGAGAGAGAGTCGGAACATGGAGAGAGAGAGAGAGTCGGAACATGGAGAGAGAGAGAGAGAGAGAGTCGGAACATGGAGAGAGAGAGAGAGAGAGAGAGTCGGAACATGGAGAGAGAGAGAGAGAGAGAGTCGGAACATGGAGAGAGAGAGAGAGAGAGAGTCGGAACATGGAGAGAGAGAGAGAGTCGGAACATGGAGAGAGAGAGAGAGAGTCGGAACATGGAGAGAGAGAGAGAGAGAGAGTCGGAACATGGGCGAAGAGAGAGAGAGTCGGAACATGGGCGAAGAGAGAGAGAGTCGGAACATGGGCGAAGAGAGAGAGAGTCGGAACATGGGCGAAGAGAGAGAGAGTCGGAACATGGGCGAAGAGAGAGAGAGTCGGAACATGGGCGAAGAGAGAGAGAGTCGGAACATGGGCGAAGAGAGAGAGAGTCGGAACATGGGCGAAGAGAGAGAGAGTCGGAACATGGGCGAAGAGAGAGAGAGTCGGAACATGGGCGAAGAGAGAGAGAGTCGGAACATGGGCGAAGAGAGAGAGAGTCGGAACATGGGCGAAGAGAGAGAGAGTCGGAACATGGGCGAAGAGAGAGAGTCGGAACATGGGCGGAAACACACACAGAGGCGCAACATGGGCGGAAACACACACAGAGGCGCAACATGGGCGGAAACACACACAGAGGCGCAACATGGGCGGAAACACACACAGAGGCGCAACATGGGCGGAAACACACACAGAGGCGCAACATGGGCGGAAACACACACAGAGGCGCAACATGGGCGGAAACACACACAGAGGCGCAACATGGGCGGAAACACACACAGAGGCGCAACATGGGCGGAAACACACAGAGGCGGAACATGGGCGGAAACACACACAGAGGCGGAACATGGGCGGAAACACACACAGAGGCGGAACATGGGCGGAAACACACACACACAGGCGGAACATGGGCGGAAACACACACACACAGGCGGAACATGTTCCGCCTCTGTGTGTGTTTCCGCCCATGTTCCGCCTCTGTGTGTGTTTCCGCCCATGTTCCGCCTCTGTGTGTGTTTCCGCCCATGTTGCGCCTCTGTGTGTGTTTCCGCCCATGTTGCGCCTCTGTGTGTGTTTCCGCCCATGTTGCGCCTCTGTGTGTGTTTCCGCCCATGTTGCGCCTCTGTGTGTGTTTCCGCCCATGTTCCGACTCTCTCTCTTCGCCCATGTTCCGACTCTCTCTCTCTTCGCCCATGTTCCGACTCTCTCTCTCTTCGCCCATGTTCCGACTCTCTCTCTCTTCGCCCATGTTCCGACTCTCTCTCTCTTCGCCCATGTTCCGACTCTCTCTCTCTTCGCCCATGTTCCGACTCTCTCTCTCTTCGCCCATGTTCCGACTCTTTCCGCCCATGTTCCGACTCTTTCCGACCATGTTCCGACTCTGTGTCGTTCCGGCCATGTTCCGCCTCTGTGTCGTTCCGGCCATGTTCCGCCTCTGTGTCGTTCCGGCCATGTTCCGCCTCTGTGTGTTTCCGGCCATGTTCCGCCTCTGTGTGTTTCCGGCCATGTTCCGCCTCTGTGTTTCCGGCCATGTTCCGCCTGTGTGTGTTTCCGGCCATGTTCCGCCTGTGTGTGTTTCCGGCCATGTTCCGCCTGTGTGTGTTTCCGGCCATGTTGCGCCTCTGTGTGTGTTTCCGGCCATGTTCCGCCTCTGTGTGTGTTTCCGCCCATGTTCCGCCTCTGTGTGTGTTTCCGCCCATGTTCCGCCTCTGTGTGTGTTTCCGCCCATGTTCCGCCTCTGTGTGTGTGTTTCCGCACACAGAGGCGGAACATGGGCGGAAACACACACAGAGGCGGAACATGGGCGGAAACACACACACACAGGCGGAACATGGGCGGAAACACACACACACAGGCGGAACATGGGCGGAAACACACACACACAGGCGGAACATGGGCGGAAACACACACACACAGGCGGAACATGGGCGGAAACACACACACACAGGCGGAACATGGGCGGAAACACACACACACAGGCGGAACATGGGCGGAAACACACACACACAGGCGGAACATGGGCGGAAACACACACACACAGGCGGAACATGGGCGGAAACACACACACACAGGCGGAACATGGGCGGAAACACACACACACAGGCGGAACATGGGCGGAAACACACACACACAGGCGGAACATGGGCGGAAACACACACACACAGGCGGAACATGGGCGGAAACACACACACACAGGCGGAACATGGGCGGAAACACACACACACAGGCGGAACATGGGCGGAAACACACACACACAGGCGGAACATGGGCGGAAACACACACACACAGGCGGAACATGGGCGGAAACACACACACACAGGCGGAACATGGGCGGAAACACACACAGAGGCGGAACATGGCCGGAAACACACACAGAGGCGGAACATGGCCGGAAACACACACAGAGGCGGAACATGGCCGGAAACACACAGAGGCGGAACATGGCCGGAAACACACACAGGCGGAACATGGCCGGAAACACAGAGGCGGAACATGGCCGGAAACACACAGAGGCGGAACATGGCCGGAACGACACAGAGGCGGAACATGGCCGGAACGACACAGAGGCGGAACATGGCCGGAACGACACAGAGGCGGAACATGGCCGGAACGACACAGAGTCGGAACATTGGCGGAAAGAGAGTCGGAACATGGTCGGAAAGAGAGTCGGAACATGGTCGGAAAGAGAGTCGGAACATGGTCGGAAAGAGAGGCGGAACATGGTCGGAAAGAGAGGCGGAACATGGTCGGAAAGAGAGGCGGAACATGGTCGGAAAGAGAGGCGGAACATGGTCGGAAAGAGAGGCGGAACATGGTCGGAAAGAGAGGCGGAACATGGTCGGAAAGAGAGTCGGAACATGGTCGGAAAGAGAGTCGGAACATGGTCGGAAAGAGTCGGAACATGGGCGGAAAGAGTCGGAACATGGGCGGAAAGAGTCGGAACATGGACGGAAAGAGTCGGAACATGGACGGAAAGAGTCGGAACATGGACGGAAAGAGGGTGGGAACATGGACGGAAAGAGGGTGGGAACATGGACGGAAAGAGGGTGGGAACATGGACGGAAAGAGGGTGGGAACATGGACGGAAAGAGGGTGGGAACATGGACGGAAAGAGAGTGGGATCATGGACGGAAAGAGAGTGGAAACATGGGCGGAAAGAAAGTGGAAACATGGGCGGAAAGAAAGTGGAAACATGGGCGGAAAGAAAGTGAAAACATGGGCGGAAAGAAAGTGGAAACATGGGCGGAAAGAGAGAGTGAATATAGGGGGGGAGTTCGAAGAGTTTGAATAGAAAAGAAAGAAAGAATCAGAATATAGAGAGAGAATTGGCACAGAGTTCTAATACTGACATGACAAATAGCAGTAGCACATAGAAAATGAAATAAGCAGTTGTAAAGTTATGTTATTTTGCTATCACAAATTGATTAATATGGCTAAACAAACAGCCAAGCGAAAACAAAACATCCAGATAACAACAGATGTAAATTTATAACAATTTCAACATTTTAATGAAATTAATCAGAATATTAATTATGATTTGAATTTGTCTTTTTATCCGCTTACCCCGCCTTTTTTTTTTATTGACGTGCATATGTTTAATGTGTATTTTTATTGCATTTGTGTGAATGGCATGTCATCTACATGAAATCTTCAAACGCGAGAAAGATCATTTAACTGGTAATCGATTTTTTTTTTTTTTTAAATATCATTCTACAGGATGCATGGCCTAGTGGATATAGATATTGATTAAGAAATTTTTTTTTCTAGAACTCCTACCTACATACATTATTGTTCACTCTATAATAAAGACCAATGTATATTCAGTTGTATATGAACGAATATAAATCTGTACTATTACTCTCATCACACAAATGTTAAGGAGTAAAACTTTTGAAGAAAAAAAATCTTAAAATGTCCTTTCCTAGGGTGAAACCATTTCAAGTGGTGTTGGGAAGGAGAAAAAAAATAGCAAGTCAGACAACCGTTGCCGTCTGAAATGAATTCAGAATGAAATCTCCCACTAGCAGTTAAAGGGGTAAAGTCAAAACTATACTACTACAGTGTGACCCCCCAAAAAAAACAAAAGCTAAGTGGAGGCCATCTAGAACATATGCTGTAGAACGGAGGAAAAAAAGCCAAAGACCTTAGGTTTTTGATGTGATGTTTCGAATATACTAAACTATTTATGATCAAAGTTTCATTTCATTCGGACAAAACACTAAAAAATGGGGGCCTAATTAGAGTTGGGCCCGTTTTTGGGGGGGTCACCCTGTATAAGCAAAGCCTAGGGTTAGTGTTTTTTTGTTTTTTTTTTCTTAAGGTCATCAGAAGTGATAATTTATATACATGAAAATTTTAAATTACCAACATAATTCTACATGAATATTAAGTACAAACACTAGCATGTTTTTAAAGCCATTTTTTTTATGAAAGATATACACTGGTAGATAACTAGCAGCAATATAACAAATGTTGAAACGAGAAAAGTTCAAAAGTTGCAAATAATATTAAAAGAATTTTTGAACCCTTTATTATTTGATAAGCCTTTAAAATTATTAATACATCAGCATTAATTTTAAATAGAAAAAAAGGAACATTATCTCAAATTAAAAAAAAAAGAATTAATATTTGAAAGTATGAAAAATACACACAATAAATAAACACGCAATGATGAAATGTTACCTTCAGTCTGAAATCTCACTTTTGCAGTTTTTTTTCCTGTTAAATTGATAAAAGGCGAAATATGAAATTAAATGTGTCTAGATCATATGAGCTTTTCAGGTTAGAAAAGCTTCAACCAGAAGTTTAAAAAGAAAAGGGAAAATAAGAAAGAAAAGAACAGGAGAAAAGGAAAAAAGAAACAATGAAAAAAGGAAAAGAAAGAGGAGAAAAGAAAAGCAGGAAATAAATGAAAGGAAAACGAAAAGAAAAAAAAATAAAGAAAAAAGGTAAAAGAAAAAGGGGAAAGAAAAAAAAGGAACATATTAGGTTAGAGGCTTTTTTAGGGAGGGACCCAGTCTTAGAGGGAAAGGCAAATCGTTGATGAACCAAACAAGATGTGGCAACAATACTTCATAAGCAGGGTTTTATGTTGCGAGTGAAACAGTTGTATTTGCGAGTGATTTTTTCCAAGTGGTGACTAAAAATATAACGTTTATCTTTTGGCCATTGCGTTCTTTTTCAACTTCAAAGGCTGAGTAAAAAAAAGTTTTTTTAACCTTTATTTATTTTTTTAATAAAACGAGCAAAGTTAAATTATTTAAACAATAAAATGTTTAATAGAACACTATACTCTTTAACGAAGGTTGTTTAAAAAAAAAATAACATTTGAATTTTTAATGTTTAACATAAAATTCGGTGTGTATTTAAAATTACACTCATAAAAAAAATACAGAAAAATCTTTGATACATACTTGTCATGAAACGAAGATATATTAAAAAAAAAAAAAAAAAAAAAAAAATCACGCGAATTTTGCTAGTATTTTTTCTTTTTGGCTATTAAACAAAAATATGTAGTTGTAATACATCAACGAAAGATAAATTTGTAGAGCCCTAGTAAGAGTTTTTGTTGTTTATTTTGTACATTTAAATTTATTAAAAATAATTGTGACAAGTTTATGGTTCTGATAAGTATAGTTGATCCTTGATGGACATTATTAACTGACCCCTTGCTAAAAATGTTTGCCGTAAGTATTATTTAGATGTAATGCCTATCTTCGGTCATAGTCTGTAACTGCATGACTGCCAGGCCTGTTATAGGCATCACCTTGATGCAGATGCATGAATAATCTACACACAAAGCAGCGAATGAGTCATCTTCATCTTGTCAATGATTTACTACAGCCACAAGATTAAGACATTGATGAGACAAATAAATCAGTTCCACTTCAGTTAACTTTTCAGTTGCATTAAGTTTATCCAAATCAAATTTCATGGGATCTTGCACTTGAATCACTTACGTCACCATATGGAAGGGAGACGTCCCGTTTTGAGACATGCAAAAACTTGATAATATTTCACTCACTATGGCTATACAGACAAATGTATCCTTAGTTGACCTTTGACAACTAAATATTTTCGTTTATTTGCCAAATAGAAAAGTTACAAGCCAAACCCACATGATTTTTGGAACATGACATTTTCGTTTTGTGACGAGTACATATATCATAAGGAGTTTTCTGTATTTTTTTTTTAATATATAAGTGTAATTCTAAATATGCACCAAATTTCATATTGAGACGTGAAGGTGTAAACATTCAAATTTATTCCCATGTTTTTTAAACAGCCTTCCTTAAAAAATAAAGAGTATATTGCTCTATTATTGGAATTTATTTATGTAGCTCCTCCTGCTAATGGTGCTTGTCCCTCTTATGCTCTGTGGATTGGCTAGCAATGATCTCCTACCCCCAACCCCTTAGGGGTCACTATAAAAACCTTGGGAGATCTTGCCTAGTCCTCTTTTTTGACCCCAGCTGGAGATTGGAACTTCCGATGTGAAGCCCTCGACGGCAGTCACTGAAGGCCACCCCACTTCTGTTTCACATTACCCTTTGAATATTGTCTTCTTCCCGGACACAACACTATTAAACCTTTTATTGTTTAGATAATTTGATTTTGGTGATTATATTAAAAAAGTTAAGACATTTTTCATTTAGCAATGAGCTTTGAAAGATTGTTGGTGGAAAGAAAAACTATCGTCAAAAGTTAAGCGTTTTATAGTTTTTACTCACCACTTTGAAAAAAAGGAAAAAAAGGGAAAAAAAGGAAAAAAAAGGAAAAAAAAGGAAAAAAAAGGAAAAAGGAAAAAAAAAGGAAAAAAAAGGAAAAAGGAAAAAAAAAAGGAAAAAAAAGGAAAAAAAAGGAAAAAAAAAAGGAAAAAAAAGGAAAAAAAAGGAAAAAAAAAAGGAAAAAAAAGGAAAAAAAAGGAAAAAAAGGAAAAAAAAGGAAAAAAAAGGAAAAAAAAGGAAAAAAAAGGAAAAAAAGGAAAAAAAAGGAAAAAAAAGGAAAAAAAGGAAAAAAAGGAAAAAAAGGAAAAAAGGGAAAAAAAAGGAAAAAAGGGGAGAAAAAAAGGAGAAAAAAAGGAAAAAAGGAAAAAAAGGAAAAAAAAGGAAAAAAAAGGAAAAAAAAAAGGAAAAAAAAAAAGACACTTGCAAATGTGACCGTTTCACTCACACTGTAGAGCCCTGCTCTTAAATCTCAATGCAGACCTGATTCACAGCCAATAATTGTTGCAACATTTTCTCTCTTATTCTAAAACGAAAAGAGAGGGGGGAACAGCTGTTGACTTTTTCTTCTGTCCCTATTTAATTGCCTCCCCCATTAGACACAAGGTTGATTTTTAATGTGGGGAAAATCCAGTTACCCAGAATGAGCCATCCGGGTTGGGATAAAAATAAAAATTACATCAAAAAGATTTCTCCTTCACCAAATGAAGACAAAAGAGATCAAGTGTAATATCAAAACAAATACTACACTTTGCTCCTTGCTAAAAGGCCTAGGAAGTTTAAATTGTGTCTAACCCAGTATTCCCCTGAAAGGATTAATCTAAAACTAGCTGGACCCGTGGAAAATCCATGGAATGAGAAATATATTTAATCAACAAATGTTTTGATTAGGCAGATATTTTTCTGGATAGCGTAAAAAATTAATTTTTTTTAGACAGAAAAACAATAACATGTAGCAAATATAAGTTTATTAATATTTTTATGAAAAAAGTGTATATTGTATTTTAAATATATAACTGACACAAATGAAAATGAGATAAGTACTAATAAATACTTAGGAAGTAATATTGTGCTACATAGTTCAATACAAATGAAATCATATCATAAAAGACACTTTTTAGTTTACTCCTTAAGTCCAGTACCTCTTGTCTGACAATGTTTTTTTTTTACCCTCCCGTCTCTTTCGAATGTTCACTTTTTTTACTTCTTTCTTCAGAACCACTGCATGCTGAAATTACGGGTTCCATTACAACATTGATCATATATTATTATAATGATATTCGTGTTCTGTGAAGGAGAAATCTTTCCCAAGGAATTTTTATTTTTATCCTGATCCAGGGTGCCTCTTTCTAGGCATCTGGATTTTCCCCACATTAAAAACCATCCGTTCTTGTTTTGACAGAGTACAAAATTGACTTTACAATATAGTGAGGAATCTTATCCATTACTTCTTTCTAACAGAAAGAGAGGGTGCTCAACTGAACTCCAATCTTTGATTTCTTGTTGTAAGGTATTCACATCAAGAATTGTTTTCTACAACTGCAAAGAACTTATTTTTTCTTCCTCCATCGAACATCAAATCAAATTTCCATGAACAAAGGTTATTTCCAAGAACTTTCTATCTGTGGAACATGTTATCATGATACTGCTTACCTACAGGCTAGAGTAGGTAACATCAAACATCAATAAATACTTATCATAAACCGTTCTCATAAGTAATGAAAATGAATTTAGTTATCTTTTACTACACCAAGAAGATTATGCGAACATTCTCTATATTCACTGCACAAGCCATGATCATCCGCTCATTGTGCTGGTCCAAAGTCGTTGCTCAATTCCGACACTGGCCGCAGTGTCAATTGTGTTGTGTCAGTCAGTGCTGCAGCCGAAGAATTATCTCTCCTAATAAAATTACAAATCTAGTTCAAAACAAAGTTTATTTTTTGAACGTTACAATTGTACTAGATTTCTTGTACTTGCAAATGAGAATTTTTAGCCAGAAAAAATGAAAATCGAACGCAATCCTTTAGCTAAGAGCACATCTCAGAGAGGCACACAGACCCGTCGGTGAGATGGTAAAAAAAAAAAAAAAAAAAAAAAAACTAATTCTGAGACACACAGAGTCAACTCCTCCTCCATTATTGAAATATATATACATATCACTTTGAACCAAATACAAAAAAAAAAAAAAAAAAAAAAAATGAAAATAATGTCCAGCTTTATCTATCAAATATAAAAAAAAAACTACTGCCTAAGGGTTCTGCATCTGGTAGGCAATTGAAATTAGAAACCCCAGAGTGAGTCATAACCAGAGTAGGGAACCTCATTTAAAACTGTTACATTTTTTCAAGTAAAAAAATTGAATTGTGGGTAGTCAATTCCAAATCGGAGATATTTTCAATTTTTTGTGTGATTTTTTTATCCGTTGACAAATATCTTTCACTTGCAGGAAGCCTGTTATTTGCATGCACTGCAAACATTCAACCAATAAACATGCAACAACCTAGTGCATGTTTACAACTGCAAAGATATCGGATAAAAATACAGAAATTTATTATTTTTTAGCTAGGAATACTTTTAACATCAACACTGTAGAAAAAGGAATAATACGCAAACATACCATCATTACATATACGTTCATACATACACATGAAAATAAATACGCATAGATGTGTTTAGAGAAAGATACATGTGTATTCATATTTATAAAAGAACACCTTAAATCGGTCGTACACCAATAGCAAGAGAGAAAGGTATGCATACGCATAAATAATCTGTACAAAAATTAAAAAAAAAAAATAGTTGTTGCTCTTATCGATCTTATGCTTTGCTACTGACATAAATTTAAGACATTAACAAGACAGAGAAATCAGTTCCACTTCAGTTAAGTTCCCAGAGGAATTATTCCATCAAATTTATCCAAGTCGAATTTCATGGGATCTTGCACCTGAACGACTTGTTGCTCACAACGTCATGAGTAGTTTTATGGAAGGGAGAAGTCCCGTTTTGATACAACATGTAGAACCTTAACATTTTTTTTTGTTGTTAACTGTCACTGTGGACTTGATTTACAGCCAATAACTGTTGTAGCATTTTATCAAAAAGGGAAAGAGAGAAAAACAAAACTGTCTCCTTTCCAATTTCGTATAGATATTTTTTTACTTAAGCATTACATTATTAAATAAATATTTAAAATATAATCTAAAACTAATCACCCTAAAATCAATCTTAAACTCACCACACAAAATCAAATTCAGTGAAAGATTCCATCCATAAATTTTATAATCTTTGAATTATTATTCTCTAATATAAAAATGCATAAATTATAATATATCTCTATATGCATTCATTTTTATATATTCCTATGTATAGAATCCACTCCTAAACTACTTAACCGATCATTATGAACTTTGGAACACAACTGTTAAGCATAAATAGTCATAGATGGGGTCTATTTAGTTTTATGCAAACGGCGCAAAGAAAAATATGTGTGTGTGTAAAAATATAAATATTATGCTCTTATTTTGAAAATTCCTTTATAGTAGAGCACTTTGATGGAATTCTTTTTTCTCAAAAATGTAACTATATATATATATATATAAAGTTCTTTATATCTTCAAATATTTATTCATGGTATTAGATTCGGTAATTTTTGTCTTATAGCATATCAACCCTCTTAGAGTTATTTAATAGTGAAAACAATCTTGAAAAAAAGTTATGCTTCAAGTTATTTTAATATCTTCCAATATTTATTATTTGGTTATTTTTTGACTTTGCAGAACATGATTAAGTTTTGCAATGGGAAAGGAGAAAAACAACATTAATGGTTGGTACATTTACGGTCAAGAAGCTGTTATCTTCAGGTAGCATCAGTAAAAACCATACGTGAAGTTATCTCATAATTTTATTAATATAAAAATAGTAGCATAAAAAATAAGAGTAAAGAAGGCAGTTTAATTAACTGTATTGTCATTAACAATCATTATTACAATTAGGCAGGAATGTTGTCTGACAAGCTCTAAGTAAACTATTGTTGCATTAGCTCTTTCGAAATTAAGCAGGCATTTTGCCAGCTTAATTTTGAAAAAGCTAATGCAACAATGGTTTACACTGCACTTATCTGACAACATTGCTTATTAATCCTTCAAGAAACACAATTATCAAAATTAACAGAATCTTAGATTGGTTATTTTATTTCACAGCATACCAACTCTTTTTGGGTTATTTAATGTTATATCCAGTAATACTGGAAAAAAAAAATGTTATGTGTCAAGTTTTTTTTATATCTTCAAATATTTATGGTGTTTGGTTTGATTGTTTTGTAGAGGAAAAGTGTTATTTGTTTTAATTTTGCACAGCATAATTAAGTTTTGCAAAACGAAAGTAAAGCAAATAATATTAATGCTTGATACATTTCAGGGTGGAAAGCCAATATTTCCTGACAGATTGATCTGGCAGTACTAGAACAAAATCTTAGAAAAATATTAGCAGTACTAATAAACAAAAGAAAACCCAAGCAAAATATGATAGCCCTATCAAGAATTTATAAAAATCAGACATATTTACTGATGGCCCAAATAACCTTTAATTTTTTTTTAATTTCTCCTTAACATTAGCCCAGTTTAATAACAGTATACCAGCATTGATAATGAGATTATAAACCTAGAATGTAAAATATACATTTAAGTGATTTTAAGAAATGTTAAGATGATTGGTGGGGGTGAGGTATTACCTTTTAGGGATAGCTTTCCGTGGTGGTCTCGACTGACCTCTATACACTTAGCACTATGTGACACATCTCAGTTACTTTTCTGTTTTATCATTATTAGAGTGGTATAATCTTCAGGAGAGCTGGAGAAACATACAAGTTATTAAGGTCGTCCATAACTAAAAACAGTTTGATTTTGATTTCTTTTTTTAATACTTGTAGAGTCATTATAAAAGCACAATGTATATAAATGGAAACTCTGTTTTTCGGGTGTATATAAATATATAGGTATTTGTTAAGACTGTAAGTAATGGCGTAAAACAAACTGGTGAAAGAGCAGTTAAACAAATAACATTGGGCAACAATTTTTTACTTTTTGAATGTTATCTAGATTTCTACAATTGATTTTTTTTTTTTTTTTTTACATAGGCATCACCACATTATCAAGGCCAAGAGGCCACTCAAGGATAAGGGTTAAAGAGTGTACAGTAGAAATTGGACAATATAGTAACCATTAGTAATGAAAATTTGGTAAATTTGATAACTTATATGGAACGGCTCATCAAGAACTTATTTACGTTAGACTTGAACACAACCATATTGTAGTCAGCCGGAAAGCAGGAAAACGGAAGACAATTCCACAGGCGTGCAGTTCTAAGAAAGAAGCTTTGTTCATGGAATCTACGTTTAGGTCTAGGCACAGATAAAGAGTGAGGGGAATTATTGATAGTGTTTACAGCTAGACGAGTGTTTCTTGTGAAAGTTTGACGAGGGGGGGACCATAGATTGAAGCTCAGTCGAACACTTTCCATGAAAATAATGATACATCAGAGACAAACTCGCAACATCTCTTCTGTGAGATAGAGGTTGCGAGGAGGAGAAAAGGACATCTCCTACGAGGCTACGAAGTCTATTTTGAACTCTATCAAGGCAGGACAAGTCCTTTCTAGCAGCTCCTGCCCAGGGTATTTTTGCACTGCTGAATCAGGAAATGGCACCTGCTTCTCTCCATCAGGTCAGGGTTTTGGTGCTAACTTGATTTGAAAAAAAAAAATCAAATCTTCTGACAAAATTTGTTGCATTATCAGCTGATTTTTGTCAACACATACCCAAAATGTTTTTAAGAGAAAAAATGTTTTGCCAACAACATACATTGATTACCTGATAGAAAACAACTGAATGTTGGGCATCGCTAAAAAGTAAGTACATATAAATTGCATGTTGCTTCACCATTGTTCAAACTTCAGGGTTTGAACCTCCGTTTCTTTGAACTCCTGGAATGCTTAGCTTTCAACTTCTCCATGGTCAATCCTGGCACATATATGAAATAGTTACCATCCTTGTTCAGAGCTTTAATGAACTGCTTGATTAAGCCGAGCTTGATGTGCAGCAGTGGGAAGAGTATTCTGTCTCCGTCCACTAGAGGGTTGTTGCCGACATTCCTTTCTTTGCAAGGCACCAATTCCGTCTGCACAGGCCAGTTCTTCTTAATGTATGCTGAGCACCAGTTTTTGGAAGATTTTAAGGTTTTATGACTTCAAACTGATCCCTTTTCAACATAATCATCCAGAACTATCAGATCTGAATAATTCTTGTCATTAAAATAATCATTTCCAATCAAAACAATTATTTTACCCCCACCAACTAAAATGCTACACACAAACACATGTAAACAAAAGCATAAAAAAAACAGGACATGTGGCCATAGCTTAAAAAGTTGACCTCATTGAGCAAAAAGAGGGTGATTTTTTTTGATTCAGTGGATCAGATTTGTCCTAAATCAGCTGAAAAAAATGCAGATAAATTTATTGATCAGTGAGAGAATATTTCTCGTATGAATCTTGTGTAAGTGACTTGTTTTGTTCCTGTAAATGATTCATTTCCTACAATGACATCTTACAACAGAAGTATCCTTGAACAAGAATTATTTCCATGTATTTTCAAATCTACATCGATGAAAACGATCCATGCAAAAAGAAAAAAAATAGATATAAAACGGTTGATATCAATTTTTAAATATTGTAACGTCCTTTTTAAAATAAAATAACAACGTTTCTCTACTGATTTTCGAAATTGCATATTTGGTTGAAAAACCGACAGGAGTTGGCAAAACTTTCTAATAGTGAAACCAATTTTGAAAAAAAAAGTTATGCTTCAAGTTATTTTAATATCTTCCATTATTTATTATTTGGTTATTTTTTGAAAAGGAAAAGGAAAAAGAAATAATACTAAATAAATGGAAGTCCAATCAAACTGGAGGTATTTAATAAACAAAGCAATTAGTTGCAGCTATTTGTATGCAACTTGCTTTTGCTAATTATTTCCTACAATAACATCTTGAAGTAAACAAATATAGATATAGGCTCAACTGCTTAATGACAGGATTAACCTTTGGGGTTATTTAATGCTGAGAAAACATTGTATGCAATTCACTGACTACAAGTTACTAGTTTCCTAATAGGTTTTACCATGTAAATGACCACAACAGACACTGATAGAGCTTTAATTTGGTTTAACCGATTTCGTAGCTCACAGCAGTATCTAACAGAGAGAGAATAGGATGAATAGATATTTGAATTCTAATTGAGAATTTCCTCATTCTGTTTTTTATATAAGTTATTAGCGTTATCTATTCAGTGTTTTCTGGAAGTCTTTATTTTATGCGTTTAAAAAAAAAAATTGTCTTTTCTTTTTAAATCGAATATTTTTTTTATTTTTAAATTTATAAGTTATGCCTCAGGGGTGCTAAATAAGCAAGCAGATCAAGAGAAAGAGAAATGGGGTGCTTATTATGTGACGAATGCAAGGGTGAGAAATATTTGTGTGTAAGTGAAGAGAGAAGAGAGCGCATATCAACGAAGATTGAACTAGTATTTTTTTTGGTCCCCCGACAAAAGGAAGGTAGACCTATAAATTCGCCTTCATCCGTTCATCTGTCCGCATTTTTCTCAATAATTACAACTTGGAATTTTTGGAAATTTTGCACAAACATTAAACAACTTGCGAGTAAAAAAGTAACAGAACAGATTTTCCGAGAAAACTCCGGTTGCTCCCCTAGAGGTGCCTTTCGGGTTAAAATGGCTAAAATTGACACGTTTGTGCTTATTAAAAAACAATTGATGCCTTGGATTTTTATAAAACTTTCTGAAAAGTTGTAACTGATTTCTATAAAATTTTGTTTGTCTATACTTCGCGATAACTCTTGGGTGTGCCCCAGGGGCTCTTTTAGGGTTAATACAAACACTCCATTTTTGGGACTATTTTACCATATTTGTCCAAAATTTTCTGTGTATGTCTATTTAGCAGTTTTGCATGGTGCTGAACCAAATATGTTAAGGCCTTGGGAACTTTTGGGGCTAAAGGGGGGGGGCAAATGATGGACTTATTTCTTTTTTTGCATGGTGCAGAACTCGAATTTACATATGTTAAGGCCTAAAACTGCACCGTTTGTTCATTTTCACCAGGATTTGTCATCCCCTGGGGACTTTCGGAGATAAATGGAGGGGGGGGGGGGCAAATGCTGAACTTGGCCAATTTTTAATGCCTTGTTCACTGTGCACTCATGGGGACCATGCATACTTCACTTGTCATTTATTGTGTTTCAGTTCATGCTATTGTATTTTTGATCCTAATATTCCATAATAAATATAAAGAAAAAATTTAATGTGTAATTATCAAAGTTACGTTGAGGCAAAAAAAAAAAAAACATGCATACACATGTGATTCTCCTGGAAGAGAAAAGGTAAGAAAATGAGAAAAAAAAAATGCAAGTTATGAGTTAACTTATTAAGTTACAGACAGGCAGACAGACAGATATAGAGATATGTTGAACATGATATATAATAGTTAGCAGGCATTAAATCATGCCTCATTATAATATCGATAACACATAGTAAGTTGATCTTCCTTTATCTGTTTTTCACATAACCGCTTAAGAGCAGTTATTGATTGGCTTTCAAGAGAAGTAACAAAAACAATTTCAGATTCTTTCCTCTATTTAATCACAAAAGGATAAAAATAGAAATCAGTGCAAGACAACGTAACATGCACATGTTAGTCTAATAGCGAACATCTCATTCAAATCTGCTCAGCTATTTCCTCACATATTCATGCATTATTCAGCAGCTCGGACTGAATTCATTTTTGTAGTTTTAACATTTCACTAAACGAAACGTCTTCCTCATTTATATGCTGAGCTGCCAATCTCAAAATTGTAAAAATCTAATTCATAGAAAAAAAAAAAAAAAAAAAAAAAAAAAAATGAAGATAAAGTATATCGTTCACTAAGGATTGTTAAGTTTGAAATATTAAAATAATTGAAATTTAGAAAATTTTTTGGTGTAACTATAATAGCGAAATTCAAAATTTTTAATATTGAATTTCAAAGTAAACCAATGGTATCTACTTAACTGCCATGTTATAGTAATGAGTAGGGCTATGATAACAGCATATTCTTTTCATTGTTTTGACTCTCGAGTATATATCCGACACAGTTAGACACAGTTAATCAACCGAGAACCACATCACTCTATATAAAAGTATACAAGATATCAATGGATACACACTCGAGAGTCAAAGCAATGAAAAAATATGCTGTTGTCAGTAATGAGTATATCCAAAAATTATGATAAACGATAAGGTAAAAAAAAAAGTTATTGCAGAAAACATTTGACGAAAATTAGCGAAAATAAAATGTTTGGCTAAAAAACACTGAAGAGTTCCGAGGGGAGGTAAATAGCATGAAACTATGGCTAATTTTTTTAATGAATTCTGTTAACAATCATAAATATGAGCTACTAGCCTTGTTTTTAGCATAACTGAGTTACTTCCCTTGTGATTATATCACATTTTCTCAAAACAATATGATAAGGGTATTTTATGACAAAAATCGAAAACTTGTGTTTTTTTAAATAATGTGGTAACATTTAAGTACTTCTGACACACCAATTATGTAGATACTATTGCTTTTAGTTGAAATTGATAAAAAAAATCAGTAGATACTACTTTTTTTTCTTTTTCCGAATTTCGCTATTATAGTCTTATAGCACCAAATGTTTAAAAAAAAAATGCAAAATTTCTTTTACACTTAAATTTTAAATTATCCCAAATAAGATTCTCTCTCTAAATTACTAACTGCCGAGAAAAAACAAAATACATAACATCTCCGAAGTTTTATTCTGAAAAACTTAAGATTAAAATAATAATAATAAAAAATAAATAAATAAAAACATATCTTGCATTGAAAATGCTACTAATTTTCAAGTATTTTAAAAATGAAAATTTATAGGTGCTTCTTAAATGTGTAAAATCTGACTTTATAATGGGTGGGATATAAAAAAAGGAAAGAAACTTGTATATCTGTTAAATAGTTCTATAAAAAGCCTCATAGAAGTTCTGATTCTTGTCTCGAGATACTCACACCAATAACCGGATACATTCTAAACTACATTACTTGCTCTAGTTGTGTGCACTGAGAAGCTTCACATCCCTCCATACAGTGACTTAATCCACAATACAGTGTAGTCTATATTGTACTGTAAAGAACCTACTGTTGATTTTATAAAATTATGTTTTATATATAATGGCTTGAATTAAAGTTTAAAATGCAAAAATCAAGCCCAATTATGCTATAAAAAAATACATTAATTTCGAATGCACCTCTGCCTTACTAAAGAATGTACCGTTAATTTTATACACTGAGCTGTTCTGTTTGTACGTTGATAAAACTTCAACTGCACTTGTGATGTTAGGCTGTATAAGGGTGTTAACTAGTCAAAATCGAATTATTTTGATTATCGAAACTTGTCGGAGTCATTCTGATACAAAACCTATTTAAGAATACTCTCAGACAGAAAGTATATCTGTGTAGAATTTTTAAAAATATCTTCCCAGCAGTTTCAGAGTTTAGGATATCCCCAGTAGAACGTGCTTGTTTAAATATCCCCAGTAGAACGTGCTTGTTTAAATTCATACTGAAACTTAGCATCAACGAGGTGGCAGACTATCGCTAAATTGAATAAAGACTCAAAGATTTTAGTAAAGAACAGAAGTATACTGATGGGTCAATAATTTTGAGAGTCGGTTCTTCAAGAATTTTTTTAACATGAAAACACTAGTTTTCAGCGAGGAAAAAAGTGAAAAGAAATAGACAACAAAAAAGAACTTATCTTTGTAGTATACATTACCTATCACCCTATCATGCTATATATGAAAATATTAGACATTTTCTGTTTTCGGAAGTAAATAAACAGTAAACTAAGAAAGAAAGGTAGATTACTCGGAAACAAAACAATTGCTAACCAATTCTTTTTTATTGAGTGAAAGCTAATATAACTAGACCAGGGTTTCCCAAACATCAGGAGATCATGGAGCTCCTGAACAAGGCAAAGGTTTTTCACAGAGCACTAACAAAATAATTTTTAAAATAAATATGAAAATCATTAATTTCAAATTTTAACTTCTATTTGTTCATTAGTTGTTTCTGTTTGTGATGTTACTATATTTTCACGCTAGAAACTTACTAAATTATTTGGTGAAGAGTTTTTGTTATGTTTCGAAGTTTACAGGAGAAACAGAATTGTTATTTAAAGTTGATTTAATGTCAATATTAAATGGAACACTTAAAACAATTCTCTCACTAGAAACATTAACTAATATATTGCTATTTAGTAAAATCAATTTTCCTTACTGTAATATGCAAATGAGGTGACCTTAATTGTATATTTTGCAAGAATCATACTATATATAGAAATAAATGAAATAATAAAGTAATGGATCTTTTGTATATATTAATCAAATTGTGAATAAACAACCAACCAACCAATCAACCAACCAACCAACCAGAGAGGAATATGAATTAATATATATATATAGATTACTGGTTAACACAAAAATTAAAATCTTCAAAATTTGAAAGAAATTAATGTTCGAAAGGTTAGAGATATAAAAAAAAAATTTTTTAATGGATATTCAAATTGATATTCACGTATGAAGATGCAGTTGAGAGAGTAACAAAGTCCAATTGATTATCTGGTTAAAAATCAGTAGATCCATTGCTGGTACTTACATCCATTGACTTGAAATAATATTAATATAAAATTATAAATATTGAATGTGTGTACACACACACAAGCTTCTTCAGTCTTTGACAGACAATGGATACCCACAAAAGGGTGCCTGTGCATGAAATTTTTGTGGCAGAAGGTGCACAATCTCCAACCACACCTCTCCTGAGATGTACAGGACGACTGGAAACAAATGCCGAGATAAGCAGAGAACACATACAGTGCCTAAAATTTCCAAATGGTCACCCATCTAGTACTAACCAGGCTCAACGTTGCTTAACTTCGGTGATCTGACAAGAACCAGTGTGTGAATGTGATTATGCTGTGTAATATATATATATCATATACACACACATCCACACAATTTCTCTCTCTCTCTCTCTCTCTATATATATATATATATATATATATATATATATATATATATATATATATATATATATATATATGAGAGGGAGAGAGAAACACACAGTGCCGCATAAGTAACACCTTTTTAATTTTGGTAATACATTCATATTCGAAAAAACAAAGAATAATCAAAAAAGATTTTAGTTTCATGTAACAAAAGGACGTTACTTAATGTAGCACCTTATATATATCTCTGTAGAAGGCTACGTTTGTAGAGGATCGGGCGATTACAACAGGTAATGATTTGTGTCTGAGGTTCGATCTCAGTTGATGTCTTTGGTGTATCTAGCCACACTGAAGTTGTGAAACGACAAAATAGCTGTTTTTGACGACATGCGAGTGTTTTTACTAAGGAAAGTAATTCCGATTATAATATTATAGACGGCTGACTGAGTATTATAAAGACTAAAAATTATGGACGCTTAATATAATATAGAACTAAACAACAATTGGGATAGAGCTAATAGTTTTTATTTTGTTATAAAAAAGTTTGCCAATTTCCTAAATAAAGGATTTATTTCTTTGAAAAAAATATATCATTTCTTTTACTTTTGAGGGTGAGGAAGACTTTCATAATTGATTATAGACCAAATTGCAGGTCATTTTTCACCATTTTTAACGTACTAAATAAGCTAATTAAAGCAATTAATCGGGTCAAAGCTATTATGGTGAATTACCCTGCCTACCCCCACCATCCAACCCACCTAGCTGCATTAAATGAGTACAGATACAATGTAAATAAATACAACTAAAGAACTAGGTTTTATATATATATATATATATATATATATAAAACAATTGATATCCATGCACTACTTATAACCAGTGTAACAGATATTTTAATGATAAAATCAATCATATATGTATACTTTTATAATATACAGCTTGACTTGGAAACAGACACTCACTTTTATGCTCATCTCGAAAAGATTCAACTTTATTTACTATACAAGCGTACAATTATTTCCTCCCTTTACTGATATTTTTATATATAGTTCTCTGCATATGTTTTTTTTATTATTCTTATAGCAGTAGAGGTATTTATCAGAATATAAATAAAACCAAACAACAAAAGTCACATCAACCTAAAGATAGTCTTTCTCACAAACAGTCTGATGTATTCATAATTTGGAAAGATTTTTTTATAACCTACCATCATATGCTACATGCGATATACATAATCCAGAATCATGAGTTTAAATGGTTTATAAGTTTTACAAATATGTTAATAAATGCACTAACCTAAGATGATTATATTTCCAGTGTTATTTTTTGGTGAGGTGTGAGCGATTTTTATCTATGTGCACGTCGCTGATATGACTCTAGCATTGATGAGGATTGGCCATTCCTTGTTACCAGCCATTACGCTCACTACCCTACATAGTTTACTCTTCTGCTTGTCTATCAGTTTATCTAATTATCGATATATCTAGCTGTGTATTTGTTTATCTATCTGGTGAAGTAAACAAGAGATGTGAAGCTATGTTTTGATGGGTTATCAAAACATGCCAAACTATGTGACCTGGTCAAGTTTGTACCGGAAGGTATCTGAACAGCTGACCGATAGGACATGTCGTCTGTGTCACATGTTCTGATTTGCTGGATCAAAGTGCTGGGTTGGATTGAAGATGTCAAAGGAAGAAGATGATCTGAAAAGGGTCTCCTTATAAGGGGGGAGGGGGAAGAGGTCTCAGACATGAGACGTAGAAGAACTAACCCAAAGCCAAGATCGTGAATCACTCCTCTGCTATGACAACTATCTGGGAGAAATAAAGAAATATATATAAAAATATACAGCGTCTTGGTCTGTCTTGAAATGTCTTTATTTATGCAGAATCCCTTACTCCAAGATGATTGAAGATCTTCCAGAGAAACAATAGCAGGACAGGTATGTCGTATGTATATATGCTTACGCAATTATGTTGACACGCACACATCAACACACCACAGGGCCGCTGTTACGTATATATATATGTATATATATATATATATATATATATATATATATATATTATTTTTAATAGATAATTATCCACTGACACATGTTTCATCGTCTACAACTCATCAGAGTGGCTGAATCTAGCACGATTCGAAATCGGGACCCCACGGTAATGAGCCTAAATCCCTTACCGCTCATTCATCTCACACGACTGTTTGGATATATCGCAATTTACTTAGATGTTTGTTTTTGTGATACATTTTGAATGAATTTATATATATATATATATATATATATATATATGAGAGAGGGAGAGGGAGATAAAAACATATGGTCCAAATAGTGTAGAAGCAACAGACATGTTAGTGGCACGTACATACATTCAAACACCATGATTCAAACCAGCATATACACATCACAAACCCAAATAGGTCACAAAGACAAGTATATACGCATGTACATTTTAATTAGTAAAATATATACCCTTTTGGGGTTATACACACATTTCCCTTTTTAATACGAGGACAACACAACATATATATAAAATAGAAAAAATGTTACCAGAATCTAAATGTACACACTATATATCATTGATAAGGTTAACTTTTGTTACCATATGGTACATAGTAAATTAACTACACATTTTTTAAAAATTCTATTTAATGGTGACTAAAGCATTTGGTTTGTATCATGGTGTTGTCTGTATTAATGCTTGCAAATTTATTTACTGTCTAAAAAAGAATTATCTTTGTCTTTTTAAATACAGAAATTTACGAATGAATACAGAGTTATGCCCTTTTGTTAAGATGGCCACCATTTGATAGAGAAAGCATTTTCTGGAAGAAATTAAATCTAATAACTTATTCTGAACAACATGCTGCAACGATTCACTAGAAAAACTGACAGACTAGAATCAAATACTGATTTTGTAGGAATAAAGTTATTGATAACATGAACAATAAAGAGATTGACTTTCCTTGATAGATTCAATTAATTATATTTCATTCTTCTTAACACCATGCTACAATGATTTACAACAAAAACTGACAGATATCAATTGAACTCTGGATGCATGTGTGACATCATCCAGGGAAACAACCCTCAAAACGATAATCTCCACATCTTGGTTGTTGGTTGCCGTCAGCTCATCTTTGCTTCCTAAAATTCTCCTGATCTGGCCCAAGCTGCAACTCTGCCTTCAATTGCCTCCAACAGGAAACAGTCCATAAACCATCCATAGCAATTGCAAAACTCTCTAAATATATTGACTTCTATGTACGGGCCTTTTTCTCCAGTCACTGGAACACGATTAACAATCCTATTTCAGCTGCTCTTGTGTTCCTTGGTGAACTACTATCTCCCCCATGGTTTTTCTTTTTATCTCATTCCTAGAACCTTTGTTCTGCTGATAAACTTATTTCCTTTTTTTTTTGGTTATAGTTCTTCCCAGTCTTTTTTTTATTTTCACTTCCTAACACTGGTAAGGGGATGTCCATAAATGCCAGTGCTCTGTATATTCTGGCAGTTTACGTCAACTGTCAGGTGAGCTTGAGCCAACAGTTATGGAAATCCAGGTTGGTGATTACTGTTATTCATGCGTCTAATTTGAAAAAATGTAATTTCTGATTAATAATAATCCCTGAAAATGTTAGCTCCTCCTTTTTTGTGACCTTGACATTTGATATGGATATTACAAAATGAAACCAGTTCTATGACCAGTATTTTGACGAAGTTTGATGACAATTGGTCAAGCGATGCGGATGTTAGACTGTACACAAACAAACAAACCCAACTGAAAACAATCTCCACGTTTGTAGAAGTAATAAATTTTTGTCTTCTACACATTGGCAATAAAAAACAATGTTTCTATTAAATGTGAAAATAAACATAATGCTAAAATAAACATAATGTTAAAAGTCCACGTATGCTTCTAAGATAGTGATTCAAAAGGTTATGAGGGTTTTTTTGAAGCATGAAAACGATGTCACTTTTTTTATATATATATATATATATATATATGATGGCAGCAAATTTGCTTTCGAACATTGCCAAAAGTGTATCTAATTTATATCGAGCAATGCCTGTGCATGAGGATTGTTATAGTGGGGAAAGACTTTGCACCAAGACAATCCCACTCTCTAAACAACTGCCACATTGATCCAAAAAGAAGAGCAAGTCAACATCATTGGATGCAGCAGTCATCGCAGGTTTTATATCAGAGTTTTCCTTCTCCTAGGGAGGTTGCCTTCACTACAGCTTACAGAGCCCTCTCCACCCACCATGCCATTTGATCCATGACTGGAACTTAGGTTGCTGGGTACCAGAGCACCTTCCACATGCCAGTGGGTCATATATGCCGCAGCTTACAGGGCCTAAGCTCCTCTGGAGGTTTCTGTCAGGGTTACCTCGCCCTTAGCCTTTGGTTAAATAACCTTGGCCCACAAGGCAGTTGAGGTCCAGTTATACGGCGCAGGACATTTGCCGTTCATCAGAGCCCTGTTTACGTGGCAGTGGTCACGACGTGCACGTGGGGTTGATTTGTGTGGGAGAAGCACAGAAAGACGCTAAGACATCTGTGTGCTTTTAACACACGTCCACACCAGATTATATATATATATATACATATATATATATATATATATATATATATATATATATATATATATGAGAGAGAGAGAGAGACCTTGACCATATATATATATATATATATATATATATATATATATATATACCCCATATATAGACCTTGACTATATATATATATATAAATAAATATTTAGAGGTACAGAATTTATATATAGTTTTAAAAATAATAGGCGGAAGTTTCTCGAGAGCTCTTTCGGCTATCATCTCATCAGAAGAAAATCGATTGCGAACAAAATAATATTGTGTCGAAAAATAAAGAGTTCTAATGGGGAACTTATTAAATGTGCCAAAAGTATGGGGACACTAAAATAAATTTATTAACGTTTAAAAACGATTAAAATATTGGCACAACGAGGGAGGAAAAAAAAAAAAAAAAAAAAAAAAAAAAACGGGAGAAAAGATTCAAAGTTCCCCAAAGAGAAACAATGCGTTTGATGTTTCTTTTTGCCGGCACAAAGAAGGTTGACGCACCGCAATAGAGACAGACTCCAAAATCTTTAAATGGTTTTTGGAGTCCGCTCTATGTAGCACCTCGAACTAATCTATTTCATATCTATTGGCACAGCACGGGTTGTCAACCAAATGCTGGCCAATAGCAGAGTCCAAGGCTGCAGAAGGAGGGAGACCACCAGACCCCATCCTCCCTTGTCTGATCTTCGATGGAACATGCTGGTTTATACGAGTCAAAAGGTGCAAGGATGTTCGCCCAACATAACCAGCATCGCACTGGCATTTAAATTGATATACAATATTACTATTTTGGATGTAAGGCAAACTATCCTTGCGAAAAGACAGAAAAGCAGGTCTTGTAGTATATACCAAACACAAGGACACAAAATTAAAGCAGTCGTAAATACTTCTGCGAATCTGTTTGGAAACATATATATATATATATATAGATAAAATCAGATGATAAACAAGAATGCGCACATAAATGCATAATTCTGCAAATGCAATTAAACGTTTAAGTATCAAGTCAACAAGAAAGGAAGCATAATTACTTCAAAATATCAGGAAGAAGGAAAGGGGGGTTAATCATGACAATAAAAAATAATGGTTTTCTGTTATTTCTGGATAACAATTGTAAAATACATGTAGATTTTTTTTTTTTTTTTTTATTCAATTTTCACCCCAAACAAGGCACAGTGCCACTTTGAAGCAGGGGGATACTATTAGGGAATTAATTAGCGGGGTCATTATGAGGGGAGAAGAGTAGAAAGATGTTTGTTAACATTACACTTGAACTTCTGCATATCATTGCAGTTGGGAAAGCAGAATCCCGGAAGGGAGTTCCAAAGACCCGCAGTTCTGGGGAAGAAACTATTGGAGTAAAAAGCTTTCTTGTACCTAGGGATCTCTACTGTAAAGGGATGGGACTTAGTAGCTTGTCGGGTTTGTCGGGGGTAGTTACGACGGGGAGGTACAAGTGTTTGCAGTTCGTCAGAGCATTCACCATTAAAGTATTTGTAGAACAGGCAGAGGGATGCAACATCTCGTCGATGGGACAGAGGTTGAAGCCTAGATGACAGTTCAGGACCTATCAGGTTGGCGACTCGTTTTTGAACCCTGTCCAGGAGCGAGAGACAAGCAGCAGATGCACCAGCCCAGATGTGACAACAGTACTCCATACATGGGCGAATGGTTGCCTTATAGAGGTATAGGATACTGGCAGGCGTAAGTAGTTTTCTAGCACGGTAGAGGGAGCCAACCTTCCTTGCAGCAGCCTTGGCAATGTTCTCAATGTATCTATTCCAGTTCATATTCCCTGTAAACGTTAGGCCGAGGAGTTTAAAAGAAGTACTTTCAGGCAATGTGTTCTTGGCCATTGCTATTGGTGGTAGAAAAGGTTTTTTGTAGTTATTGAAGGAAACAAGCTTCGTCTTAGCAGCATTGAATGTGACCAACCATTTTTGTCCCCATTCCACTACGGATTGGAGGTCGTCCTCTAGTGTTTCTGCCATTTCCTTGGATATGTGTTCATTTGTTTTCCCCTCATATCTGTTATAGAGAGTGGTGTCATCGGCAAATATACCCATCTCCGAAACAATATTATCAGGGAGGTCATTTATGAATATCAGGAATAATAGAGGTCCAAGGATAGACCCCTGAGGTACTCCCGCATTTATGTCATATTGTTTGGATGTATGTCCGTCGAGGACAACTTTGATTTTTCTATTACTTAAGAAGGATTTAATTACATTATGAATTCTTCCAGTGATTCCATATGATCTAATTTTCCTTAGAAGACCATCGTGCCATACCCTGTCAAAAGCCTTAGATATATCAAGGGCCACCGCTCTACCCTCCCCTGTTTTGTCCAATGAACGGTATATACGTTCAGAAACTACAGTTAAGATATCTGCTGTTGAACGGGCTTGCCTGAATCCATATTGTTTGTCAGTCAGGAGTTTAGCAGCTGTTAGGTGCTGGACTAGGGCTTGATTAACTAAGGACTCAAATATTTTGGCGAAAAGCGGAAGGAGGCTAATGGGGCGATAATTTAGTGGGTCAGTTCTTTCACCAGAATTCTTGAAGACTGGTACCACAGAGGCGGTTTTCCAACAGTCGGGAAAACAAGATTCGTTAAGGCATTTATTGTAAAGTTTGGACAGAACTGGAGCAACCTCGGCAGAGCATTTTTTTAATAGCACAGCCGGGATGAGATCTGGTCCACATGCTTTTGAGGTGTCTAGGTTTTTTATAATAGCATGTACCTGAGAAGGGGTGATTTTCAAATCGTCAAGTGTGGCGTCTGTTCGCAGAGGAAAATCAGGGAGTGAGTGGTGTACCGAGTTTAGTGTGGAGTTTGAGGCAAACCGACTGGCAAGCAGATTAGCCTTGTCAGTTGCCGTGCAAGCAACCTCATGATTGTTTGTTAGTGGGGGAATAATTGACTGTCCATTATTAACTACACTGTTGTAGATTTTCCAAAAATCCCGGGTTCCTAATTTCTGTGCTTCGATGCGCTTTCTGGTGGTTTCAGAGTAATCAGTCTTAGCTGTGTCTATCACTCTCTTACAATTATTTCTAGCTTCTATAAACTTCTGTTTATTTGAGCTGGACTTATGTCGGTTAAATCTGCGGAACGCATGCTGCCTTTGATAAATGGCAGCTGCACACGCAGAAGTAAACCATTGGGGAGAGTGGGGCTTGCTATAGTATTTCCGTGCGGGAACATGTGCTTCAATAGCAGTTTTGAACCATTCAGTTGTCTCATTTGCACACTGTTCCGCTGGAAGATTAAAGATATTTTGCCATGGGGCATCTCTGATGAGCTCCCTGATGGCTTCCCAATCAGCCTTTTTGTAATACCTCGTTGTTTTGAGAAGTGGGTCTTCAGTTATAGGGCGAGAATTTAGGCTGATTTCTACCATTATCACAGCGTGATCAGCATTCCCGAGTGGGCTGGGCATTTGTTGTACAGTCATTGGGAACCGTTGTCAGAAAGAGATCTAGAAGTGAGGCATGTTGATCGTGCTGGTCTGGGAAACGTGTCGGAAATGTAACCAACTGAGATAGGGAATGAGATATAGAGAAGCTATGAGTTGCGCTACCAGCTATGTCTGTGTGATTTGAGAATCCTAGCCAGTTACTGTGGTGGACATTGAAGTCACCAAATACATGTATTTGTGCGCTAGTATCGAGGGAGAGTGCTATATCTATGCTGTCTGAGACTTTGTTTATTAGGGTACAGTCTTGGTTTGAGGGAGAGCGGTAGAGAAAATACAAGTAGCTAATATTGTGTTGCATATTTAGTCTGAAGCACATAAAGGCCTGGCCCTCTGATTCTAGTTTTATTTCTCTAGTTAGGGGGAGGGTGTTTCGAATATAGACTCCAAGTCCATGCATATGTCTGTCCGAGTCCTTACGGTAGAGTGGGAGATAACCAGGCATGTTAAAGTGGTTAGAGGGAATGGAGGAGTGAAGGTTAGTTTCACTTAATGCTAAGATATCCGGGGTGTTTACAAGGAGAAATGACTCAACATCATCTAAGTTAGTTCTAAGCCCGCGGATATTAGTAAATGCAAGCCTCAAGGGAGGAGGCAGGTTGGTTTTCTTTGAGTTTGGTCCTGGTTTAAACGTAACTTTTGCTTGAGCTGTCATTTCATTTTATTTTATTTAAAAGTTTCAGTTAGGGTGGATGAGTGAGGGGGTGCTGGACAAGTAGTTGTGCAGAATACCAGACATGCAATACAAGTAGACCATCAGCTGTCCTCACCCACAGGATTGTGGCCTCAGGAAAGCCCACCGGGGATGAGTGCAGGGTCCCTTTCCATGCGCGACATGGCACTACAAACATCCCGATATTTTACAACTGTTGATGGAGCAGCCGCTCTAAGCGCTACCAAAGAGTTAGGGCTCCTGTACTATCAGTCGGAAACAGCAGCCAGGAACTGTCAATCCGGTATCTGAAGTTGTTCAGTGATGAAGTTTTACGGCAGTTTTGGAGTTTTAAATTATTAGACCCATTCTACTAGCAACCCAACAGTACTAAATATAAAAAAAAAAAAAATGCTTCTTTGAATGTGACATTGTGCTACACACCATATAAATATTGTCAACTCAGGATAATTATTAACATAGAATAAAATACATATTTGGCTTCTTCAAACTACTATTCGAGTGTCATTTTCACATTTTGGTTGATGTAACCTCAGACCTTCAGATGTATCTTGTCGAGCTCAGGAACCTGGACAGAGTTTCTAATGGAACGCTTTATATACTTAACGGTGGTAGCATGCTACACCTGAAAAAGGTTGGAGGTGACATCAACCAAAACGTTGTGAAAATGATACTCAAGATGAGAAGAGTAGTCTGAAGAATCCAAATAATCCGAATAACAAATCCTCATCTCAAAAATGCAGAAACATAATAGAATTAAATTGTTGCACTACAGTGAAGGATAATATCTTTTCTTCCTTACAACCCCTTTTTGACAGAACAGATTTCTGTAGTCTCTACTATCGCTAGTTTCATCGGAAGTGTTTGATTGATTACCAATCTCAGGTTGCCCCTTGCGAGACACTGACATTCACAAGAACTCGTCTGTCTACCACAACAGGGAGAAAAAAAATTTCCATGTGCTTTGTGTCAGGAGGAATTTCCATGAACAGAGCTTCTTTCTAAGAGCTTCCTGTCTGTGGAAGTCATTCACCAATTTCAGCCGACAAATGTTCCATCCTATTAACTATCATCATTGTTGCTTTTGGCCTTGATAAGTGGTGGCAAAATACACTAAAATAACAGGATAGTGGTGTATGACACCATCACAAACTTTAATTAATTAGAAACAGAAAGTTTAACCTCAGAAGGAGTTTAGCAAAGAGAATATGAAAATATAAGTATTATCAAATAAATTCTATCTTGAAGGGGATGCTCAATATTTTAAATTGAACAGATGATCTGTTAATTTTCTTTGTTTATTAATTCCTTCAAGTTGGCTTTTATTTGATAATTTTCATATTCTTCTTTTATTCTAATACACACATACTTACAAAATTTTAAAAAATACAATTTCTTTTTTTCTTCATAATGCATTCGTACACTGAACTAATTAGAGAGAAACCTTTGTTATAATTTTCAGATTTATCGCCATTAAGCCCACACCAATTATAAGTGTTTTTAATATAATGGACTTTAGAAATCCTATGTAGAGAAATTTTTTTTTATGTAAACAAAAATGTAAATTGAAACATTTAAAATTTTCCCCACCTATAACCACAAAGTAAGCAATTAAGCCTAAAAAATACTTATATGAAGTTCAAAGGTGGGAGCAGAAATTTCTTTGGTTCCTAAATTTTCTCAGGCAACGCCAGAACACGGTCTTGCTAGTAAAGAATAAGAATATGATGAGAATAAGCATAACTTATGGAACTGTACTGTATGAAGTGATATTTTGATTAGACAGACATAAAATATTCATTATAATAAGACCTGGTTAACTCTGAAAAGAATTAAAAAAGAAAAAAAAAAAGAGGGAGAATGGATGTGGAAATATTACAAAAAAAATGAAGCTATAATTAGACTATTAACCATATAAGTATTTCTCACACCTCAACATATATCACTGCACATGAGGTGTGGAAGTAGGACAATGATGATTGTCAGTTCTGATATATTGAAAGAGATAGTTATACTTGAATCATCACACAACAAAAAGCACCCTTCCTATCATTTTTCGTTCTACCCCTCCCCCCTTCTCCCATAATGAAGTCATTGGGTGGAGCTGATAACTTATTATCTCCATTACTATAAGCATTCGCTTCTTCATCTTGTCAGAAGATGAATGGAACAGTTTCAGGTTGACTCAGTAGAAACTTTAATCAAGTTAGATGCTACAAACAAGCCACAGAAGGAAATGAGTTTGTTGTTTAAAAAAAAAAAAAAAATCAAAGAATGGGCATTATTAGTAAAGTATTTATCAAAACCATTTAACTTAATTTCAGTCAACATAATCCATAAATTCATCAATTAAATAGTGAAGACTTCAATGAAGTTATCTTAGCTTTTAATTTCTATTTGTTTGCATCTTCTTAAACTTATACAAAAAAGAAATAAAATTGCAGTTGTAAGGGTGCCAACTGTTTATATTCGTAAATTTAAAAAGTTGTTTTCCTTACTGATTTTTTTATTGTCAGCATTTAAAAATTTTTCCAGGTTATCCGTTGTTCAGACGGAACTACATATTTCTTTTAAATAAAATGTAGGAAAGTACATTATCGTAGTGCGAATAACATGGTACAACAATAACAAATGAAAATTGGCTAGTCAGAATCAACGTTTGATATGCCCACTTAAATGCTATTTAGGTTCAACTTTTAATCTTACAAGATATTATTTATGGTCTAACATATAAAGTTAATAAAACGCATTGTCATCCATAAAGAATGTGTTTCATTGTATCACAGCTCCTCAGAGTCGCCAGACAAGCAAGCACTTCAAACTGGACTAAAATCAGACTGTTTTGCTGATAGTTTGCTTTTCTAAACACTAAACTATTGACAACAGGACAGAAATGATTTCTTAATGTTTATATAAACACTATATCAAGTTCTCAGTAGATTACCAAATTCAAGCAACATTGAGCGTGGTTATTACCAGATGGATGGCTAATTGGAAATATGAAATAGTGTATGCAATCTCTATGGGGAGCGCTTATTCATTTGACATTCCATAGAAACTTCACCCTTTAAAGGAAGCCAGATCAGCCTAATTATGCATTAGCAAATGTAGAGATATGATCACTTAGTACCAAAGAAGGCTTCATTAGTTTTTAAAGAGAGCTTTGCATAATTATGAATCTTAGTTAGCAAATTTATTTACCACAGTGCTCAACATACGAAGGTGGGGGTGGCGGGTATGTAGCCATCTAAAGAGATTTTTGCTATATCACAGCTCAGACAAGCACTTGAAATCGGGATCCAAACTATTTTTGAAAGTTTGCATTTTTAACCATTGAATTATCAACAGCACGTTACTATTAGAACTAAAGAGTGCTCTATGTTTTTTACAGAGAACTTTGCTAATGGTAGCTAAATCATAAAGAAAAACTAAGAGAAATTTTGGAATTAGTTAAAAAAAAAAAAAATAGAAATAAGTAAACATACTGTCTTAAATATTTTAAAATAGCTAAGAAATGCCAATTTTTATTTTGCAATGGTTTACAACACCACATAAAAATTAAAATAAGAAAATAAAGACAATTGCAATAAGAATAAACTGCATAAATTAATTATAATTGATTCGATGTGAAATTTGATTTGAGCAAAAGTTATAGCCTGTTGACTTAGGATGAGTGCTTTATACCAAATTGATGGTTGAATATGGTTAAATTTGTGCTTATTTCTGCATTAAATACAAATCCTTACCTATTAATCCTTGTTAATCCCTAATTATGGATACCATAATACTTAGGTCGCTGCACTTATCATAACAAAGTTACACGCAAAATTGAACTTATACAGAAATCAAATTCCAATAGCTACATATTAAAAGAGACAGACTCCAAAATCTTTAAATCGGTGCGTCAACCTTCTTTGTGCCAGCAAAAGGAAACATCCAACGCATTGTTTCTCTTTGGGGAACTTTGAATCTTCTCTCCCGCTTCCCCCCCCCCCTCATTGTGCCAATATTTTAATAGTTTTTTAAATGTTAATAAATTTAATAAGTTCCCCATTAGAACTCTTTCGACATAATATTATTTTATGCGCTATCGATTTTCTCCTGATGAGATGATAGCCAAAAGAGCTCTTGAGAAACTTCCGCTTATTATTTTCAAAACATATATATATATATTAGTACAGAAGTTCAGAAAAACATTGGTACCGTCGGTTTCAAGCCCAGCATAAAGGGGACCAGTTAATGGTAAAACGTAAATGATGTTAGGCTCTCGTTAGTCATGTCAACATGGCTGTTTTACCATTAACTGGTCCCCTTTATGCTGGGCTTGAAACCGACGGTACTAATGTTTTTCTGAACTTCTGTACTATTAAATAAATAAATATTAAGCTCTTATATCGAAAAAGTTTTTCTTTGTAATCGAGCACTTTGTTGGAATTCTTTCCCCCCAAAACAGTAAACAAATATATATATATATATATATATATATATATATATATATATATATATATATATATATAAATTGAATGAAAAGATGAAATGGGATAATTGATTAAAATAAAAGATGCCCAAAGAGGCAAAATAACTAAGAGATTAGCAATTCGTTATTCTCAATCCTTTCTGAGTATGTACTCTTATGTAGAAGGATCAAGTAGGTGAAGATCACATTTCATAACAAGCCAAATGTACATAGCATGATCTTATAACATTAATGCCAGAGTAGGTATTACCTTCCTCTGCCTCTACTCCTCTCACCCTACTGGTGAAGAGCCCACTGGGATTTTTTGTAGGAGGTTGGATAGTGGCAATTCAGCATCACTTAAAAAAAGGGGCAACAGTAATATTTTTCATCTCTTTATTTGAACTGTTATTAGAAAAAAGATTGTATAGAATCACTTTTAACAGTAAAAAAACAAGAAAATATTACTGTACCAATGTATCAATCTCACGGAATTTAAATTCCATCAAAATCCACTTCTTTTTTTTTTTTAGACAACACTTATGTTAAAATCGACATTAAACAAATTTCTATTCTTTATCTAACATAAAATTATCTTGTCGATTTCCAAATAACTGTCACCGTGACATTTATTGGGTGTGTTTCTATCAGTAGTTTCTATTGTTTTTATTTTTGAGCGATTATCAAAACTCCAAAGATAACAACCTCATTTTCGTCATCTTGTTGTTCTAACTTAACAACTTGGCACTACTTGTGTTTCAAACTTTAAAAATATCCTTAAAAATAAATTAAACACTAAAAACTTATCCAGTAAGGTAGAAACCTTACTGGATAAGTTTTTAGTGTTTAATTTATTTTTAAAGTAACTTATTTTGCATTTGGTAACATTTAATCGTTATATATTTGTTTCTTTACCACTTTTCCGGTTTGTTGTCTTTGGAAATACATGCCCAATTTTGCTTCTGGTGAGCTAATTTACATTTGTTATTGGCAATATAATTATGTGCTTAGTTCATTTTAAACATTATTTAGTCTGGGCTAGATGACTGCTAAATGAAACATTTTTAAATAATCACCTAAAATTAAAAAACAGCAAGTGTCTTATCTCATTTCAGATTAGAGAATATAATAGTTGTTTACCTTTAACTTAAAAATGTACACACAAATAAAGATTAAAAACTAAAATTACTTCACTGCCTCCACAGACAATGCCGTGTGTGTGTGTGTGTGTGTGCATGTTTCTTGTTAGTTCACAAATTCCCAGGGTTTTGAAGATAGACCTTTCTAAGCATAAATATTCTGAAGCTAAATAACCTTGTGTACTTGGACAGGTATATATATATATATATATATATATATATATATATATATAATTTTGACCAAACAGGATGCAGTGATATTAAGTCCAGTGTTGGTGCCAGATAAAAAGGAAATACAACTTATTTCATTTTATTTGATTTATAACTTTAACTATATAAATTTAAAAAAAAAAAAAAAATGATAATATTGGGTTCAGGGTCTTGAGCAACACGACACAGAAGCCCTCATTCATTTCTAGGGAAACAACGGTTAATTTTCTGGAATAGGTTAAAAATTATAAAATTACCAAAAAGCATCTATATATTAATAGCTTAGCGTGTGTGTTATTTTTTGTGCCATGCTTACATCCGAGTGACTGTCGTTCAATTGTTATGCACTTCCATTTCTTGTAATAAATAATTTTACTAAGAATTCTTCATAAGTTTTGGTTATAGCTGATGCCACTCCAGTAATCTATTTTTTTTTTATAAAGAATTCTTCATAAGTTTTGGTTTCAGTTTCAATTGAAGCTGATGCACACAACTCATATAGATATTTTTTATTTTTGAAATTGCAACTTTATAATATATAAAAAAATCGATAGAACATTAACTCTATGATAATAAATATGAAGTTTTTAAGAATTAAAACATCATATTTAAGTTTACTTTCGGACCAGGCTACACCAGGCGTCCCTGCCAGCTTAGATAGATACTTTCGCAGTTTTAACAAAAGAGCTACAATAATATCAGAGCGTCTCCATTTACACTGAACATCTACAGAATGCCAACATCAATATATTACATATGAAGGAGTCCCTTGTGGAATTTCCACAGGTCCTGCATACTTAAATGCAATATTAGTAATAAACTAAAATACTGCACAGAAAAAAAAAAAAAAAAAAAACCTCTTTGAACACCACAACGAAAGGATTTATTTAAAGAAAGTTGGACAGTGAAAGAAGGAAAGTTTTATTAAGCATTCACAGGTCTGTCATTGTCAACAGTTATCTTCAAGCTAAGATCATCAATGCTGGAGCATCCTGTGGACAGGGAGAGAGAGAAAAGGATGCCTTTTACTTGTTACTTCCAGGGTTCTTTCTGCTCACATACCACGATTTCTAAAAGGGATGAAAAAGTTCTTCAATGAACAGATACAATATGCCCTGCGAGGTGATTGGTCAGTGTAGCCAAATTGCCTAGCAGGGACATGCATCCTTATTTATGACTGCTACACTTAGGCCCATTCTCATCCAATAATAAATACATCCTCGAATCACACCCCAAATATTGATTATTATAAAATGTAAAAATAAAAAAAAATAATATAGTATTATCGATCGGGGACCAGTGAACCTCATTTAATCCTGTGCAACGGTCAGGTCTTCATGTTTGTAAAATAAGATTTATAATAATACTGAAAATTTTCATTCAAATTGCATAATTCTCCAGTTCGTCAGAAAAAAAAAAAATTTTTAAAAATGAATACATTAGTTTGTTTATAAAGTGGTCTCCAATATCAAAGTACTGTAAAGGTCCCTCAATGCCGGAGAGCTTTTTTAATTTGAAAGTTTCTTTCCTTAAAATGTCAAACTTTGGAATTCCCTCCCTGCTTCCAACTGTGCTAACATGCATAAAAGTGCAAAATAAACAGACATCTCGCTGCTCAACTCCCTACTTAGAGTCTCCCTGTAGACATGGGACCTAATTCCCAGTAACCCCTTATGCTTCAGTGACTATTTACCTTTTCAGAGGTGAATACAAGGAAGAACATTTTTTTAAAAATGAGTAGGTCAGTAGTCTTGAAGCCCTCCTGAGCACCATCAGTACAAAATGTAATTTTATAACAGAAAAAACAAAACAAAAAAACAAACAAACAAACTTATTTATTATAACTATGTAGAGTTGATAAATAAAAATAAGTCTATGACAGAATAGTAGCTTCTTTCAGTTTTGACAGACTATGGATACCCACTGTAAGGGTATCTGCCCATGGAATTTTTGCAGCAAGAGTTGCACAATCTCTAACTACACCTCTCCAGAGTCGGTGTTGTTAAATACTAGTGGCAAGTGAAGCTTCAGGACGACTGGAAATAACGCTGAAATAAGTACTTATGACAGAATATATGCGATCAAAAACAATTATATATGATTAAGAGGAACTTTCTCTACGATCATTATTTCCAAGGAAATTGTTTGACAAAACTCCAAATTGGAGTTCACTCTCTGGTTCCACTTTACAAGATATTTACACCAAGAACTTGTCTTATTATTGGAACTACTTCATCTTTCGCTAATTTTTTTTTCTTTTATGTACAAAAGATAGCTAAGGTAACAGTTATAAAGATAGATTACATTTGTAAGATTAAGAGTTGTTGGGCAAACGGATAAGATGCTGCAGGGAATGGATTCAAAATGCAGGATCGACAATAAGAACAAGACTAATAAAACCAAATGCAACTAATAAAAAAGCAGAGAAGAATTGTTGGTATTAACAAAACACTCAAACAAGTTAAATAAAACACAAATTGTAAAGTACATGTAAACAGCATAAACTCAACCAAAAGAGTTAAGGGCTCAGTCTTAATCTGTAAAGTGATACATAGAAATAAGTTGAACCGTAATTTGCATATTCCAAAAACATTTCACACACACACACACACATATATATATATATATATATATATACAGGGTGACCCCCCCCCCCAAAAAAAAACAAAAGCTAAATGGAGGCCATCTAGAACATATGCTGTAGAACGGAGAAAAAAAAAAGGCCAAAGACCCTAGTGTTTTGATGTGATGTTTTGAATATAATAAACTAGTTATGACCAAAGTTTCATTTCATTCGGACAAAACACTAAAAACAGGACCCAATTAGAGTTGGGGTCCGTTTTTTTGGGTCACCATATATATATATATATATATATATACATACATACTCTACCATAACTATATAATTTTATTTTAACATAAATGTAATATGGAAGAAATATGCAACAGCAATATAGAAACTAACAAAGGGTACACTTAAGTTTTTTGCAACATAAAACCTGATACTAAATCTTCATCGTGCTCTTCATCGTGCTCAATGCACCTTGTTAATCTTTTAAGATCTTAGCGGCATACTTTGGTGCACAACTCAATGGTACTTGAGCAATGGCAGCTCAGATTTGTTCCTTAAGTTCAATGACAGCTTTGTAAAGTAGACTGTCTTTGAGAACATCCCGCAGGAAAACTTTTGGACGAGTCAAGCACGAAACAAGATGAACAATAATTAAAATAATGAAACAAACTTTTTACACTTGTGTCCCTCAATCTAAATATCTCTAAACAACTCATCAATTAGCAAAGTTCCATCCTTGCACTCTTAGAGATCCTCAGATGCTGGAAAACTTTCTACTAATAGTTTCTTTCCTCAAACCACTTATCTTTGGAATTCCCTCTCTGCTCCCTTGACAATACCAACAAGCAGAAATTTAAATGTAATGTGAACAAACATCTCGCTGCAAAACTTCCAACTTAGGATACCCTTATAAACGTGAGCCTTAATTCTCCATAGTTCCTTAGATTTCGGTGTTATTGTGTTTTGTTTAGGATGAATATAAGTTTAAAAAAAAAAAAAAAAAAAAAAAAAAAAAAATCGATGCTAATGGTTGCCCTTATGCTGCTAAATGCTATTTTCATTATTCTAAACCTTGAGATTTGTATGTTAAATTTAGTTTATGTTCAATCATTTTTTTCCGTGTTTTTTTATAAGTAGTATACGGTGGTATAATCTTGATCTTTGACAATCGTCAACCCAGGGGCTCTTCATGTTAAATTTCTTGAAACTGTGTCCAATAGTTTTGCAGCTTATAAGTGGATATAGCTTTTAGTACTAGTTGTAGTTGCAGCAACACGAGACCCCCTCCCCCGTTTTCCTCAAAGTTCAACCCTTCCTTGCAGTGACAGTTTTAGAGCTATGCTGTTTTGTGTAACAGGAAAGGATTAGCACCTAGTGGTATTAGGGCTGCAACCAGCTAACCAAGCTTTGGTTAAAATCCAAGAGAAATTAAAATCAGGATCCATCACCCTCTCTCTAGTTGTTTGCTTGTGTGTGAGGCAAGCAAAGATGAGTTAGATGCAGAATCACAAATCAATGGAGGGAAAGTAATAACGTTGCTTCTGTGCATATCCAACCACTGTTCTTCTGGGTGTTCTAGACTAAACCTTCGACTTGGTATTCAACCACTGAACCTTGCTAATCTTGGGGTCAGGTAGGAGGTAGGAGTTTAAGACCTGCAATCGTGAAGGTTTAATGAATAACTTATCAATGAGGAGGACCACTAAGGTAAATATTTTCCGAAATAAAAGTGGAGGAGGGGTTCAATCAATGAAACAAAAACATAAAGCAACTCCTGGGCAACGACAAGTAGACACAGTTTATAATATAAATACTATGCAAAGAGATAGTATTAAGTTGGTGCACAAATAATGCCGTTTTTAGACATAGTTGAACGTCAAAAACGACATTATTTTTGCACCAACCTAATATTTTTCAATCAACATAAAGGCAATGAAATCTCAACCAGACAAGAGTAAAAAAAAAAAAAAAAAAATGCATTTTGCCAAAAAGCACAATAAATTTAACCAGAATGAAAATGCATGAAATGGTATCCACTTTTGTTAGATGGACTGATGAAACTCTTCACATGAATTAAGTATTCAGCAAAAACGTTTGCAAACATGTAGAAATGTGTCAAAAAAGAAGCGACAAATGACAAGTACCTCATTAAATGCATAGAGGGACTAAAATGCAAGCAAGGATGAAACATTCAGAGATCCTTTATGGTTCTATCACTCTTTGGTTTTTCGATTCTTTATGGTAATTCTTTATGGTAATGTTTGGAATGATTTGTTTATATAAGTGAGCCTACATTAGCCTGATAAATCCTTACAAAGAAGAAATACGGAAAATTTTGTATAGAATAATTGCCATACATACATTTCCATAACTCACTACCTAACTCTACTCGCGTATTGAACACTGTTCAAGTAAATACTAAAAATCGATGCATAAAATATATCTCCTCATAAAATTTTATGATATATATCTCAGCCGTACTTATCTTGCATTAACTCAGATATCTTTTTACTTTCATTTTTGCTTTGCTCATTATTGCCCTTCCATTTTTTTTATCTCTTAATTTCTTGCAAAACAGAAAAATAGAGGGAGGGGGATTAAAGTATTTTTAAAGTATAAAAACTCCCAGGCAACAGATAAAAAAAAAAAAAAAAAATGTTATAGAAGTCTCCTTACTTTTAGTATTAACGAAATTAAATGCTTTTCAGTAGTGTATTTTTAATAAGTTTTCTTTTATGTTACGCATAATATCAATTAATATTCAATTAACAATGGATTAAAAAATAATTTTTATTTTATATCCGTTATTAATTGAATATTAATTGATATTATGTGCAATGTATAAAAGAATGTATGTTCTGGGAATCATTTTACTTTCAACTTTCATTTTTATTCTGCTCGTTATCGTTTAAAAAAAAACATTATTTTCAACCCCCACTACTTACGTACATGATAAACAGTCATTCTCTATTTGCTACTATATATTAGTGGCCTAGCAAGACCACAAGGGAGACAACCAAGCAAAAAGAAAAAAAAAAACTAAACAAAATTCACCCCAAAGCAACAAAACTGAAGCTGGCCTGCCCGGTTCAGTTTTGTTTGTGTCAGGTCTGACACTATATATACAAATGTAGGCATGGTTTGGAGATATAGGTTCTTTTTTACCAATTGTCATAAAATTTTAACCATAGAATAGTATTATAATCTTCATATAATTTTCATGTAGTTTCATCCCATAGAAACAAAGATATGAGCATTTCAATGTTCAATTTGGCTACCAGTATAGATATGTTCATACCATATGTATTAAAGTCCGGCACGTTATCTGTTACAATAAATCTCCTTTTTTAGGTTTTCACACACAAAGTAAATTTCAGTGTATAAGGATTATTTGCTACTGGAATTATTCATAATCGTACTCTATTTCCAAAAGAGGAGAGATATAACATACGAGAAATATTTGGAATCAAGTCTCCCCTTGCTGTTATTTCAGATCATTTGAAGCTATAGCAACAAGTTTTAGTCTACCCTCCATCAAGGTCAGAGGTTTGGGGGAAATATGCGCATGCATGAAATATGTGCATGCATGAAAAAAAATGTTAGTAGAAAAAAAAAAAAGAAAAAAATTTAAGGATATTGAAACTTAGATTTATTCAATTGCATTTTTCTTTTTATTTAACTATTTTAAATAAATCATTAATTAATCGGTTTTATTTTTTTCTAATTTTACAAACGATTATTCCTATTTTCACACACACACTACATTATTAATTACCAGAAAAATGTGGGCCCACCCAGAAAGCTTTAATTTTAATAACAAATAAGGTTAAAAAAAAAAAAAGAAAAAAAATTTAGTTTTCATGTGCTATACATATTACTAATAGTAATACAGAATGTTATATTTAAAATTTTTTTAATTAAAAGATAAGAATTTGTAGATATTTTTAAATACGGCACAAAAAGTCATTAACAGCTAAAACGTTGAATATAGCATTGCATGCAATCCGCCATATTACAAGCAATTGTTTGTTTTCATCAGATGAGTGTGCAAATCTGCTAATAATTATTTCAGCAACCAATTAATCAAACAATTCTTTATCAATGGCGAGCAACATGTTGGATTGCAAATATCTCCAGACAACGAATTTGTTAACCTAATTTTTTTGCAATCTTTAGCTTTGAAAATGTCTCCGCCTTTTGACAGTCCTCTTCATTATTAACATATCCATTACTAGCATACACCATCTGTCAAAAATTATGGATAAATAAAAAAAAAAAAAAAATCGTTTGCCAGCGTTTGCACTAATATTCAGTAATCCTTCTAAATGTTTATGCATCTATCTCTCACTAACTTTATTCCTGTTTACAGCCCAAAAGAATATCTATTATATAAAAGGAACTTTGTGTATGTGTCCGAGTTTGTTTCTTATGGATTCCAAAACGGCTTGGCCAATTTTTATGAAATTTCACACAAAGGTACTTAATGTGACTGGCAGTGTTCTTAGATAGGTTTTGTATCAGGGTGTTTTTGATAAGTACTGATAATCAGAAATAATCCAATGAAAGAAGAAACAGGTGATTTTGACCAAAGTTAACATCTTACACAGTATACTTGAGAAGTTTTATTACCACACAAACCAAAAGACCTGACATAAAATCTTTGATATGACAGGGGTGCGTTTGAAATGTGTCCATATTCTGTCAGAAACAATGCTGAAAAAGAATTGCATTAGCTTCGTGGGTGTGGCATGCGTTTTCTGACTTTTAGGTGGGCACGCACACGCACACAACTGCCCTTTATGTTAGGTTGAGAAGAAAGTTCATGCGGAATTTTAAAATTTGATTCCAAATGATGTATTCTCAAATAAGTTTTCATCGTAATACCTTTACTTTATATATCATTTTAAAAATCTTTTAATCGATTAAATTACAATCGTTTTAAAACAATTATGTCATTTTAGAATGTTGAAGACAAGATGGAAAAGAAGAAAATACGCACAATTTTCTTATTTCAATTCAAGCTAGGCTGAAAAGTAAAACAGCTTGTGATATCAACAAAGCATTTAGCCCAGGAACCACAACACAGCACAATGGTGGTTTAAGAAATTAAGTGGTGGCAACGAGAATTTTGAAGAAGATGATGAGCATAGTGGTCAGCCACTGGATGTTGACAACGCTCAATTAAGAGCCTTTGTCAAAGCTAATTAACACACAACTGTTCGAGAACTTGCTTCTGAATTAGATGCGACATGTATGAAGATTTCAACTGCTTGAGAGAGATTGGAAAGACAAAAAAAAACTGATAAATGAGTGCCTCATGAATTGAACGACAACCAAAAGAAATGCCGTTATGAAGGGTCATCTTCCCTTTTACGCAACAAGAATTACCTGTTTCTCAATTGGATTGTGACTTGTGATGAAAAGTGGGTTCTTTACAACAACCGGCGATGATCAGCTCAGTGGTTAGACACCAACAAAGTTCTACGACACTTCCCAAAGCCAGAGTTGCACCAAAAGAAGGTCATGCTGGTCTGCGACCAGTCTCATCCATTACAGTTTCTTGAATGCAGGCAAAACCATTATGGCAGAAAAATATTATCAACAAATGGATGAAATACGCCAGAAACTTTGACAATAACTCCCAGCATTAGTCAACAGAAATGGCCCAATTCTCCTCCATGACAATGCTTGACCACACGTTGCAAAACCGACCCTTGGGCTATGAAAATGCCACCTCCACCATACTCTCCAGACCTCTCACCTACCGACTACCACTTTTTGAAGCATCTCGACAACTTTCTGCATGAGAAATGCTTCAAAAACCTAAGCGATATCAAAAACACCTTCAGCGACCTCATCGCCACCAGAAGGTAAGATTTTTACATTACTGGCATAAATACACATGTTTTGTGTTGGTAAAAGTGTGTTGATTCTGATCGTGCTTAGTTCGATCAAGAAATCTTTATTTTAGCCAAAATATGTTCATCTGAATTTAAAAGTTAAAAACCGCAATAACTTTCTTGTCAACCTGATAATAGGAGTCTTGAAGAATTTGTAATTAATTTATTTTTGTATAAATGAGGAATTGAAAGATATTTTTCTACTGAAAAATCATAAAATTACATCAGTAATTTAATTTTTATACAAACATTATCATTTTTGATGACATAAATAAAAAACCTTTAACTTTTTATTTTGAGTGGGAAACTTCTATCAGGTCCTATTTGCTTTCCCTCACCACTTAAAATGGTTTTGTTCAAGTGAGGAAGGAGGGCTAGAAAATAAAACGTTTTTTTTTTCCCTATATACTTCAATGACACAAAACTTCTTCATTGGTATCTAATGACTATGGATCAAATTCAATGCAAATCTGAAATAGTTGAATTTTCAAATGAGCTGTTTCCATTTATGCCCCCCCCTCTCCCACATACTATAAAGATACTGAAATTTGGGAATTGGTTAACGAATTATCATCGGTAGCTCTTATAACTATAAAACAAAAACTTATACATCAAAAATACTGTTGCCTGACTCAGAGTCAATAATCTGACATTATTTGAACCAAACAAATGACCCTGAAAAAGTTCAGCACAAGCGCACTTTAACTGGAAGTATTTTTTTTTTTTTTTTTTTTTCATTTTTGGAAGAGTTATATTAGGTAAAAGAGAAGACAATCCAAAGTTAAATGTCTTGTCAAACCAAAATTTCATCGTAATACAAAACAAATTCATTAAAAATGAAGTAACAACAAAAACTTTACTTACCAAAAAATTTATTGAATTCCTTTAAGTATAATTATAACTTTCTTCTTTGGTATCTAATGACTATGGATCAAATTCAATGCAAATCTGAAATAGTTGAATTTTCAAATGAGCTGTTTCCATTTATGCCCCCCCCTCTCCCACATACTATAAAGATACTGAAATTTGGGAATTGGTTAACGAACAAAAACTTTACTTACCAAAAAATTCATTGAATTCCTTTAAGTATAATTATCACTTTAAAATATTATGAAATGAATAGAAGTACTTTGATATAACCTTAAGGAAATATAATTATTTACATGTGAAATAGTCAAATTAGAATATATTGAAATGCTTGCCAATCTTTTTTTTTTATTATTCAAAAAGTTTATTTGCAAAAGTTAAATCATGAATTTTTTTCTTTTTTGGAAAAAGATAAATTTCTTTAATAAAATAAGTTTTAAAAGTCTAAAGATCATTAAACTTTGAATTGTCTCCTCTTTTCCCGATTGTAACTCTTCAGAAAATGAAAACGATAAAATACTTCCGGTTAGCTAAAGTGCACCTGTGCCAAAAGTCCAAATCTCAAGGTAAAAGATTTTGCTGTTTGAGGTTTATTGCTAAATCACCTGCTAAAGTAAAAGAGATTACAAACATAAAACCCCCTAAAAGCTTGATAGAAGCTTGGAAAAGTAATTTAAAGATTGACTGGAAGCTAGCTAGGCAGTGTGTATCATTGTACAACAGTTTATGAACAGCAGCTGAGCATCTCATCTCACATTTTTCTTTTGTTTTAACAATACTACCGTGGTCAACAACTGTTTTCTATTTCCAACAATTACATATGCACATGTAAATTAACTGTGCTAAAATTCCTTTTTGTGTGTGATACCCTGTATTTAATTATATTAAAACTGTAAGATCAGTGTACATGTGACTATTTTGGTCATTATATATACTAGCAGTTCAGTCCGGCTTTGCTCGAACCCTATGTACTATGCATATCTTGCCCTACATGTGAATACACTTTATGTAAGATTTCAAATGTTTAGACCAAAATTTGTATGAGTAATTTCATAGAGACCGCAGAGGTCTTTTTTTTTTCTTTCTTTCTTTGTTTTTTTTTTTTTTGTTTTTTTTAACTTTGACCCTACTTTTGACCACTTATCATTTACTGTTTTGGGCTCAAATCAAAGTAAAATGTTTGACTCATGCCCAAGTAACTTACATCTAAAATTTCAAGTGTTTAGGCGCAAAACTGGGGGAGAAATTTGGTAAAATCTGCAAAGGTAAACTCTTTCAACTTTGACCTTTTAGCAGCCAAATTTTTGCCCCAAAACCGATTAAAATGCTTGCCGCATGTCTGAATAACCGTTATGTATAAATTTCAAATTTTTAAACGCAAAATTGGCTGAATAGTTTGCTAGACACCACAAAGGTCAAATCTTTTGAACTTTGACCCCTTGATAGCTCAAATTTTCGACCCAAACCAATGAATAAGCTTGCCCTATCTGTGAATGCCGTTTATGTAAAATCAAATGTTTACACCAGAAATTGGCTGAGTAATTTGGTAGAGACCGCAGAGGTCAAATTTTTTTTATACTTTGACCCCAATTTTAACCCCTTAACATTTATTTTTTGGGCTCAAATCAAATTAAAAAGTTTGATCCATGTCCAAGTAGCCTACATTTAAAATTTCAAGTGTTTAGACCAAAAATTGCAGAGGAGTTTGGTAGAACTTTCAAAGGTCAAATCGTTGAACTTTGACGCGTTGACAGCCAAATTTCTGGCTGAAAACTGATTAAAAAGATTTTCCCAAATCTCAATACTCCTTACGTCAAATCTCGAGTCTCTAGACCGAAAATTGACAAAGTAATTTGGTAGGGAAATGTACACAGACATTTTCACTTTTATAGATATACTAGCAGTTCAACCCGGCTTTGCTCGGGCCCTATTTACTGTTCATAACTTTATGTGCATATATATACCATAATGCCTTTCTATATAATAGGGTTTCTTAACTACCATAGAGAAAAGTTGGTAAAGACAGCAGAGGTCAAATTTTTTTAAACTTTGACCCCAATTCTGACACCTTAACATTTACTGCTTTGGGCTCAAATCAAAGTAAAATGTTTGACTCATGCCCAAGTAACTTACATTTAAAATTTCAAGTGTTTAGACCCAAAATTGGCGGAGGAATTTGGTAGAGCCTGCAAAGGTCAAGTCTTTCAACTCTGACCTCTTGGCAGCGAAATTTTCGCCCAAAAACTGATTAAAAAACTTGCTGCATGTCTGAATACTCTTTGTGTAAAATTTCAAATGTTTAGACCCAAAATTGGCTGAATAGTTTGCTAGACACCGTAAATGTAAAAATTTTTTAACTTTGACCTCTTGGAAGCCAAATTTTCAGCCAAAAACCAATGAATAAGCTTGCCCTATGTCTGAATACACTTTATGTAAAATTTAAAATGTTTAGACCAAACATTGGCTGAATTATGTTAGAGACCGCAGAGATCAAATTTTTTAAAACTTTGACCCCAGTTTTGACCCATTAACATTTACTGTTTTGGTCTCAAATCAAATTATAAAGTTAGATCCATGTCAAGTAATCTATACCTAAAATTTTAAGTGTTTAGACCCAAAATTGACGGAGGAGTTTGATAGACTTCTCAAAAGGTCAAATCGTTGAACTTTAACCCCTTAACAGCAAAATTTCTAGCCGAAACCCGATTAAAAAGATTTTCCCAAATTTCAAGCCTGTAGATCAAAAATTGACAGAGTTATTTGGTAGGGAAATGTACACAGACAGAAAGACACACACAGACATTTTCACTTTTATAGATATATATATTAACATGAAAAACCCCCATCCTTCACTTTTGAAGTCCTTAGATGCCGAAAAGCCTTCTACACTAGTAGTGTCTTTCCTCATACTGTTACATTTCAGAATTTCCTCCCTGTTTCTTGCTTCCCTGACTGTACTAACCTACTGTACATAGTTTAAATGTAATGTGAAAAGACATCTGTTGGACACAATTCCAAATAGTAGCCTATTACATTCCAAATGACAATAAGCCTTATTTGGGATAAAAATGAATTAGATTCAGTGCTGGACTTTACAATCGCCTTTCTATCGGCATTATTGGGAGAAATGTCTTGAGCCTTCCAAGCTCACTTGACATCAAATATACATTTTGGATATTTCCCAATTGAATAAATTTTACTCTTTAAAAAAATAAGAAATAAAATGAATAAGTTGCCAACGTTTTCCAACAAAAGTATTCGTGGACAAGCATTAGAAAATGTATTTTCAAATCTAATTGATCTTAATTGTTTTTTGGGTTTTTTTTTTTCTTCCATGGATTATTTCCGTCCAGATAGATTTGAAAATACATATTATAATGCTTGTCCACAAATACTTCTATTGGAAGACGTTTATAAGTTTACTTGCTTTGATTAGTACCTTTTCCCTCAAAGTGATTGTTACACATCTGCTCCATAGATGCAGAAAAGGATTTTTTTTTAAATTTTAATAAAATTTTTTAAATTGTTTTTAAATCAAAATATCAGGCCTTAATGTTTTTATCAACTAAGAGACAACACTAAATAAAACATCAATTTATTTTAACTGATAGGTTGGTTGTTTTTGTTTTATGGCATATCAACCCTTTTCAGGTTGTTTAATGCCGAATCCAAAGATTTTGAAGAAAATTTTTTAATAGAATATATTTGCTGTTTTCACGTCAGTTTCTATTTAACCCATAGTTGGAACCCTAACAGGTACTACCACTCCGGGTCAGTGGAACTGGGAGCAATGGTAATTAAAGGGTGGGTCCACACTCCCCAAAGCCCACAAACTGGGGCCTCACCACTGAATATAGTTTAAGGTCATATCCAGGACCCCAATTGAGGGACTTTTACCCTCTGCAGGGGGGGCAGTCGGCGTATTCTAATACCCCACCGACAGGGCCTTCACTGATAGAAGAAAACATTCTACTTTTCAAACATATTTGTTTCTCTCTCTCTCTCAACTGATATAACATGCTCTTTTTCACCTTTTCCCACATCAACACGTGTGAATTACTTTTTGTGTGTCGCCTACTGTCCGCCTCAATCCTGTTGCTGCTATGGAAACTAATGTGTAATATACTGATAAATATTTTTAAAAAGTAATGAATGTTAATTGATTTCTTTAAATGAACATAACTAATTCATAAATCAATATCAATTCATATATTTAAGGTCAGAAACCAATATAAAACAATGTTAGTTTCTAATTCGAATTTATTCACATATGTTGCACCATATGTATTATTATACTTGTAATCTAGATGTCCGGATGATGCATTAAAAAACAAGGCTCTATACCAAGATTAAACAACTTTGAATAAAATTTTACAAGAATTCTGTAACAATTACATAATTATTTTCCTTTGTATATTAATCACTCAAGGAGTGGTTAATATGCTATTCAGTAAAAAAAAAAAAAACAAAAAAAAAAACACACACTGGCATGTTCTAACTCATATAGAGATAGGTTATATAATTATAACATTGTGTATGAACAATTTTTTTTTCATTTCTGCTCACGTTTCACCCCCTTTATGAACAGTTCCATTCGAGACATCACTGTGACAGAGCATTGTATCTCATTCCTCACTTATAGCAATTGTTTTATCAGATGAGAGCAATCTCATTAACTCAATTTCATTCCAATAGTACGTGTACGAGATGTTGGCTGAATCAGCTAGTCTATTATTTCTATTTTTATAACATACTCCAAATCATGTCTTGCATTGATGAAAATGTTGAATAAAATTGATTTCAATTGTAGAGAAGAAGTTTATCCCTTTTAACAGAAAACGTTCTGATCATTTTCTCCATTCTAAACAAAGCTAATAAAGATGGATACAGCTGCAGCGACAATGCAACAAAATACCAATCTCTAACAAGCTGCACCATCAAACTCTACAAATTCAATGGTGGAATTTATTGACAGTTTTTACAACAGTATCATGAGGATCTGCAGTCAACTTGGACATCCATAAACAGCAAAAATATTTTATAGTTTGACAATTGAAAACTAGAAATTTAAACAAAATTGGAAACATAAGGATTAGGGTTGGGACAGGTGTATACAAGGTGATCCGCATTCATTCCTGGATAACGCAGATTGGGGTGGGGGCACCATAATTTGAACATTTATAGAAATTAAGGTACTTATGCAGAATAAGAACTATGTTATAATCAGCTTATTCCAGACAAGTTATGTAAACTGTCAGAAGGTGCTGAAGTGCTAAGCCAATGAAATTGTAGCAGCCGACAGTTGGCAAACATTATCTTTGGTTTATAAAATTGTTATGTAAAAAGTTCTTCCTAGCTTTTCATATTTAGAATCACTTTCTTAAATAATGAACTTATTTCATCATGGTCCATAAACTGCACAAGCCTCTTGTTTTTCATCGAAATTACTATAAAATCAGTTTTTGGTTATAATTTTTTTTTTTTCACTGTTTGCTTGAGTTTTAAACATTGGTCATTTTTGCGGTAAAAAAAAAAAAAGAAAAAAAAAAGCAGTTTATGGCACCTTTCGGCAGTTTATATAAGATGCTCGAAATATGCCAATGATAATGTGGTCTCTATTCTGGATAGCTATTGAAATTAAAGATTGAATAGTGTGAAATAAAACAATCTTTTAAAATCCTATTTAGGAAATTAAATCCATTAGAGTGCATTTCAGTTTCTTCGTAAACTAGTCAACATTTTAATCTTTCGTTAAAAGAAACAAAATAATGAATTACGTTGTGCCCTGTCGAAAACTGAAATTAATTTTGGAGCATTTAAATTATCGAATAGAAAAATTTATTTAAACTGGCTTTAACATTCTTAGCAAATCCTCATGTATTAAAAGATTCAACGTTTTGGAAGCTAAAATTAAATCAATACAATTAGTTATAATTTTATAATCTGGTACAGCTTGAGTAAGTATTGCTTGGACTCATTGAGAATGTCCTTGACAATTAACAATCAATTCAACAGTGTCTTTGTGGCTGTCGGGTCAAGGTATGGTTTTGTTCAGATCCACCCTCTCAGGCTTTCCCTTATCTTTTGGAGAAGGGGTTATTTTATTTCTAATTGTCTGAGGCTCCTCTGCTGAGGAATGTCGATGGGGTTACTCAGGCATTTTTGTGGGCCACAGCAGACTTCAACTAGTGTGTTAGCTTTTCAAAACCTCATCTGACCTTGTGTGTAACCTTCAGCAGAGGAGGCAAATAAAAATACCGTCAGAATTAAATTTAACTTTACAAAACCGTATTAAGAAACAAATGAAAAAAAAAAGAATTAATGTAAGACTTCCAGGCAACGCCAGGTAAATACAGCTAGTTGTATAAAAAAAAAAATTAAAAAATTAAAAAAACTTGCATGACAAAACTTTTATGTTTGTTTGCTTTCTTAGCAACAGACCCAATTACACCGTTTCTATGAACATAATTTATCAGAGCCCATCCAGAAAAGTGGACAGACTATAAATTATTTCCCCAATATTATTGATTTCTGGCACGTTTTCCTTTCCTTTTTATATAAACAGAACTGTTTACCCTAACAATGAAAAATCCCTGCAAATCATTGCTAACAATAAAATATTCAGCCATTTTGAATAGACATTCACAGCTAGATGAAACCTATAAAAATCTGAAGGCAGAGAATACTACAAGCCATAGGGTGGGTAAAATTAATTCCTTAACTAGAAAAGTTTGGCAACACTTTCATGTTCGCTTATGAAGATTAAAATCAAGATACAATGATACTAAACCTTATATTTAGAATCCTTATTTCAATTTGGATCAAAATCCATTACACGATTTTGATTTTAGATTATGCCTAAAATTTAAGACTAAAGCATAAGAAATTGAAATTCAAGGAATCTTGCTTAATTGCTGTCTAATGACAAGACCTAATTGAATGCAAGCCTTCAATATTCAGGTTGTGCCTATATTATGTCCCTTTAAACCCCTTTAAAATACTGAAAACAAAAACTGAAATTTGATGAATATTTATTAATTGATACATAGTTAAAATTTCACAAAATTCAAACATACCTGAATTTTCACAAAGGGCTTTCATTCCCTTTTGTCCAGTTTGCATAAAACTAAGTTAAACTAAATACAACTCGTATTACCCACCCTTATTCATAATGATTGGTTAATTAGTTTGGAAATGACTCTTATACATAGAAATATATAAACATATACACATACCTAATTTTTATTGTCCTTGCACAAAAGCACCAGAATACAAAAGGTTTTCTACTATTTCTGTCTATCTAATATAATAGGCGGTTTCTGTTTGATGTTAGTTGGAGCACTGCTGCATTGTCTGCTGCATCAATGATGAAAGGGACAGAGACTTTTCCAAATCAACGAGACTGGCACCAACCCAGTAACAATGGGTTGTAAACAAATAGTCAAGACAGACGGCTGTGTTACAATGCAGTGGCTTTGCCAGTCAATTACCAACGACATTTACATTTACAAATTAAATTCCTTGTTCAGTCTTTTGCTGCATTTTGTTCTGCATACGTTTTAGTGACAGACTGTCGATTGATTCTCTCTTGTAACTTCCTTTGATTAGTTGCCATTCTTAAAAATCTAGGGGTCCCCAGTCATATCCTAATGTCTGTGCTTCCAATGATCCTGTTATTTTTGTCCCAAAGGTGTGTTCCTGGTTTTACGTAATCTGATCCCTTTCGAATGCTAATTAATTGTTGAATATATGAATGGGTATAAACTTTTTGTATTGTAGTACAATATATTTTAGAACAATCAAAAAGTAGGGTTTATATACTAACTAGCCTGAGTGCCCAGCGTTGCCCGGGTGTTTGTAGGTGTAAAAAAAAAAAAAAAAAAAGTGGTAGTAGGTAGGCAGGCTCGAACCGGTGACGTGAAGGCGGAAAAGAAAGTGAAAGAAAACCTGATGTCTTGCCCCTACTCCATGATGCGAATGGAAGTGTGAAGCGTTCAAATTAAACATAGTCAATCAAAAAGATGACTTGCAGAAATAGCATTGCTTTTAAATCTCCCACGAAGGTCGTTTTTAATGTGGGGGGAAAATCAGCTAGGCCAAAAAAGGGGGCATTCTAGCAGTAGCCAAATAAACAGTAATTGTCTCAGTATGAAAGGTTTTCCCTACATTGACTAAGGACCAATTACAGAACAAATACTAACCGGGTGAAGGCCGGGAGTTGGTAGTTGCGTTCGATTAGTTTTCCTTTATTTATACGAAAAAGACAAACAAACACTCGAAAAGAGGGAATTTTTTAAAACTCGATCAAAAACAAAAAGATAGAGACAATGTCCGTTTGCGAATCTGAGATATTACGATCTACAAAGTATGCAAAAACCTCTCAGAATCTAACCTACGTGAGAACTCCCATCCAAAAAGCCTTTTGTGGACATACACAAATGCTTGTGCCCATTTTGCCTTTTATATATTAGACTAGCATGGGTGCCCAGTGTTGCCAGAGTGTTTGTTGGTGTGTGGGTAGAAAAAAAAAAGTTTTGGTAGGTAGGTAGGCTTAAACCCAAAGCCTTGAGGTGAAGGTGGAAAGTGAAAGGAAGCTTGATAACGTAGCATGATGCTAAGATGGCAGAGAAAGTGAGAATCATTAAAACTAAATAATTAAAAAGTTAAGTGAATGTGTTGACACAGGTGCGTAAATTGAATGAGGTCAAACATCACGTCATAGGGGAATGAAATCCCACACTTAACTTTGGCGGCAAGCCAGTTTCAGCATATTTGTTTAAAGGAGAGTGTCCAAATGAATAGAAATTGTCTGATATGATGAGTTTTCCCTGCATTGATCAAAGCTCATTGCTTTCTGGACGTACCTACCTGGCGCGCGTGTATTTGCTCCAGATTCAGTTTCGCTTTTTTATACAGAAAAGCCAAATAAACACGCGAAGAGTAAGAAATAGCATGAAAATAGCATGTAAAAGTCGCTCAAATAAAAGATAGAGATGGCCTCTTTTGTAAATTGGAGATATTATAATCTAGGGAGTATATAAAAAGAAAGAAATAGTAACCCCTCAAGTGCCCCCCCTCTCTGAAAAGAGCCTTTGCTGGACATACAACAAAAACCGTCCTCTCATAATGACGACCAGTTCTACGCATGCTTCAGATGATGTCATGACCTGATTTAGTTTAAATAGTTGAAGAATTGACTAAATTTCATGTACGTTGTGTTAGTTCTGTTGGTTAGAGCGTTGGTTCATTATCTAAATGTTTTGGGTTCGAATCGTGGTGTGAGATGTCTTTTTTTTTCTTTTTCAATTTTTTAAATTTGAATATTGAACCAGTGTTATTTAAGCCATTTTTCACGTAACGTTCGTTTTTCTGTTTTTTTTTTTTTTTACTTCGATTATTCTTAGATTTTCATTAACACCCCTGACTGACCACACACACCCAAAAACACCCGGGTACCCACCGATTTTTTAAATTTTAATATCGAAACAGGCTTGTGTTTTTTTTTGTTTTTTTTTAGTTCTAACGTTTGTTTTTCTGTTTTCTTTTTTCGATTTTTACATTTAACATCGTTCGTTTGCCTTACGTTAATTTTTGTTGTTTTTTTTTTCGATGTTTTGATTACCCCCACCACCCGGGTACCCCCCGCTTAAGTTTTAATGTTCGTTTTTCTGTTTTTACTTCGCTTATTCTTAGGTTTTCATTAACAACCACACACACCTACAAACACTCGGGCAACGCCGGGTACCCCACCCCCGATAAACAGGATTTTTAACGTTCGTTTTTCTGTTTTTTTTTTTTACTTCGCTTATTCTTAGGTTTTCATTAACACCCCCACCCCCGCCCGACCACACACACCGAAAAACACCCGGGCAACGCTGGGTAACCTTCGCTAGTCTATATATATAAAAGCGAAAATGTGTGTATGTATGTATGTTCGCTTTTTGTGTATGTCTACAAAAGGCTTTTTTCAGAGAACCGATCGGTCGCCTCACAACTTCTTAAAACTTTTTATATCGCGTCTAAATGATAATATTTACGACTTAATGGTGGTCGCCTCTCTATTTAATTTGCCCGACTTTGAAACGTTAAATATTCGACATTTTCGGATTGGCACGTGTTACTTTCATTTTTCGGTATAAAAAAAGTGAAACTCGATTCGAATCGCTGGCCCACGGTCAGTGGTCTCTAGAAAGCGATTTGGTCAATGTCGGCTTATCGTCATATCAGACGCTTGCTTTCATTATGAGACGAGACTGAAGTGTACAATCAAAACATTTTTTTGTTTTATTTTTTTAAGCCAACTTCTCATATCAGAGACAGAATCAGAGCAAGTAATTTAGGAACTAGAGTTTTTTCAAAACTGACCTTGGATTTTTTTTTCATACGACTTCCGACCTCTGGTTCAAAATAGTCTATTTAATAATTCCAGAAGGAACAAAACAAAGATTAAAAATAACACAACTGTTCCCATCCAGACCAAATTCACAAAACACTGGGTGTAAGCCAATGATATAATCATCATTTTCAACAATTCTCAAAACAAAATCTCTGAGGACTTTCAGAAAAAGAGATTTGGAATAATACCAACATACCAAATAACATTTTAATAATAGGGAAGCATTTCAGACTACAACTATTGTCTTTGCTATTATGTTATTTATTAATCAGGTTACAAAGGAAGAGATGCTAGTAAAGCATATACTGATGAGGGACCAGATGACTTAGGATGCCAAGTTCGAATCCAGTCGGTTCCAAAGCATCATTTTCACCACGATTATCGGCAATCTTGGCGTGCTTCTTTTTTAGAGCCCAAATTTTAGTAAGGAGTGGAGAAACCAGTACGATTAAAGTAATTGATCCGATCAAAGATTATGTCATGCTGATTTGTGTGAATTTACATTCTTATGTAAGCAGAGATAAAGTCAGCAGTTTTTGCACGGGTCATTGTTCAAAGTCTATATCAACACCACCACTTCTGGGATAGAGTTTCGCAATCTGCGGATGGAAATTCTTTAGAGTTGTGAGATGGAAAGCAGTTTCTTTTTTGTAAACAGACTCTGGAATCAGCATTTTTTTTTTTTTTTTTTTTTTAGCTAACTCCCCATTTTTGTATCTAAGACAATTTTGCTGTTAAATCATAAACTACCTTCACTAGAAAATAAAGTGCAAAACTTTAACTATAAGGATATTATTATTTTTTTTTTAAGTTCAATTCCAAATCTACCACAAGACACTTTTGTACTAAACTAAAAATAAAAAAATTAGCAAATGAAATCTATACGCAAAGTGAGACGTACTGACAGTGATATTAAAATGCCATTTTTTTTTATTCACAATAGAAGAACAGCTTCATAATATACTTCATCATGGATATCCAAACATAATTAAAATAATAATTTGAATTGTACATTCCTTTTAAAAACGAATTCTCATCAATTAACTTTTTTTAGAAAGTATTTTCTTATTCGAGAATTGTTTTCAGTTTTATCCATGCATAATTTTTTAGCATTTGAGGTGAAAAAAAAAGAGTCCTAGTTTGTCATTTATAAACAACTCCTAGCTTCTCTAAACACACACTAACGAAATAACTTCTTCACATTTCTAGATTTCCAAGTTATTCATTTCACCTCTTTTAGTCCGTTTTTCTGTTTCACTTTTTCTTGGAAACTACTGATCTGATTTGGCTGAAATTTTGTATAAACCTTTTTTTATGATAAGGTGCAGCAAATTAAGCATTATGGTATCCAGCTTAAAAAAAAAAATGAAAAAAGAAAAAAATGAAATGTCAACATTTCATAAGATGTCAGAAAGATTTACCATTATTGTTACTTGTTTCTCATGGACAATGCAAAAAAAAAAATCAATTAAAAAATGCTCCCAGGCAACACCGGATTAAAACTAATAACAATAAAGTAGAATATGAATTTAAACGTTTTCAAAATTAAAAACATTTTATAAACGGTTTGAATAGTCAATTTTTAGTATTTATGACTTCTAAATTCAAATACATCAATTTATTTTATCAACTTGGCCGAAGAATTTTTGTTCATTTTTATCTTGGTTTATTGTTTAAGAAAAAGTGAAAACACAAAAAAAAAAAAAAAAAAAATAATCAAAATATTGCTAGAATCAGTTTTTTTTTATGCAGCCATATTGCTTTCTGCAACGATTAATGTGTTATTCTGAATTATATTTAATTTGAAAACATGTCTCTATTTACTTGCTTCCCCACGAGGGCAGAGTTAGACACAAGGTCGGTTTTTAATGTGGGGAAAAAGAATCAAGCTCCCCCAAAATGGGCACTCTGTATAGGAACAAAAATTTAGTTTCCTCAGTCTAGAAAGACTTCTTTCTTCACTAACCGAAGGCCAGATAGAGAAAGTGTTGCATTATACACGGTTCCTACCCCAAAAGACTATGGTGTTTTGAGAGTGAGCACGTTGATAACTGAAATATGATTATTTGATATGGCAGGGGAGCATATGAGAAAATTACTGTTTTCCTTTGGTTTATGGAAAATGAAAACGGTACTAACCTTATGCAGGTTTAACTGGCTTCCTCCAAAGGAAGAAATGTCATGGGAGTATGAAATTCACAAGCGGTCCCCAGTCACATGTATACCATCGTAAAGGGAGATGATGACAGATGATATACAGTACCTGGAATTCCCAAATTTGTCACCCATCTGGTACTAGCCAGACTCAATGTTGCTTAACTTTGGTGATCTAACAAGAACCAGTGTATCAACGTGATTATGCTGCATATTTGGTTTAGGGGCACACATGAACAATAATACTTGACAGTTTGCCCTTTTACGTTTAGACAACACTGAATGTTTAAAGATTTCAAGAATTAATTCCGAATCTTAAAGTGACATGGCAGTAACTACAAGTCGGCCGTTTTAGTCTATCTAGTACTAATAGAAATTTAGTATCTGTCTGCTATCACTTCTATTAATTGTACCAAGTTAAAAATTCAGTTTACTATATTATTTCAGATTATCTTTTAGGTTTAGATATAGGAGGGGGTGAGGATAGTGTAATATCTGTTTTATTGTCATGGTATCATCAACCAGGCATTACCTCCTCCTCAGAGAAGGTTGTGCACATCAATAAAAAATTGCTGCATCTGGCTGTTTCTAAGTTATATAGTAACAATTTAGTAACAATTCTGGATTATAACAAGGCCGATAGCCATTAGTCGCATGATCACGTGTAATGAATGAATGTATGAATGAATGTGTGAATGTAGGATTGACATGAAATTCTTAAAGATAAACTAAAATGACTGAAAAATGGGCTGAAATGACTTCAATAAAAAGTAAATGACTTACAATGACTTTAATGAACTTAAGGATGAATTGAATGACCTTAAAAATGACTTGAATGCTTAAAAAATAACTGGAATCCTTCAAAAACAACTTGAATGGCTTTGAGACGGACTGGCTGTAAAGTGGGTGATCATTTTACATTAAATTAATACAGAAAAGTGATCCCCCAATTTATATCACAAAGTTACAAACATAAGTACAACATGTAAGTACAGATACTACACTTTGATCTTGGCCAAAAGGCCAAGAAAAGCGGTATTTATTTGCTCCCCCACCGAGCAAATTAGGCACAAGGCCGAATTTTTAATGTGAGGAGTGAAGGAGAAATGGGGACTAACTTCCCGGGGAGTAGGGGAGCTGAATAGTGACAATTGGCATGAAGGGTTGCCCCTACATTGACCAAGGTCTTATATGTGAGATGGTCTTTGCCAGACCGATACTACACTTTGATCCTGGCCAAAAGGCCAAGAAAAGCTTAAAAAGCTAAGAACAGCATGTATAACAACAGACCTTTGATCTTAACCAAAAAGGCCAAGCACAAAAGTGTTACGGACAGGCCGACCGACGGAGTGACTTATAGAGTCGCTTGCATGCAACTAAAAATGGCTGACGTTTTGATGCTTTTAAACTGACAAATAGAAAATAATGTCCATTCAAGATTGAAAGAAAAGGTTTATTACTCCTGGTTCATTTGTATTCCTAAATCAAAAGGAATACCAAGGTCTTATGTATAACATGAAAAGAAACTGGAATCTTAAGATCTCTATCATTCCAGTAATTATAGGAGCAACTGGAATCATGAAAAAGAATTTCAAAAACTACCTGGCAAATATACCCGGTGAACCAAGTGCAAGATAGATTCAAACAATTATACTTAAACGGGCAGTCAGAATCTTAAAAAGATCTCTTGGTTGGAATATCTGAGTTAGCGGATGAATGATTGGCATCTGTTAGGATGCTTCATCCCTAGCTTGAACTGATTAAAAAAAAACAAAAAAGGAAAAGATTAAATTTATCACATGCTCTTATTGTAGAGAAGAACCAAAATATATTGCTAAATTACAAGGTTGTTCTTATTTGAGAGAAAACTCCAGTGACAGTTAAAATGAGTTCTATTTTTCTGTTTGAATTTTTTTTTTTTTTGTAAATATGACATTATATATATTTTCTTTTGAATTAAAATTTCTGATTTTTAACTATCATTTTCTACAAAGAGCTGATTAAAAAAAAAATTCTTGATTTTATTTACACCTTTAGGATGTTATCTCTTTGTAAGGGTAGTCACAGAGTTTCGACTATGGGTATAATGAGATTAATTTTGTCCTTGAAATGCAGTAATTACAGTAACCTAAAAATCTATAAGCTAGAATTTTTAAAAATAATTTATATCTTACATTCATTCACGTTTTGAAAAGGTCATGGTCAGAAAGGGACACAACAAAAATTCTGTACAAGAATTAAAAACGGTTTTATTTTGTTTTTGTTAAATATAAATAATTTATAGTATTTTTATAAAATATTAAATGAGGAATCATTTAGACATAAAATTAGTGTTTCGCTTTCAGATAACCACAACATCTGGTCAAATTCGATAGCCATTTTGTTTTGATTTGGCTTATTCACGTAATGTTGACACATTTCAACCGTCGTTTTCTCAATTTTGTATGCATAATACTAAGTGGATTTTAAATGGAAACGATTGCCAATTTAGTAATGTTAAAAAAAAAATTTTTCAAGACAATAGCAACATAACACTATTTGTAGCATATACCGAATTTTTCTCATGTTCTTTGATTGCGATCTTAAAAAATACAATGTAACCCAGATATAAAAGACTTCTCAGGTTCCTATAGCTTTCTTATATCCGGGTTACACTATACATTTACACAGGCTCTAATCTGGAACCAGAGAAAGTATCTTATATCCGTTCTTTTTTTTTAAATCGGGTCTTATATATCTGGGTTACACTGTATTTATAACTTGGCCTTCGGGACAAGATCAAAGTGTAGTATCTGCACTTCTATTTCTTGTTCTCTTTCGGTGGAGGAGAAATCCTTCACGACTGAGACAATTTTTATTTTTGTACCGTTTCTCCACGTTAAAAAACGACCCTGGTGTCTAACTGTCTCGTGGGGAGGCATAGTAAATAGGTACACTGTATTTATAAAGATTGGATGATTCTAATTTTTGATGGATTTAATTTTTTTTTTCTTTCTTTTTGCTGCTTACAAAAAAAAAAAAAACTCACTTTTATTACTCGTTCCCACGTAACTATCATTTATCATTCTTACTACTTTCTTAACACAAAAGTCGGCTATCGGATAATAATTGTCGTTTGAGAACCAAATCGTCACCATTCAGAGACAAGTGACGGTTCAATAACGAACAATTTATGTAAAACGACATAATCAAGAAAAAAAAAATGTCTTTGTAGTAGAAAGTTTCTACTGTTAGCTGTTATTCTTCTGACACAATTCCAATTCATAAAATCCGCCCCCTCCCCCGACTATTCTGATACCCAAAAAAACGTAAGAGGATGACAAACTGCGTCATGTTATGAAATGTTTACATCACAAGAAGTAAAAAATAAAATAAAATAATTAAAAAAAAAAAAAGGTTTTTAAAAAATGGTAACTACTGCATTGGAAGGAGGATGTTTTGAAAACCATTTTTTTTATCGTCTTGTGACATGAACAAGAGGCGAACTGCATATGCAGGCAGACATTTTGTTATAAACAGATGATAAATTATGCTGCATTCGCCAACTTTGGCATCTGCGAAATTAAGTTAATTCTTGTCTGTTCAAAGAAATCGACAATATTTTTCTCTCTCTTTGACTTGGTAAATTTCCTGTCCACATTTAATTGCTTCCCCACGAGGATAAAGTTAAACACAAAAGTCGGTTTTTAATGTGGAGAAAATTTAGCTCTCCCCAAAAGAGCACTTTTTTAATGACCAGGAAAAGTAGAAGACTTAGCTATTTTTCATTAAAATCTGCCATTAAAAATTTATTCTGTCCTCAGTCAAGGGAAGAGAAATCCTTCTCAACTGGGACAATTTTTATTGGTGATTCAAAAAAGTTCAGAAAAGTATGCAATAAAAATTGTCTAGGCCTTATGGTTTCATTTGGTTTTGTTAAATATTAATAAATGAGGGATAATTTTCATTTAAAATCAACTTATTATTATGCATGTGAAATTTAGAAAAGAACGGTTGAAATGTGTGAACAGTATGTGAATAAACTACACCAAAACAAAATCGTCACCGAATTTGACCTGATGTCATGTTTATCTAAAAACGAAACTCAAATTTTATCTCTAAATGATTCCTCGTTCAATAATATTTATTATTAATAATATAAATTAATAATATTTAACAAAAACATAAAACTATTCTGAATATATATACTGAATTTTTTCGCCTTCTTCTGAGCGCAACCATTAAACATTACATTTTTGATTTGTCTCATCCAAATATTCGTAAAAATAAATACAAAATATGGCAAAAGGTAAAAAAAAAAAATGGAGGATGGGAAGATTTCATTTTAATTAGTCTTAAACTAACTTTACTAACAACTTCCATTGACCCTATCGTACTTGTAAAAATGAATAGTGACACCAAAACATCTCATCTATCCAATACATTCATGCCAGTCACCAAAACAACTCAATTACTTCAAAGCTTTTACTCAAAATTTAAAGAAACATTGAGCATTTGAGCCTTTTGTGGATGAGCCCCAACACTACTAGAAAAAAAAAATTAGTTTTTTCTACTTTTATGAGTTCTCCATATATATCTTTAGGATTAGACTGTACAAAATGCAGAATAAACGCCACTGTGGAAAGCACCATGGAATGGTAGACAGCATGAGTTTATGTGTAAACAAAAATATAAAAAGAGAACGATCATTTTTTATGCAGATACCCATCAACATACCCCATTATGACTCATTCATGATGGGATGAGTCTCCTAGCAGCTTTGAGACTGGGTAGAAAGTACTCGCCAAGAATCTGTTCTTGACACTCAGCCTGACAAGTGCGGGGCCGAGAATCAGCCCAGTACCTGTTGGACTGAGGTATGCCACCTGGGTATCACCCAGGAGGTTCATCCTCCTCGGCCTTGCCACTCGGCTTTCGGGTGGGGCAAGTTTATGGCTTGTTGCCTGAGGCGCCCCGACCAGAGAATGCCGACGGGGATGCTAAGGCAATTTTTGTCGAGGCAAGAGTGCCCCTTCTTTAGGAGAACTTGCCTATTCCACACTTTCTGACCTTGTGTCACACTTTGCTGTGGTGGGCAGCAATCAAATTATCTACCCAACCACATGAATTCCTTCCATCCCTTTAAGTAATAAAGGGTTGTTTTTTTCTCCAATACAATCCGAATTTTGTCTTTTTTTTTCCACTTTTTTTTCGAGGGAGAGGTGGATTCTTATTTATTTGTCACCGCCTCACGAGAGCAAAGTTAGACACAAGGTTGATTATGAATGTGGAGAAGGGGGATCCAAGTCACAAAAAGGAGCATTCTGGATTAGGACAAAAATTTAAATTACCTCAGTCTAGGAGGATTTCCCTTTCATTGACCAAGTACAGTAAAAATAAGATATGATACCAGAAGGGATCGGGAGGTGACAGTAGCTAGTGGTTAATGATACGGACAGACATCCTGGGTGTTCGATGTTCGAATCCAATTCGTTCTTCAGAAACAATTTCACTTAGGATGTTGGCAACCTTCAAATGGTTCCTCCTATAAGTACTCTATGCCTTTTTAGAAAAAAAGACTAACTAAAAAGATATCGGGGAAACCAATGTCCATAATAGAACCTGGTTCATTATGAATGAATCACAACAAATACACATTGCACCTAGCCGAAAGGCTTGCGGTGGTAGGGTATTTCTTTTGGCAGAACTATTCAACAAAATATCTAAATATTTAATAGTCGATAATATTTTTGTATTTGGATTGTTCGGACTATCGTTCTCATCTTGGTTATTAATCTTACAATGTTTCTTCCTTCCTCCTTCAGCTGCATATCCACAGTTGATGTTATTGTTGAATGGTGAAAAATGTTTTTTTTCTTTTGCTTTTTCCAACGAACATAGTCGATTATGTTCGTTGGACAAACAAAAGCAGAAACGAATTTTTCACCATTCACCAATAACATCAACTGTAGATATGCACCTGGAGACTGAGGGAGGTTACATCGGCCGAAACGTTGTAAGAATAATAACCAAAATAATAACAATAGTTTTAACAATCCAAATAATACAAAAATATTTAATAGTCCGGTGGAGGTGAAAGTGCGCTGGTTGACCACTGGAAGACTTACCTTTAAGAATTTGGGATTAAATTGTTAAGTTAAAGTACAGAATAGTTACAAAACACCCTCCCCTCCCCATGTGAAAACACAATACGTTCGACAACAAATACCCAACTTCTTAAAGGTTGTCAACCAGCACACTTTTTACCGGTCGATAAAAAAACTGATATAGTTGCGAACAGTTACTTTATCATTGGATCTCCCCCCCCCCGGACATTAGACCTGAAAGGGAGGAAGGGGGTAAGTTTGCGAAAACAACTGAGAAGCTCTCTTTTGACTTCTAGGTTATTAAAAAAAATGTTCTCTAAAATTGACCTTTTATCGCATCCTGTTGTCATGGAGAAACAGATATACACACATTTTTTTAAATTTTTACAAGAGAGTAACCACTTATCAAGACTCAAAAGCCACTCAAGGAGCCCACTTGGGGATGCTGATCACGCTGTGATAATGGTAGAAATCGCCCTTAATTCTCAACCCAAAACTGAAGACCCACTGCTCAAAACTACGAGGTATTACAAAAAGGCTGACTGGGAAGCCATCAGGGATCTCATCAGAGATGCCCCATGGCGAAATATCTTTTCTCTTCCAGCTGAACAGTGCGCAAACGAAACCACTGAATGGTTCAAAACTGCAATTGAAGCACATATTCCGACACGGAAATTCTATAACAAGCCCCACTCTCCTCAATGGTTTACTTCTACTTGTGCAGTTGCCATTGCTCAAAGGCAGCATGCGTACCGCAGATTTAACCGACATAAGTCCAGTTCAAACAGACAGAAGTATATAGAAGCTAGAAGTAATTCTAAGAGAGAAATAGCGACAGCTAAGACTGAATACACTGAAACCATCAGAAAACGCATCGAAGCACAGAAATTAGGAACCCGTGATTTTTGAAAAATCTACAACAGTGTAGTAAATAATGGGCAGTCAACGATTCTCCCACTATCAAACAATTGTGAGGTTGTTTGAATGGCAACTGAGAAAGCTAACCTACTTGCCAGTCGGTTTGCCTCTAACTCCACATTGGATCCGGTACACTACTCCCTCCCTGACTTTCCTTTACAGACAGACGCCACACTAGATGATTTAAAAATCACTCCTTCTCAGGTACATGGTATCATAAAATACCTAGACACCTCAAAAGCATGTGAACCGGATCTCATCCTGGCTGTGCTATTAAAATATGATCTGCTGAGGTTGCTCCAGTTCTCTTCAAACTTTTCAATAAATGCCTAGACAAATTTTGCTTTCCTGACTGCTGGAAAACCGCTTCTGCGGTACCAATTTTCAAGAATTCTGGCGAAAGAACTGATCCATTAAATTATCACCCCATTAGCCTTCTCCCGCTTTTCACCAAAATATTTGAGTCCTTAATTAATCAAGCTCTAGTCCATCACCTTACAGCTGCTAAACTTCTGACCAACAAACAATATGGATTTAGGCAAGCATGTTCCACAGCAAACATCCTAACTAATCTCTGAACGTATATATATATATATATATATATATACCGTTCACTAGACAAAACAGAGGAGGGTAGAGCGGTAGCCCTTGATATATCTAAGGCTTATGACAGGGTGTGGCACGATGGTCTTTTAAGGAAAATTAGATCATATGGTATCACTGGAAGAATACATAATGTAATTAAATCCTTAAGTAAGAGAAAAATCCAGGTTGTCCTTGACAGTCGTACATCTAAACAATATGATATAAATGTGGGAGTACCTCAGGGGTCTATCCTTGGGCCTTTATTATTTCTGATATTCATAAATAACCTCCCTGATAAAATTGTTTCAGAGATGGGTATATTTACTGATGACACCACTCTCTATAACAGGCACAAGGGGAAAACAAATGAACACAAGGAAATGGCAGAAACACTAGAGGACGACCTCAAATCTGTAGTGGAATGGGGACAAAAATGGATGGTCACATTCAATGCTGCCAAGACTAACCTTGTCTCCTTCAATAATTACAAGAAACTTTCTCTACCACCAATAGCAATGGCCAAGAACACATTACCCGAAAGTATTTCCTTTAAACTCCTCGGCCTAACGTTTACAGGGAACATGAACTGGAATAGATACATTGAGAACATTGCCAAGGCTGCTGCGAGGAAGGTAGGCTCTCTCTCTACCATGCTAGAAAACTACTTACGCCTGAAAGTATCTTGTGTCTCTATAAGGCCTCCATTCGCCCATGTATGGAGTACTGTTGTCACATTTGGGCTGATGCATCTACTACTTGTCTCTCACTCCTGGACAGGGTTCAAAAGAGAGTCGCCAACCTGATAGGTTCTGAACTGTCATCTAGGCTTCAGCCTCTGTCCCATCGACAAAATGTTGCATCCCTCTGCCTGTTCTACATGTACTTTAATGGTGAATGCTCTGACGAACTACAAGCACTTGTACCGCCTTGATGTGAATACCCCCAACAAACCTGACAAGCAGCCAAATTCCACCTCTTCACAGTAGAGATCCCTAGGTGTAAGAAGGCCTTCTACTCCATTGGTTTCTTCCCCAGAACTGTTAGACTTTGGAACTCCCTTCCGGTATTCTGCTTTCCCAACTCTACTTACATGCAGAAGTTCAAGTGTAACGTGAACAGGCATCTTGCTACTCATATCTTTTCATAATACTCCTGCAACATGTCCTCGATAGTAGCTCCTACTTCAAAGTGGCACTGTGCATTGTTTGGAGTGAAAATTGAATTAAAAAAAAAAAAAAAGGTTACATGTTTTAACTGAGAATTCTCTATCAATCATTAACATAAGATCAGATTTTTGTTCTAAACATCTATTTTACTAATCGTCTAATAAAGAAAACAAATAGAATCCATCATAGTCGAAGGTGACTCCAAGGCTCCCTTTTCAGCGACTACTACACAAAGATCCAGGGGAGGGCACCACTTCTTTTTCTGAATTTCTCTACTCATCCTCTTCATCAGATAATTCTGTTTAACAAGGATTAAGATATCCTTTTAAAACAAGATGCAAACCTGACAGTTTTTACAAAGAAACATAATTGAACAAGGATCAACAACCCAAGAGATCATCACTACGAGTGAAGTAAAAATAAAACTGCCCATAAGAGAACAGTATTTATCTATGTAATACTGCGTGAGGAGTTCTTCAATCTCTACCGAATAGCCTGTAATTTTATTGTTGACAGAAAACAGCATTCTCTTCTGTTGACACACTACAAGTAGTTGCCTCAATGGGTAGTGACGTCTAGTTGTAAAGGTGATCGTAATTGATATGTAACAACCGAGATTTATGCATTTTCATTTTTACTTTGGTTCTGTAATAATCTAACAAATAAAAAAGAAATGGGAGGAGATATAGTGAGTTGAAAGACTAATTTTGGTTTTGTCTTTATTCTTTTTATATTTAACTGGCTTTTTCAACTCACTTTTCTTACAATCTAAATGAGTGACATAACAGGTTACATTTTTTCTAGTCTATATAAATAAAACTAAGTAAATGTACGTATGTGTGTGTGTGTGTCTATGTGAAACTATTTAATCGATAAACTCTTAAACCACTGGTCACATAACACTGAAATTAACAGGAAATAGTAACCATACACTAAGGATGATCTATAACGAATAAAATCTTTTGTTTGGGTGGATGAATAACGCGTGCAGAAATATATCAGCAATTTGAAATGTAAAATGTTCATTTCAAATTGCCGACATATTTCTATTACATTTGCGCATGCGCAAATTCATTCATAGATTGAAGTGGCTTAATTATAAATCTTTATTATCGATTTGTTGATAGCTCAACGCCTGGGGTGCTAAATGTATTAGTTTCGCTTGTAGCTGATGGTACCCTAGTAATATTTTTAAATTTGAAATCAGTAGGTACAAAATAATATTTATTAGAGAATTGGTTCTTTAATAATAAATACGAAATCTGCATGAATGAAAATATATTTAGGTGTATTTTACGATGGGGCAAGGTCGGGCGCCCTCTTGTTAGTATAAAATAAAATTGGCATCACTTCCCTCTTGTTTACATAGAAACAATTTAAAATCCTAAAAAATCTGGTTTTAAGAAAGTAGGAAACGTATTTTTATACAATTTATTTAAAGAGAAATTATGAACAGAATCAAACAAAGAAATGCCACCATTTTTTTTTCTTTGATCAAATGTGGCAGAAAATCAATTTTCTTATTTACTCATGACTAGAAGTAAAGAGAAAAAGATTAGATCAACTTTTTAATAGAAAATATGTCTATAAATAAAAAAAGATTATATGAATTAATTGGTTAACTCCTTAAAAAAAAAAAAAAAAAAAAAAAAAACGCCCCAAAAATTGTCTTCAGAGTTAGCTTAAAAAATTGACTGTCAGTTTTTGAATCAACTGTATCAGCTGTTTCGTTTAGTAACTTGACCCGTCCGAGAAAGAGAAAACAGTTTCTCAGTATCAAAATATTTTAAGAAAATTTCTACAATATATCCACAAGATTAAAGAGAAAAAAAAAATGGTATGTAACACTTGGCATCTATCCTGACATTTATTTCCAGTTTATTGGGGGCAAGATAATTCAATTAACAATGAAGAAAATTGAGACGCACAAAGTCAAAGTAATGAATTAGTAGATCAAGGGTACGGACTTTACTATCTTCTGTGACGGAAGTATTTCACAATTCTAATTCATATTAAACTTTAAATAAATGGTCAGTTTTAATTAATAAAAAGTGATACATAATATTATTAGGTAAAAGTGAAGGTTAATACTCGATAGAGTTTGTCCGTATGCCCTACAATTTATAATAAATACATTGTGAAATTTGTCTCTTTAAAAATGGAAAATATTGTATTAAATAATAAATTCTTAACAAATACAGCATATACCATGACCAGAAATTGAAACTTAAACTTTGAAATATTCAGTCCAAGATTCTACCAACTGATCTATTTAGACTTTCTTGTAAATAGAGCTTAAAATATTACCTTAACAAAACTACAGCTTTGGCGTGACGTTATAAAATTTATGATTCAGTGAATTGATTCAAGTCATATTTACAAAAATAATGAAAGCGATAATTAAAAATAGGTAAACATCAGAAATTATTTTAATAATCAAAAACTATTCTGCTTTAACTACATTCTTTCGCAACAGACTAGTAAACATGGGGGGGGGGCATATATTTGCGAATATTAAAAATGTTATCAGTGATTTTTGTTAACTGAAAGTAACTTTAAAGTCTTTAAACTGTCAATTCGAAAGTATTTTCTAATTAATCTTGAATGGGCAAAAGTCTAGGTCCTCTTGCAGTTTAGATAAACCAAAATATGAGGAAAATACTCGGACATATTTGGGCGCGGGGGGGGGGACACCGCTCGTAAGAATATCATTTGATTGACTATTGAATAGACGTACTTATTCGTAAAAGAATTAAAAAAAAAAAATTAAATTATTGTTAGAGAATTTGGTACTACAACAGTTTATCGCCGAAAATGGAGACGCCATTTTTTTCGAGCACCTGTTGTCAAAATCAGAGGGAGAAATCAATATTTTAAATTATTAATTTGTTGTTGACCTTTCAATTCAAAAAAATGTTTGATTAAAATTATTTTTTGTTTTTTGTTATAAAAATCCAATGTTGCTTTAATTACAAATTTGTTGTATTAAAATTGTATTTTCTTATACAAGACTTTTCAATAAATGTTTGTACAATTATATTTTGGGGTTTCGAAAAAGTTGTCAAAAAACAAATATATAACAAATAAATGTTATCAAAGGCAAGATAAATTACTTTTCTACCAAACTGGATATATTTTTCGTGTTTTTATTCAATTTAACATGTTTATTCAGCTCGAAAAGCATACAGTGTTTACCGATATATTGGAAAATTCAAAATGGCGGCCGACTCTCTCTTTAACACGGTAAGTTCGGAAAAAGGTGTAATAAATAATAAACTAGACAAAATACTGTTAGAAATTCGCTCAATATATGTTACCGTGACATAACTTTACGTATATTCGATGGTTTTTTAATAGTATTTTGTCTAGTTTATTATTTATAACACCTTTTCCCGAACTTACCGTGTTAAAGAAAGAGTCGGCCGCCATTTTGAATTTTCCAATATATCGGTAAACACTGTATGCTTTTCGAGCTGAATAAACATGTTAAATTGAATAAAAACACGAAAATTATATCCAGTTTGGTAGAAAAGTAATTTATCTTGCTTTGATAACATTTTTGTTATATATTTGTTTTTTGACAACTTTCTCGAATCTATGTGTACAGTAATACAAACCCGAAAAAGGATAAGTTATTAGAAAACTGTAGTTCGAATTGAGTTGTCTCCCTTTTATTTATAAAACATGGCGGATCAAAACATAAGGTTTTGCTTCGTCATGAAGTGTGATTTTCTTTATTTTAAGAAAAGAAAAACTAAAAAAAAACTTCGATTTACGTAATTTTTGGAATATGACATCTTTCTTTCGTAACGGATGCGCACATCAAAGTTTCTTCAATAATTTTTCTGTCCTTGTTTTGAAAATAAGTTTACTTCTAAACAAACACTAAAAAAGTAAATAAAAGGCAACTTACCAGGTGTTCCTTGTAAGGAACGTACAGATGTTTCAGGTGAACTAAATGGTTGAGGGGAAAACCGTACGTCATCCTTCAATTTGTTATCACTATTTAATAGTGTTTGTTTTTGTTCAATCTCCATGAGTTCTTTTTGGAAGAGCTCTCTCTGTCTTTCCTGTATATCCAGTTGCTCTTGGAGGCGCTGCTTTTGGCGTTGGTACTCCTTGATAAGCTCAGAGTTGACCGAAGTGTTCATACCCGGGGTAGAATTGGTTATGCTAGAGTTCATCTTTCCGTGACGGGGGGAATCGGTCAAGGAGGACGAGGTATTATTGATTGGGGAGAAAGACCGAGGTGGTGTACCGGTGGTCGAGCCGGCTTTCACATTCTTCGGGGTTCGGAGCGGGGATGACGTGACCGACGAGGAAGACCGAAAGGAGCGAGAGTCGTCCGAAAAAGAGCTCTGCGTGTTAATCACTTCCCCTTCCTCGAAAAGTTTGTCCATCGACATCTGCATGGGGTTTTTCTTCAGGTTGTGCAACCGTGCAGCAGGAGTCATTGATCGTGACATGGGTCCGAGACCGTCGCCAGAATCCCGCCGCCCTTGCCACAACCCGCTGGACAAACCGTCGAACTGAGGGTTTAGGGAGCGAGTCATCATCTCGGGGGTGCCCCTCGAACGCGCGTTGGTCGGCACGTGGGAGTGCGGAAACATGCGGGGCTTGATGGGAGTCACGAGGATCTGTTCGGACCACGAGGCTTCCAGGGAGGGTTTGGTCATCGGTCGAATGTCCACGTTCATAGTCTTCTGCTCGAATGGGCACGAGAACGTGTCCCCTGGTATGCTCTGTAACCACGAGAGAAGGCTCAAGTCGGCATCGCTGAGGCCGGCGTCGTTTAGGAGGGAGGCGAACTGGAGTTCCATCTCGTCCCCACCACTAGTCGCCTTCGACTGGCAATAGTCGACGCAAGACTCGTACAGCAAACCCTTTAACAGGAGCTGCAAGAGGCGGTCATTCTTGGCCACCAGGTTCGCGTTGCTGCCATTCTCGTTTTTCCTTTCGCATGGCATCAGCTTTTCGACCATCGGAAATACAGTCTTGAAGCACTGCATTCTCGCATTGCTTGGGTTCCAGTTTTGGTATTCTATGTGACTGGAAAGCCGTGGTAAAGTTAACAAAAGACACAATTTGCTGTATTCGTCCTTGTTGGGACACAGCGACTCGAGAGAGTTGAGGCATTTTACCACTTCTTCGACTGTGAAATCATAATTGGCCATTATGCTTGGCTCGGACTTGATGCACAAAAGCTCCAAGTATTTGTGTTTCATGATAACATATTCAAATTGTTTCATGTCAAAGTCCTGAATACTCCCCAGGGGCTGAATGAAATCGATCACATCGTCCCACTGACCATCAAGGATCAGTTGGCGCAGGAAAAGCATGTCATCTGAGAAAAGGCCATTGATAACACCAGTTTCTCTCTCAAGGGACATCATGGAAATATTAAGGTCCCGATTTTGAAGGAATTCCGTCACAAGGCGGAGAACGTCCGTTTCGTTAACTACGATATTTGCAGCCGGCATTTTTGTTTTATTTCAGTTAAAATTAAACGAAGTACAATATTAAATAATTTATCCGGTGATAAAATATTAACTAACAAAATAAATAAAACTAATTACGACTTTTTTTTTTTTTTTTTTTCGAAACTTACAATTTTTTTTTCCGATATATCTTTTCAAACTAGACAAATATTTTTTAAAATCAGAGGTTGGTGATTAATCCACTCTTAAAGAAAAATCCGTTAAAAAAAACAACAAAAACGGTTCAATCCATTTTTTTCTTTACGAAGGAATTGCCATTAATTTATTGGTTTCGGTTTTGTTTTGTTTTGTAGTATAAAAGAAAGCATTAAATTTTACATTATATTCCATTCTTGGCACAGACGTAAGATTGATTTCAAGAATATTATTAAACAATCTTTTTTTTGTTTGTTTTTCTTGAAAATAAACTTAAAAAAATAAAAATAAAAAAACAAGTTAAGGCAAGATTGCAGCGAGCAGTCGTAAAATCGTGTTGCTTCTGTTCGTGCTTTTCATAGCAGTTACATCAATTCGGATATATGATGAAGAAAGAGGAATATTTTAAAATTGCCGTCTACTTCCACGTACCAAAATAGTCAAATCAGTTTCACCGAAAAAAATCGTCAAGTAACTTCCTTTGTCTACGTCGACTTCTCAACCTAATAGGTAAAATTCCCTCCACAAGATCCATCTTCGAGCGCCTGTTGTTGATCACGGTACGGCCATTGAAACAACTACAAAGATTCACGGAATTTACCGAACATTGTCGAACGCAACAATTTGGAAAAGAAAAATAATAATAGTTGTAATAAAATATATACCAATTATATTATACAACCTCATAGCATTTTATTTTTAAAAATAAAAATATATTTTATTTTATAAATAAAACCAGAAATTAAATAATATTTCGAAGTATAATTAATTAATAAGAAACCCTATCACTTTACTCTATCTTTCTCTCTTGTTGCAGCGACTTCGACAAAACCGGGTAGTTACTGCGGGATACATATTTTTAAACCGATGTTTAAAATATATATTCAAATAAGCTTATAAAATATAAAACAAAAATTATTGAATATAAAAAAACACATTTTGGCTTTAGATTAAATTCCACTATTTCTACTTTTGTTTTTGTTTTAATCTCATATGTAACCAGACAGGAAAAGTTCATACCGGAACCGGAAATATAGTCCGTATAGTTTGTCAAAAAAAAAAGCACACACACACAAATGGCAGCCGCCACATTTAATTTTAACGTCGGCGTGCTTGGCCATGTCGACAGTGGTAAAACGAGTCTATCGAAAAGTTTAAGTACAACAGCAAGTACGGCATGTTTTGACAAAAATCCTCAGAGTAAGGAACGTGGTATCACTCTGGATTTGGGCTTCTCTTCGGCAGTCGTTGATATCCCCGGACACTTGGACGAATTGAAAGTGAAGTATGGAAAACTGCAATTCACGTTTGTTGATTGTCCTGGGCACGCCTCCCTCATTCGCACCATTATTGGCGGTAAGGCACTATTTAAAAATAGGTACTGGTACAGTTTAATCAAGACATTAAAAATGAAAATATCGAAAAAAAAAATGGTTATATTGTATGTATCCGTTTTGGAATGAAGTCCTCCGAAAAAAAATTTGGGGTTTGTATTACTGTACACATTGATTCGAAAAAGTTGTCAAAAAACAAATACATAACAAATAAATGTTATCAAAGGCAAGATAAGTTACTTTTCTACCTAACTGGATATGTTTTCAGTGTTTTTATTTAATGTAACATGTTTATTCAGCTCGAAAAACATACTGTGTTTACCGATGTATTGGAAAATTCAAAATGGCACCCGACTCTCTCTTTAACACAGTAAGGTTGGGGAAAGGTCCTATAAATATAAAACTAGACAAAGTACTGTTAGAAACTCGCTCAATATATGTTACCGTTACATAGGTTGACATATATTCGGTGGGTTTTTAATAGTATTTTTGTGAGAAAATAAAAATAAAAAAAGGAGATTGCTTACTTGGTGGCGCCGGCCTCGAGGGCGGAATTCTAATCTGAGTGGTTGAGAGAACGAGTCTCTTATAGACTTGGAGGAGTAGGGGGAGGCACTATTCTTCTGTTATAAAAGAATTGTGTCTCTGACTAGCTCCAGTTCTGTTAACGACTTACTGGTGAACGGTTGGCACAAATTAGTTACTCGCTGCTCGCCGTACTACAAAACTTGTTACTCGACCCAGTAGGGGGGGTCGCTTAGGGCATCCTTTGCAACCCCTCGGAGCTTACGCTATCACCGGGTAATCTACTTTACCCTCTAAATAGTTTTTTTTTCCACATCTTGCAAAGGTTTTGCTGCTTACTCTTTCGTCGGTTAACTACTGTCATGAACGTCACGAAAGAGCAGCTCCTACGCAGAAGGGAGTCATTGACTCAGAAGATTCAGGGACGACTGAAGATGTGTCGTGATGGAGTTAGGCCATCGGCGTACTCATTCTTAAGGACGGAGATTCAACAATTCATTGTCGAGTTAGAGACTTGTATCACACAGCTGGAGTTAGGCTCCTTTGATGAGAGTACACCTGCCGAGATTGAGGGTGCTTGGCTGCCTCAACTAAAGGATTATTATGAAGACTTGGGCGATTTGGATCAAGCATACCGACAGCCAGAGCCCAGCCCTTACTCAGAATCTGCCTTTGAGTTCTCAAGGGCTTCTGCAACTACCGGGAGAGGTTCTTCCTTCATTGTTAAACCCCCACGTATACAGATCACAGGGCCTACATTTAGCGGACAGGAAATGGAGTCCGACCGCATGAGTTTCAGAAACTTCTTGACTAGGTTTGAGAACTGCGTGATCGGCATGGCCAATGATGCCGAGAGGTTGAACTTCTTGAAGTGTTCACTCTCAGACAGAGCCTTGAGGCTGGTAAATCACCTGAGTTGCACTGACACCAATTACCAGCAAGCCATGGCTATACTGAAGAGGGAGTATCTGGACCTGGATGAAATCATTGACCAAATATTCCAGGATATTCTGGACTATGTACCAAAGAAAGGTGGAGCCCTTTTTGAGCTGGGGGACTTCGTTTCCAGGACGGCATCGCTGTTGGAAGAGCTGGGGAATTCCTTTTCGTGTGACTTTTCTGTGGACGATTCTGGCGGAGCCAGACTGATGGCTAAGATTCTGTTTAGGAAATTTCCTCTCGAACTGAAAGGCGAGATAATAGCGCTAACAAATAGACGGGTGCCACCTTTGTCCTCCATATTGAGACTAACTGGAGAAGCAATAAAGAGATTGCAGATTAAGGGCGGTGTCTCCACTGCAGTTACATCAACAGTAAGACAGAATACGTCTCAAAAGTTTGGTAGGGGGAACGCTATTACTCCTTCTTTTCATGTGGATGTGAACAATGCAACTTCAACCGGGTATTCCCGCACGTTGCCACCCATTCTCTCAGTTACATTCTCTTGTGGACCAAAGACAGTGTCAGTGAATTGCCTACTGGACACGGGTAGCGGGCGGACATATCTGGCGGCAGATGTACTGAGAACTTTGTGCCCAATCGAAACCCTTGGTGTCAATTGTCAGCTGAGATTGTCTACCTTTCTAGGTGAGTGTCAGCGTGGGTTCACAGAGGTAGTCCTGGGAGTTGACTTGGGTTCTGGAAGGACAGTGACATCTCCTGTCTTGGTAGCCGATGGTATGGACTTGTCGGTTCGAGTGGCCAACCTGGAATCTCTATTGCGTGTCTTTCAGGATGCAAAATATGCTTTGGCCGGCCAGTTTGAGACCGGAAAGGATTTAATACCGATCAAGGGAATAATTGGGTTAGACCTGATTGAACACCTGGACTCCTTAAAGCTGATCCCGTGTTTGAATGGATGGGCCTTTGCAACCCCGCCTGGATTGGTCCCGTTTGGAGCAGTGGACTCTTTTTTCTTGGAAGATAAGCCCCTCTCTGAGGTTACTCACCTCTCGTTTAATTCGGTAATGGAACATACCCCCCAGGTCGATTCATCACATTTATGTTTTGTCCTTGAAACACAATCAACATACCTGGATCCCATGGCGGAGTGCTTTCCTGACAGTATGGTACAAAGAGGACTAGAACAAATGTTTACGTTGGAATCTCTGGGGCTTCCCAGTCAGGAGGACTTTTCTGATTACGATAAAGTTCAGATGAAGCGATTTGAGGAAACGGTAGAGCTTCGGGATGGAAGCTATTATGTGGAGCTCCCCTGGCATCACGATAGATTAGCCAGAGTCCCCTCTAATCATGCAACTTCCTTGCATGTTTTAGACCGGGTAGCAGCAAACTTGACTAAAAGAAAAATATATGATGAATATTTGGAGGTGTTTCGTCAGCAACAGGAGGACGGTATAATTGAAGAGATTTTTGTCTCCCCTCAGGAGTTCGACAAATATGTGTGGATACCACATAGACCAGTTTTCAAGTCGGACCCTACGGCAACTACCAGGATAAGACCAGTGTTCAACTGTAGTTTGAAGACAGGAGATGGATTATCGCTGAACGAAGCAGCATATTCTGGCGTTAACTTAACAGGGGACATCTTAAAGTTGTTGCTGGCCTTTAGAGCCAACAATTATGTGCTACTAGCAGACATTCGCCGAGCCTTCCTAATGATTCGGCTTAAGCTGGAGGCGGATAGGAACCGGTTTTGCTTTTTTCTTAAACAAGGAAATTGTTTGCGCTGCTTCCGCTATACCACCTTGATATTCGGGTTTACTTCCAGCCCATTTGTGTTGGGGTGCATCTTAAAATTACATGCGGCAAAATACCCTCAAGATGCTTGCCGCAGAATGATGGAGGACCGGTTTTATGTGGATAACCTTGTGGCATCCGTGGCAGACGCGAGTGAGCTTACTACATTGTATTCCCTTGTTAGAGAGCGTTTGCTGGAAGGGGGCTTTATTATCCAGTCATGCAACTCAAACAGTCAGGCGCTCCGCAATAGGATGAAGGAGGATGGTACTCTAAGTATCCATGAAGAGGAGTGGGAGAGAGTACTGGGCTACCGATACTCCCCACATTCGGAGGAGTTGTATGTCGCTCCGGTAAAGTGCAATCCTGACGTGACAACTAAGAGAGGTGTTCTTTCAGAGTCAGCTAAGGTCTTCGATCCGTTGTCCCTATGTCTCCCGGTTACTATCCGCAGTAGAGTGCTAATCAGGTCCATGTGGAAGAATGGTGCAGGTTGGGATGATCCACTCCAGCCAGCGATCTTGAGCGATTGGAGAGAGCTAGCCAGGGACCTTTCAGGGTTGAGTGATTTCCGTTTTTTGCGCAAGGCGCTTATGGCAGGGCTACCTGGAGATATGTACCTGTTTTGCGACGCGTCCAAGGAAGCATATGGGTTTGCCGTGTATATCGTACAAAATGGTCGGTCATCCTTATTATTTGCGAAAGCTAAGGTGGCACCTATGAAGGACAAGACTTTGCCTGTGTTGGAACTAATGGCCGTTTTCCTCGCCTTCAAGTGTCTCCCCACAATCCTGGACAATTGTGAAGGATTTGTTCCCGAGAATTTGTGTATAGCCACGGATGCACAGGTGGTCTTGTCCTGGATTTTATCTCAAAACATGGCTAGCAAAAATGTTTTTGCAAAAAATAGACTTAAAGACATTCTGCAGATGAAAGTGGAGTTGGAGTCTCGCTATGGCTTGAAGACTCTCTTCAGATATGTTGATAGTACACTCAACCCGGCGGATTTGTTAACAAGAGGATTAACATTGAGAAAGTTCCAATCCAAGATGGAATTTTGGTGTTCAGGCCCTTCCTGGCTATGCGAAGGAATATCTCAATGGCCAGGACAGGATATGCCCTGTTTGAGTGAGATATGCCAGCGAATGACCCGCAGTTCAGCAAATTGTTCCTTGATCCATGATCAAGAGTACACTTCGGCCATACCTTTTCAGAGGTTTTCCTCATTCTCTGGTTTACTGACTGTTACTGCCTTGGTGTTTAAGTTCCTAGCCATCCGATTTAATCGACAATGGGACTACAACTCTAAGGCAGCGATCTACCTTATGAAGACAGTGCAACGGCAAGAATTTCCCGTGGAAGTGGAGTACCTAAAGGAGCCGAGTGGTAAACCCATGCCAGTTAGGGTTCGTGCTCTGGATCTTTTTCTGGACCCTGACGGTTTGATTCGATCTAGGGGAAGAATCAACCAATCTTCCCACTTTGGTTATGAAGTTAAAAACCCCATTCTGATAGGGAAACATCATCCTGTTACCAGACTCATCATTTTAGATTGTCATGAAAGGTGTTGCCACCTTGGAACTGGGTCAACTCTAGCGGAGTTGAGGCGAAGCGGTTATTGGGTCCCGCAGGGTCGACAAGCTGTGAATAAGGTACTGGCTGTTTGTGCCAGATGTAAACGTTATAATTCAACGCCAGTGACGCCGAATGCTGCTGCTGCCCTGCCGTCGCACCGTACCGATTTCAGAGTCCCCTATCAACACACTGGGATTGATTTTACTGGCCATCTTTGGGTGAGTGACGGGAAACGAGATACGAAAATGTACTTGCTCCTGTTCACTTGTTTGAATATCAGAGCAATACACATTGAAGTAGTTCCCAACATGAGCGTACCTTCTTTCTTCCAGGCACTGGTTCGATTTACTAACCGATATGGCGTTCCCGAAACCCTTTATAGTGACAACGCGAAAACGTTTATAGGAAGTGGAAAGATTTTCGATCGTCTCTCTCTTTTTACGGACTATCAAAGAAAATACGGTCCTTGTAAGTTAAAACTTAAAACCATTCCCTTGTTCTCTCCTTGGTATGGAGGAACATGGGAGCGATGTATCAAGACCATGAAGAATTGCCTATTTAAGATTCTTGGCAGGGGTAGATTGGATTACTTTACCCTTCTGACAGTGTTATCGGATATTCAGAGGTCTGTTAATAACCGGCCTCTTACTTACCAGGTGTCAGCCGACAAAAATGCTACTCCAATTACCCCTAATATGTTCCTTAAGCCCAATCAGAGCCCCGGGCTATTGATACGACTGGATAGAGAGGATAGAACAACCTTGTTGCCTCCCAGCAGGGAGAGGCTAATTCAAACCTTGGAACTTAGGGACCAATGTCTGACAGATTTCCACAAACTATGGTATGAGGAGTACCTGCTAGAGCTGGGAAGGAAGATTCCTGGTCGATCCCGACTCAGTACAAGAACCCGCCTCCAGAAGGATGATGTTGTGCTGATTAAGAGTCCTTTGAAACCCAGACCGTTTTGGGTCTTAGGAACTATTACTGAACTGATTCCAGGCCATGATGGTGTCGTTAGAGCAGCACGTGTACAAAAAGGGGAGGGCTTGGAGGAAGTACATTCCCTGAAACATCTGTACCCCTTAGAGCTTTCTAGGACTCCTGAAGGACCTCCTGTTGCGGAGGGAGGGGAGACGTTGGATTCACCCCCTAGTGTTGAAGAGCAGGTCTGGTCGTGTCCCCTGTGCAGCTCTCCGCAGCAGAATCAGAATATGATCGGGTGTGACTCGTGCGACGATTGGTACCATTTCCGATGTGTCGGTATCGACTCAGAACCTCCCAACAGGCAAAAGTGGTATTGCCCAGAATGTGCGCCCCTTAAAAAACGACGGGGTAGACCTAGCCTGCTGCCTGCTTGATTGATATCTGGACTGATCGACTACTGCTATATTGTACTAACAGTTGTTTTTTGATTAAGTATTTTTGGTGGTCTGTCATTTTTATGTAACTTTTTCTTTTTCTTTTCTCTCTTCTACCTTTTGTTTTTTTTTCTCGTTTTTGTCGGGAGTGTGTGAGAAAATAAAAATAAAAAAAGGAGATTGCTTACTTGGTGGCGCCGGCCTCGAGGGCGGAATTCTAATCTGAGTGGTTGAGAGAACGAGTCTCTTATAGACTTGGAGGAGTAGGGGGAGGCACTATTCTTCTGTTATAAAAGAATTGTGTCTCTGACTAGCTCCAGTTCTGTTAACGACTTACTGGTGAACGGTTGGCACAAATTAGTTACTCGCTGCTCGCCGTACTACAAAACTTGTTACTCGACCCAGTAGGGGGGGTCGCTTAGGGCATCCTTTGCAACCCCTCGGAGCTTACGCTATCACCGGGTAATCTACTTTACCCTCTAAATAGTTTTTTTTTCCACATTTTGTCTAGTTTATTATTCATAACACCTTTTCCCGAACTTACCATGTTAAAGAGAAAGTCGGGCGCCATTTTGAATTTTCCAATACCTCGGTAAACACTATGTTTTTCGAGCTGAATAAACATGTTACATTGAATAAAAACACGAAAAATATATCCAGTTTGGAAGAAAAGTAACTTATCTTACCTTTGATAACATTTATTTGTTATATATTTGTTTTTTGACAATTTCTTCGAATCTATGTGTACAGTAGTACAAACCCAATAAATGTTATCAAAGGCAAGATCAGTTACTTTTCTACCTAACTAGATATGTTTTGGTACTCATGCAGAGAATGATCCGTGCTGAAATAATAACGTTAATATTTAAAAAGCCATTCTTAACATGGGAGGGAAGGGTGTTTTTGTACCTATTCTGTACTTTAACCTTACAATTGAATTTAAAAAATCATATAAAACTTTAATTAAACTTGGAAATACGATTTAAAAAATAGCACCTATGTTTTTAGTGTTTTTATTTAATGTAACATGTTTATTCAGCTCGAAAAGCAGTGTTTACCGATGTATTGGAAAGTTAAAAATGGCAGCCGACTCTCTCTTTCACACAGTAAGTTTGGGAAAAGGAGTTAGAAATAAAAACTAGACAAAATACTGTTAGAAACTCGCTCTATATATGTTACCGTGACATAGGCTGACATATATTCTGTGAATTTTTAACAGTATTGTGTATAGTTTTTATTTTTAACTCTTTTTCTCAAACTTACCGCGTGAAAGAGAGTCGGCCGCCATTTTTAACTTTCCAATACATCGGTAAGCACAGTATGTTTTCGAGCTGAATAAACATGTTACATTAAATAAAAACACTGAAAACATATCCACTTAGGTAGAAAAGTGGTGCTAGTGCGCTTACTGATCCGCGCTATTTTTAAAATTTTATGACATTTTTATTCAATTGTAAGATTAAAGTATAGAATAGTTACAAAACACCCTCCCCTCCCCATGTTAAGAATGGCTTTTTAAATAACGTTATTTCAGCACGGATCAATAAGTGCACTAGTAGCAGTATCAGAATTTTTGTAGGAATTTTTGACACCCCTAACACGAAACTGCGAATACAATATAAAAATCTCGTAATTTCTCTGTTAAAAGTGGGTTATTTATTTTCTTTATGGATTATACTTCCAAAATAAACTATTACAGTTGTTTTAAAAGTAATAAAAATATTTTTATTTTTTTTTTAAAACAGTAATGAATTTTCCGAACTCAATATTTTTCAATTTTTAAACTCAATATTTTTAAATTTTTAAATTTTAAAAATCTATCAAAATTTTTCTATTGATTCTATTTTTACGATATTTTCAGGGTCAATGTGAAATTTTATGTTCTTTCCAATAAACCGAATATAATATTTTAGACAAACGTTTTTTTTAAATTCACGCCCCCCCATTTTCACGCCCCCCCATTTTCACGCCCCCCCCCATTTTGAAATGTCTATTAAAAAGTAAATAATTAATTTATGTTTAATAGGTTTATATATCACAAATTGAAGAGAAAAGGTCAATAAATAATATATTCAAATTTAAAACAAAAAAAAAAAATCAGTTTTTTAGAAATTTACCTGTAAAGTCCGAAGTTTAAAACCTTATTTTATAAGAACACATTTTTTCTTTTTGTCTTTTTTTTTTTTTTTTTAATGAAACCTTGGTCCTTGCTCCTTTAATTGAAAAAAAAATTAGGGCTTGAATTACATTTTTCGAGGAGTTATAAGCTTAGAAAGATAGGGGGTCGAATAATTTACGCCTCTCATTTTGAAATGTCTATTAAAAAGTAAATAATTAATTTATGTTTAATAGGTTTATATATCACAAATTGAAGAGAAAAGGTCAATAAATAATATATTCAAATTTAAAACAAAAAAAAAAAATCAGTTTTTTAGAAATTTACCTGTAAAGTCCGAAGTTTAAAACCTTTTTTAAAAAAAAAAACACATTGTTTTGTTTTGTTTTTTTTTTAAATAAAACCTTGGTCCTTACTCCTTTAATTGAAAAAAAAAATTAGGGCTTGAATTACATTTTTCGAGGAGTTATAAGCTTGGAAAGATGGGGTGGAATTATTCACTATTTTCACGAAATTTCTGACACTGCTAGTGCACTAGTACCAGAAAAGTATCTTAACTTGCCTTTGATAACATTTATTTGTTATATATTTGTTTTTTGACAACTTTTTCAAATCTGTGTATTGTAATACAAACCCGGTAGTCATGTTTCGATTTTTAGGAAAAAACGCTAGTATTAAAGATGGGAGAGAGTGCCGGCGCTTTAAACTGAGTTATCTCCCCATGGTGTGTTAAAAAAATTCAAAGATGGCTACCTGCAACGGCGCAACGCTAGCAGTGTCAGAAACCGACCTTTAGAATGTGTGATAGAAAAATTGAATAATTCGATCTCCTATCTTTACAAGCTTATAACTACTTGAAAAATGTAATTCAAACCATAATTTTTTCTTCAAGATCAAATTAAAAAAAAAAACAGGCTTAATAGCAAATTATGCAATATTTGTTTTTTTAAATCGGTTTTCTTTAAAAAAGATTTGAAGAAAATCAACGAAATTTTACTTACTTTGATTATAAAAAAATCGATATAAATTCCAAAAACTCACCTATAAAAATACTATTCAATGTGTAGTTCCATTCTTCATTGTTACGAATTTATCCATATTTATATTTTAAATTCCATTTATTTTTTAAATAAAAGAATTTTTTAAATGCCTATTTGAAAAATGTGCCATTATGTAAGCATTTTTATGTTCTTATCGAAACAATGGAAGTACTGGTTGTTCTTGTTTAGAACTACGGATGGACAGAAGGCAGTAAAAACCACACATTCGCCGTCTAGCCTTCTGCGTGAAGAAATGTGTTCCCATTGTCAAATTTTACATAAGTTTATAAGTTTTTGCCTTAAAAAAAAAAAACAATCGGAATTTTTTTCTCTTTTCTCAAAGAAATATATAAATTTTTGATTTAATATATTTTAATTTTACTCTATCGAGTGAATTTTTTTTTTTTTTTAAATCTAAAAAAAGAAAACATTGAATGAAATAGAAAAAATTGTCGTCAGCGTCCAATACTTACTGGACAATATAAGCAGAACCATAAGCTTCCAATAAAAAAAAAAAATTTTTTAAATTAACGTGATTTAAAAAAAAAAATTAAAAAAAAGGTTTTACACTTTGGACTTTACAGGTAAATTTCCAAAAAACACTTTTTTTTGTTTTAATTTACAATATATTATTTATTGATCTTTTATCTTCAGTTTGTGATATATAAAACTTTGGTGAGTAAATTAATTATTAAAATTTTAATAGACATTTCAAAATGTGGGGGGGGGGGTTAGAAGAAAAATGTTTGTCTAAAATTTTCAGTTTATTGGAAAGAGCATAAAATTTCACATTAACCTTAAAAATATCGTAAAGATTTAACCAATAGAAAATGTTTGATAGATTTTTAAAGTTTAAAAATTGAAAAAAAATTAACTCATAAAATTCAATTGATTTCATTACTTAAAAAAAATGACTGCATGATTGCGCGCCGGCACTTTGTAAACACTGTTTTTAAAAAATAATATTTCTATTATTTTTTAAACAACTTTAATAGTTTATTTTGGGAGTATATTCCATAAAGAAAATAAAAAACTCACTTTAAAAGAGAAATTACAAGCTTTTTATATTTTATTCGCAGTTTCGTGGTAGGGATGTCAAATTCCCAAAAAATTCTGATGCACCTACTACAACGCGCTATCATAAAAATGCGTTTTTCCGCTGTAAAAAGAACAAATAAACTACTTGGTTAAATGAAGTGAAATTTGGTTTTTTGGAGATCTTCAGTCCAAAACCGGTACATACAATATAAACTTTTTTTTTTATATTTTCATTTTTCGAATGTCTTGATTAAACTGTACAAGTACCTAGAAATATATTGTTCATGTCCATAATCAAAACTTAATAATTTTTTTTTTTTTTTTTTTTAAATACGTGAACAGTCTTTGTTGGTTACTGATTAAAATGTTTACATTAGACGTTTTTTTTTTTTTTATGTTTTTAGCTGTTCATTTTTTTTTTTTTTTTTTTTTTTTTTTAAATCCTGTTTAAAAAGATTTTATCCCACAAAAGATCTTTAAAAACACATTAAAGTACGTGCTTCTACATTTATCGACCCACTATTTCCACAAAGTTAGTCAGGTGTACCTAGCAGATGACAGGAAGAACTGGAAACGGCTGGGCGAGCCTTATTAGAAAAAACAAAAATTGTTACACCCCCTCCCTATGTTAAGAATGGCAACGACCACTGAAATTCATCATGTAATACATTGGAAGAAATGTCTTAATATCCAAAAAAACTACTTGTTGATCGTTTCCGGTTCTTACTGTCATCTGCCGGGCACACCCAAGTTAATTCGTGGAAATCGTGGGTTGATAAATGCAGAAGGGTATTTTCTTTTACGACCTGCCCCAGCATAGTATAAACACCCCCAACCTCTCCATGTTAAGAACGGCTTTCGGAGTAAACACAGCCAACCTCGAAAGCCGTTCCTAACATGTGGAGGTTTGAGGGGTGTTTATTCCGAAAGCCGTTCTTAACATGGAAGTTGGTGTTTATGCTACACTGGGCAGGTCATAAAAAAATACCTGCAGAAGTGCCTTAAAATGTTTTATAGTTTTATTAATTACATGAAATGTAGGCACCTCCAAAATTCCAGAATTATCCCCCCCCCCAATATGTAACACTATGTAACTTTATTATAAGTCAATATTATCAATATAACTTTTGTACCATTTTAAAGAAAAACAAAATAAACAAGAAATACTTTAAAAAATTTTTTTCATCATCGTATCAAAATAATAAAATTGCAAGATGAAAATCTTGTTTACATAATTGACACTTTCAAATAACGTTTCGCATTCCGAATGTGAAAACATACCCATGTTTAATAAATCTAGCAAAAATCAACTAATAGTCAGATTTTCGTGAAATTTTCGATACTTATCGATTTTAGAATGAAATTACATATAAATTGCAGTATCCGCAAAATATGAGGTGAAAATTTTTTGTTTTTAGTGCATGTATCCCACCCTTATTTTTTCAAAATTCAAACAAAATAATTTAAATCGATCGAGATTTCTATTATGAAAATAAGAGTTCAAATAAGTTAAAAAAATATTTATTTTTTAAAAGTTTAAATACACGTATTGAACAAAAACTTGAAGTTGCAATTAAAAACTTGATGAGTGCCTCACGAATTGAATGACAGCCAAAAGAAATGCTGTTATGAAGTGACATCTTCCCTTTTACGCAACAAGAATTACCCTTTTCTTGACCAGCTTGTCACGTGTGATGAAAAGTGGGTTCCTTACAACAACCCGTGACACTTAGCTCAGTGGTTAGATGCTGATGAAGCTCCACAGCATTTCCAAAAGCCAGAGTTGCACCAAAAGAAGGTCATGCTGACTGGTTGGTGGTCTGCAACCGGTCTCATCGATTGCAGTTTTTTTGAATGCAGGCAAAGCCATTATGGCAGAGAAGTACTGTCAACAAATGGATGAAATCCATCAGAAATTTCGACAACACCTAGCATTAGTCAATAGAAAAGGCTCAATTCTCCTCCATGACACTGGTAGACTGCACATTGCTAAACTGACCCTGCAGAATTTGAACGAATTAAGCTAAGAAACTCTGCCTCATCCACCATGCTCTCCAGACCTCTCGCCTACAAATTACCACTTTTTCAAGCATCTTGACAACTTTCTGCATGAGAAATGCTTAAAAAACCTAAGCGATAGCAAAAACGCCTTCAGTGACTTCATTGACACCAGAACGCAAGATTTTTACGTTACTTGCATAAATACATTTGTTTTACATTGGCAAAAGTATGTTGATTCTGATGGTTTTTATTTCAATCAATCAATTTTTGTTTGAGCCGAGATATGTTCATCTGAATTTAAAAGTTAAAAACTGCAAGAACTTTCTTGTCAACCTGATGTATATTGTAAGAAATAATTTTGTGTGTCGGCCTTTCTTGGTGCCTGAGTTAGAATCTTAAACAATGGTCTTGTTTTAAATGCATACATAGATTCTTGGGTATGCGTGATTCAAGTGCATCATCAAGATTTTGCATCATGCCCCCCCCTCCATTTCTTCCTATTTCAAGCGGCTACATGCCGCATGGGGGTGTTGGTTTTATCGGCTTTAGGTAGGCACCAGGAGGGGTCAGACAGACATTAGTGCTTCCAGACCATAGAAGTTTCAACAGGCCAATGTGTTGCAACATTTTCACCGTTTTAAGCCACATAATTGGGAAGTTACTACAATTTATTAGGTATCAATTCGTATAACATAGTAGGTGCATACCATTGTAGCATAGGGAAGTGCTGAAGTGATAGCAAGAGTTTGGAGTAGATGTAGTGAGTTCATGGAACTTTTGTCATTGCCGACCAGCAAAGTAATATCACTGTCAACTAAGGAAAGAGTCTATCAAGTATGTGTACAGAATGTGATGTATGAAATTGAAACTGGATCAGTTGAGGATTTGTGTTAAATGGAGAAATATGGGGTTTGTTTTACTATACACATAGATTCGAAAAAGTTGTCACAAAACAAATATAGAACAAATAAATGTTATCAAAGGCAAGATAAGTTACTTTTCTACCTAACTGGATATGTTTTTAGTGTTTATATTTAATGTAACATGTTTATTCAGCTCGAAAAACTGTGTTTACCGATGTATTGGAAAATTTAAAATGACGGCCAACTCTCTCTCTCTCTCTCTGAGACGATAAGTTTAGGAAAATGAGTTATAAATAAAAAAAACAGTCAAAATACTGTTAAAAACCCGCCGAATATATGTCAGCCTATGTCACGGTAACGTATATTGAGTGAGTTTCTAACAGTATTTTGTCTGGCTTTTTATTTATAACTCATTTTCCCAAACTTACCGCCTCAAAGAGAGAGTGGGCCGCCATTTTAAATTTTCCAATACATCGGTAAACACTGTTTTTTGAGCTGAATAAACATGTTACATTGAATATAAACTCTAAAAACATATCCAGTTAGGTCGAAAAGTAACTTATCTCGCCTTTGATAACAAATATAGAACAAATATATGTTTTGTGACAACTTTTTCGAATCTATGTATACAGTAAAACAAACCCAAAATATGATACAAGAATGATACAGTGGATATGTAATGCACGTGTTAAAGACAAGGATTAGATTTGATGGCTTCAGAGGGAGATTAAATTTGGGCAGTATATTGAGATGTATAGAGAACAGGAGATTTTGTTTTGTCACATTGAAAGAATGAATGTGATTTCTTAGGTTAGACGTAAAACAGTTGAGGTAATAAGGTCAGTTAGCAGAGGAAGGTCAAGGAAAACGTGATGAAGCGATATGGGTAAATTTGAGAGAAAGGGGTAAATAACATTCTAACAAGAGTTGGGCAGAATTTTTCAAACGAATCTAAGCTTAGTTTGAAAGTCAGTCTCCAAAAAAGCTGTCCAACATGTGCCATCATGTACAACAGACGTTAAAATGAATATGGTGGTGTGATATTGAGGGATTTAGATTATATTTTGTATCTATCACTTTAGAATAGCTCACAATTATTTGAAAACAAATGTGAGAACTACACACCTGGATACGATGCAAACCTTCATTTGTATGACTTTATTTTCATTGTATATTATTGATAACTCTACCCTTTAAACTCTTTTATTACTCGACTGCATTTAGCTTCCTGATGAAGAACCATGATTTTCTAAAAAAAAAAAAAAAAAGTCATAGCCTTTCTATGCAGCCATTTTTTTTTTTTTTTTTTTTTTTTTTTATAACTCTACATACTTCATACTATATTCCATGATTATAACAACACCAGTAACTTTTTATAAAAAATTTTTAATGTAAGAACTAATTCAAATATGATCACATTGACACTGCTTTGAATATAATCTGCTTCTGGATCAGCATAAACATTTTGCATTCATTTATTTCAGTGTTTTTATTTGCCAAATGCCTATTTGCTGTATTTGTTTACTTTGTCTTATATAAAGAGTAGTTTGTGTGTGTGCGTGTCCAGCTGACTTATTCCTCAAGTAATCTATATAAAGGATTTTTTTTTTTTTTTTTATCACTTTGTCCTAGATACTGGATACTATACACTCGCCCATTGTCTCATACATTCTGAGATCTTTTTAAGATTCTAACCCTCCCTCTAAGTGCAATTGCTTATTGCACTTGCTTTACCAGGTATATTTCCCAGATAGTATATTTTTTTTTTAATTCTTTTTCATGAGTCTGGTTGCTCCTACAACTACTGGAAGTTGTCTGTATTTGTGTATGTATGTTCAGAAAGAGGAGGAAAGAAAGAGAAGTAAATAGATAAGTTTTAATAGAAATATGTTGCAATATCCGGCAATGCCGGATAACTCTGTTATTATTTAATAAAAAAAAAAACGAAATAATCTAAAATGGTATAGTTCATAAATATTAGGTAATGTTGTAGATCTTGTTAAAAACTTCTTTATTAACCCTAATTCTTGAATGGCTTTTGGCCTTGATGCATGCATGTAAGTTATTAATGGCAAACAAAAAATGTATAGGAAAGTGCATGCATTTTTAGTAGGTACTTGATCTGAGAGTTCAAAGGGAAGTAACTCACAAATTAGAAATGTTATTGTTCACTTTAGTATTGTTTTTTGATAAGTGCTCTATGCCTAAAAATAAGTTATGATGGGAATAGGAAAAGCTTACATGAGTATAACTGTTTCATCAAAGCTGATGATTATTTGGTGCCATTGTCCAGTAGAGAGGAAACGAGTTGTTTTCATAGTTTTAAATAACAGTATATCCTTGAGTGGATGGGTAGGATGAGTGTTATACTTTTTCTTTGGGTGGTTTTCATGGCACATAAATGTCAGTCAGCAGTGTTGTAGTTTTGTGTGGTCATGTAGATATTTTGGGTTGCTCTCCAAAATGATGCTTTTTTTAAATCACAGTAGAAATCTGTTGTCTTGCACGTAAGAATTCTGAGTCTGTGTCGAATATTTTTAATGTCAAGAGAATTCAATTTGGATATTAGAATTCTTTTAAATAAAGGGTTGAAGTCTGATATTTTGGAATTGCCAAAGTCAGAATTTTTGGAATCCTAGAAATTGGACCTTATACTTTTCAGCTTTGTACTGTGATCAAGTTTTTTTTCTTTTGCGCATGCATGCAATTTAGTAATTACTGTGCATAGATCGCTAAGTTGCACATGCACGCTTTATTTGACTTGTCATTCTAAATGTGCAAATAATTTGAATAATTCGATCAAGTGAATAAAATAAATAGCAACAGTACTTGAAAACTATAGTCATAGTTAGAATCTCAGGAGTTCTTTTATAAAGTTAAAATAAATAATGAATGCATTAATACTAATTTTTTTTTTTTTTATCAGCAGATCTGTTTTTTTCTTTTTCTGGTTCACCATATTTAAAAATATGGATAGAGATGAGAATAAAGACCCGAATCGACTGACAAAATCAACAGATTTCGATCGATACCGGTTTGACTTTAACCTTCGCACTTACTCTCTGTAAACAAATATAAAAATAAGATATGTTTGAACATTCACAACCAAAATTTATTTTTTATGTAGAGTGCGTTTTTTTTTCATCTATATTTACAAAACTTTTTAATAAAACTAAACCAAGTACAAGGTAAGATTTTAATGTAAGGAACAAATCATATTTAAACAAAATACATTTGAATAAATGGATGTTTTTTTTATATACTATAATTTCCAATGGCATTTTATATAAAACTTTAATAAAATGTTATAAATAGCATCTATTTCTGAAATTTCAGAATTAAAACAGTGATTTCTGAGTTGCTTCCGGTTTGAATGAGACAATTTTACTAAGGCCATATCAAAAAATATGCAAACTAAATCACATGCAATCTACCAAGTTATTTTGTCTGATTTTCCAAGTCAGACTTAAATAGCATTTAAACTCTTTTTTTTGATTAGCCAATTTTCATATATTTTTGTATCGTGTTAACAAGTCAATTTTATGAATTATTTTAAAAATTATTTAATCCAACCCAGATTATTACTAATTAATCATTTAAAAATAAAATTCAACAACTGGAATAGCTCATTTTAAATTGAATTGGAGTTATCTACACAATACATAAATCATGATTTCATTTAAAAAAAAAAAAGTTCTTGCCCAATATATATTTGGATGCCTATAAACCAGGAAATTGCCTATTATGATTAAATAAAGGGTTCCGTTTGAAATTCTCTACAGACCCATTTGGAGATGCTTTAAATGGCATCCAAGATGAAAATAGTCCCATTAATACAAATAATAAAAATCAACAATCTTCATCCTTTAAAAATTACTAGCATGGGTTCCCAGCGTTGCCCGGATATTTGGAGGTGTGTGTTGAGCAAAAAAAAAAAAAACAGTGGTAGTAGGAAGGCAGGCTCGAACTTGTACCGCGAAGGAGGAAAAGAACGGGGGAAAAACCTGACGTCTTTGCTGTTACGATCACCCCAAACCGGAAGTAACATAGGTTTAAATTAAGGCTAGACAATTGAAAGGAGAGGATGACTTTCGAAAATATCGGTGAAAAAAGCGACCCCCTTCCTGTAGAAAAGTGCTCAGTTGAGGGTGAAGAAATTAATGTTTTTAGCCAATTTTTCGGTATTTGTTGTCTGAAGGGTCGAGCTTCAAAACGATACGGATCTTGTGAAAATTTGTTGTCTCTGTCGAAAGTTTTAGGCAGACATGCAAACATATATTTATATATTGGTATATCAAATTTTCGACCCAAACTGATTAAAAAGCTTGTCCTATCTCTGAATATCCTTTATGTAAAATTTAAAAATGTTTAGACCAGAAATTGACTGAGTAATTTGGTAGAGACCGCAGAGGTCAAATTTTTTTTAACTATGACCCCTATTATGACTCCCTAACAGTTATTGTTTTGGGCTCAAATCAAGTTAAGTTAGATCCATGTCCAAGGAATGTATAGTTAAAATTTCAATTGTTTATACTCAAAATTGTCGGAGGAGTTTGGTAGAGTTCTCAAAGGTCAAATCGTTGAACTTTGACCCCTTAACAGCCAAATTTCTGGCCGAAAACGGATTACAAAGATTTTCTCAAATTTCAGTACCCTGTATATCAAATTTCGAGTCTGTAGACTGAAAATTGACAGAGTTATTGCATAGGGAAATGTACACACACACACACACATACAGACAGACACTTTCATAGATATATAGATTAAACATAAAACCCTTTAAAAATAAGTCTTTATATAGTATATATATGTTTGTTTGTCTTGTCTATTCAGGTGCCCAGATTATTGACTTGATGATGTTGGTCGTTGATGTCACAAAAGGAATCCAAACCCAAACAGCTGAATGTTTGATAATTGGTGAAATCGCATGTGAAAAGATGATTGTTGTCCTTAACAAAACTGATCTTTTGCCATCAGAAAAAAAAGCGGCCATGATTGAAAAGGTAAAAAAAAATTATATTTTATTAAAAAAAAAATTTTTTTTTATTCATTTCCTTTCAAGTATCTTAAAACATTGGTTTAATTTTTTAGATTTTATTTGTAAGTCACAATATGACCAGAATGGCAAGCCTATATATCTAATAAAAGGGAAAGTGTCTGTCTGTCTGTGTATCTATGTATCTGTGTGTCTACATTTCCCTATGCAATAGCTCTGTCAATTTTAAGTCTACAGACTCGAAATTTGATATACAGGATACTGAGATTTGGGAAAATCGATGTGATCAGTTTTCGGCCAGAAATTTGGCGATTAAGGGGTCAAAGTTCAACGATTTGACCTTTGAGAACTCTACCAAACTCCTCCGACAATTTTGGGTCTAATCACTTGAAATTTTAGATATAGGTTCCTTGAATATGGATCTAACTTAATAACTTGATTTGAGTCCAAATCAATAAATTTTAAGGGGTCATATGTTTAAAAAAATTTAAAGGGATCATAATAGTTTTAAAAAAGTTGACCGCTTTTTTTGCTCAACATACACCTCCAAATACCTGGGCAACGCCGGGCACCCATGCTAGTATAATATAAAATACATAGGGTAAATTTGCTGAAAATGATCACCTATGGTTGGATGAGGCATAATTGCATTGTCTTGATTATGTATGTGTGTGTGCATGTATGTATTTTTTTTTTTTTTATCAGAGTAGAGAAAATTTAATGGAATTTTACATACCATGTTTATTTTTGTTTTCATTATAAAGATTACTTTGGGTTTTAAATTCTTACAGATTTAAAAGGAGGGTGAAAATTTTCTTAGAATTTTTACAAAAATTGGAGCTGGATCATATCTTTGAAAACATTATCTTGTAAGATTAATTTGAAAATTTAGAAAACCAAACCTTTTCAAAGTTAAAAAAAAAATCATTTAATAAAAAAATTCTTTAACATTTGGTTTTCTAGAATTTTCAAATTAACCTTACAAAATCTTTTCGAAGATCTTTCTATTCAAAATTTGCATCAAACACACAAACACCTTATTTCAGACATTACAACAACTGTCAATAATATCAGATATATATTTTTTCTCTCTCAAGAAGGGGCTGATCACCAGCAAAATGAAGAGAAGAAAAGTCTGTAAAAATTGTCTTACATCAAAAATATAATAAAAGAAAATAACACATTTTTCTAAAATTTTTCAAAAGAAAAAAAATGCTAATTTTTTCATACATTTTCTACTTGTCACTGGAAGATAATCTCCATATGGAATACTATCTTTATGAATCTTAGGAAGGCCATGTAGGTGTGGTAACTTGCTGTAATGCTGAACTAGCTGTCTGTATTTTGCTAGTGATATTAGGTCTTTGATATTACTGAGGATCTGTAACCGCTTCCTTTCTGTTTTCAAAGTTGGATTCTTTACAGTAGCCACCACATCATATTATATCTGCCAATTTCTTGAAATATTCCACCCTATCCATTAATACTGTAACATTGCCTTTGTTTGCTGGTAGTATTATTATATCATCATCACGGCATAGTAACTTGATAACTAATACTTCTTCATTTGAGAGGTTCGGCTTTGGAGGTTTTGAATTCTTGAGTGCTTGTCTCATTTTCCACCTTAGTTCATCTCCTTGTGCCTTGGGTTTATTCAACGCTGTCTCTTCTATTGAGGCTATCATGTCTAAGTATGGAATCTGGTTAATGGTTGTGGCAAAGTTGACATTTATTGAGCACTGATACATCAAAGGGAGTTAACTGGCATTTACTTTTGTTGACAATGTCTCTTATTGGGGAATATGGAGTTTTACATCTTTAGTTTTTTAGATTTTCTAATTTCTTTAGTTGGTGAGATTTAACCTTCTTAAATTCTTTCTTATATATCCAGGCATTCTTGGATGCGGGTCTCATCAGTCAGTGATATATTTTCCAAGAAGAGGCCGAGGGTATTTGCCATATTGGTCTGTAATTAATGTTTATTTAACTGGCTGTTGTTGATTCTATCTCTGACGAGCATTTGCGATCCTTTATGTTCTATTGGAGCTGACTATTAGTTTCAAAGTTAAACTTGATGGCACTAGCTTAAGATTACAGCATCAGTATAGGAATGTGAGTTTTGTTAGTCATTCTTGCCATATTTTGGTAGAGTTTTCCAAGATTTTTTCCATTTTCATATTACTTTGGCTTCATACTTATTTGATATTACAGTTTTGAATTTTTGAGATGCGGATTATTCATATTATTTGGATTCTTCGGACTATTGTTCTCATCTTCAGTGTTATTTGACAGAAAGATTTCAGTTCAGCAAGACACATCTGAAGAAGGTTGGAGGTTACATCAACCAAAATGTTTGATAACACTCGAGATGAGAACTGTAGTCTGAAGAATCTAAACAATCCAAATAATTCTTATGTTCAAAAAGAGATCGTCAAATGATCTAAAAAGGTTTAAACAGATTTTCTCATTTTTGTACATTTTCTACTTCTCACCGGATGATAATCATTGTACATCTCACGAAAATCAAACAACTTTGAATAGTTATCACAATCCAACCATTTGATATTTTTTACTTCTGATTTTCTGCTCAGTTTTTTTTAATCTTTGCCAATAAATGCCAATTTTCATTGCAAGAAGTTTTATATCCAGAAATTCTGTTATGTTATATTTTTTATTTTTATTCATTTTTTTTTTTTTTTTTTTAATCCTCCTCTTATAGCAACATACATGAAAAAATTGAAAATGCTTAAAATATCTCAATAATGGTGTACATAGAAAAAAACTTGATGTCAAAGAATTTTTTTTAATTTTTAGAATATAACCAAAAATAAGGAAGTTGTGAACATTTTTATGCCTCACACGTTTGGATATTTTTCCTTTAAAACTATATGCGTTTTGTCATATGTTACACCACTTTTTCAGTAAAAATGCTATATCTTTGTAGCATTACAAGTTGATTTTTTTCTTTTTAGATAATTATTTTATCAACTTGCATGAAAAGGGCTATGTGAAACCATTTGATTTATGTAAATACCATCAGTAGTTCAAAAGTTGTGAGAATTTTAAGTGCCAAAATTTATGCTTTTCTGTGGACATTTTTCTTTAGAAAAATTGGGCTGAATTACGGACCTTAACATTTCAAGAAATTCTATAAATTCGCCACCATTTATTTATTTATCAAGCTATTCTCATAAAACTTGGCACTCGTATGTAAAATTGTGTGCTCTTTCTGATTATGCAGTCAAATTTGATGTATCTCTTTACCATAAGCCATGAATTATAAATTCAGATGTACAAATTTCATTTTTTTTAAAACTGGTGCATGGTATCATACAGTGAGTGTCTATTCATGAACAAAATTAAGTATTATAGTGGTATTTAAATATAGCTTTATTGAGAGCAGGCATTTCCCTATCTCCTCACCAGAGGAGAGGTTAATCTGTGGTGTAGCCATTGAATGCCTAAAGAGCATTCATGGCCGGTATTTACTACTCCCCTCAAAAAAAAAAAAAAAAAGTTGAGTAGTAGATATGAATTAATCTCAGAAATAAAAATTCCTCAAATTACAGTTTCTTTGGAGTATTTTAGAGTATTTAGGTGCTATAATATGGACATAACCTCCCATTTGAAAATTCAAGTATTTCAGATTTGCATTAAATTTGATCCATAATCATTAAACATCCATATAGCAAGATTCTCTGAATATTATGTTATGACCCGGGCAACGTTGGATGTTTTGGGGAGAGAGATGGCTGACGAACATATGAACTGGTGACAATGTTATGGAAATGACAGTGTTTTGATAACTGAAGAATGTTTTGAAATAAGACTGGAATTTAATGTAGAAATAATTAAGCTAGAAATATGTAAAACAAAATGTTTAGAAGGATGTTTAATAATATCGACTTGGAATGTTTGGTTTTAATCAACAAAGATATGTGACTAAAAGACCAGGTAAAAATTTTGGTTACGTAGATATGATGTAACAAGTTTAGAGACACTTTAGGAAGTTAGTTAGTTTAATCTTTAATGGGCAACTGGGAGAGGCTGTTGAGATGGGATGGCATTCAACAGGGACAAGATAGATAACTCAGACGAAGACAGGACTGTATCAGCATTCACCCTTTCCAAGATCAAAACATTTGGAATAAAGGTTGCCGAAATAAACCCTAGATTTGTTGTTTGTAGTAGAATTTTCGTTGCAGCTTTCCATCTATTTCAAGATCAAAGATAGGCTAAGTGTGTTTTCTAATTAGTCGAATGTTGTAACCCCATAGAATGGTATTTGTCCCTTTTGTGAAGGTATGTCTTCCTCTGTCTGGCAAGAGACAAAGATGTTTATTCGTCCTTTATTTGTCATTATATGTGAGCATACACCAGATAAGTTGTTTTAGACATTTTAAAAACTAGGCACTCGCATATAAATACATGTTAGACGCACTAATAAGACACTTGCTACATACACGTGTATGTACAGAATATATACACACCTCACCCACGGAAATGCAACATGAATTTCTTTCTTAGATTTAAGATTTTTCAGAATGTAATGGCTTTTGATTAAAATTGGAATAAGGATTCTAGACATAAGACATAAGGTTTAGTAGCATTTTATCTTAAAAGTGGTGCAAAACTGTTTTGTTCAGGAAATTAATTTTACCCGTCATAGGAGTGATACGGTTTTAGTTTTATGTCAATGTTTATTGCAAATTTTATTTTGTATTTTCAGATGAAGAAAAGGTTGCTAAAAACTTTAGAACCTACAAAGTTTTCTAATTCTCCTATTATTGCTGTGGCTGCTAAACCAGGAGGACCTGAGGTATTGTATGAAAGTTGTTTTTTTTGTTAAGTATGTAATGTATTCGATAACATGGAAGATCCTTCCTCCTCCATTAAAAAAAAAGGTGTAGAAAAAAAGTTTTAATGTAGGGATTCTGGTAATTGTACATAAAACAAGACTCTAACTTTCAAACATGCCAGAAGCTGGCCCTGCCTCTGTCAATTAAGGTATGAAAGCACAAAACAGATACAATACTTCCGCTATTCTTAAAAAATGGCTTACTTATATATTTGGGCAAAATATTAAGATATTTTTTATTAATATATTTGTTCAAACATATATTTTTTTTTTTTTCAAATATAATTACATTTTTTTTTTTTTAATGTACTTATTTAAATATACTTTATTTAAACCTGTGTAACCTATTACGATCTTTGCTGGCAAAAACTATTTTCTGTTGCACATTCACATTTTTGAAATGCTAAAACTGTAAAAAATGTGACACATTCATAGGTTTTTATTTTTTTATTTTTTTTGTTTCTGTAAATAAATATATATTTAAAATATGTAAACAGTTTGACAAAATATATAACATTAACTTAAATAAACATAGTTATTTGAAAAATGTGTGAATAAATAATTGATTAAAAAAAGTTAACGTATAGGGGGTGAAAAAAAAAAACATAAAATATATTTGAAAATTGTATTCATTTTGTGCTTCCATGCCTCACTTGAGCATGTTTGAAAGTTAGGATCTGGTTTTACGCACAATTACCGGGATTCCTAGTAAAACTTGTTTATTTGAATATCATAGACAACAACTAATCCTTGTTTATATAAGCTTTGCTATTGCATATATAAAATTCAAATAGTGGGTGTAGTGTATCATTTCAAATATGGAAATCACATTTTCTTTTTTTCTTTTTGTTACTACTCTCCCCATATTTTGATACCAAAACCTGGTGCTACCAGATCAGGCTGTCTATTGGCTTCCTGAGACGAAATGCACCTACATTGAATTTCTGTTTTTGTTTTCTATTCTCTTTTGTAAAATTTAATTATGTTCTACAACCCCCCCTTCCCCTTCCCCCCTCCTTCCTTACTGACTTTCTAAATTAAAACCGTCCAACCAATAATACTACAATCTTTACCTTTGCAAAACTCAATTATTTTCTGCAAGGCTGAGAATGAAAACAACAATCCACCAAGAACACCAAACCAAGCTTATGATTAAGAAAGGAAATAATAAAAACAACCAAACTAAAATCCAAGAATGTTTATTTGAAGAAATAAAACAAATTTCACTAGACCCCATCAGCGGGGCATCAGAATATGCTGACTGCCCCCTGTAGAGAGTAGAAGTCCCTCAACATGGCTACCTGTTGGCCGTAGGTAGCAACCCGTAATGTCTTGGGACGGGATCCTGGTGGTTGAGCAGTCCATGACTAGGAAAAAAAAGAAGTTGTAGCCCTGCAACACACCACTTTGGCCTTTACCTCGACTAGACAGGAGGTCGGAGAGGCCCGATCCAATCAATCAGCTAGTCATGCCAAGCACTAACACTTATACTGGCAAATGTTAATTACAGCATCAAAAAAAAAAAAAAAATCAAGTCTAAAGATAATACAATATCTTTTACTACAAACATAGGCAAACCAAATAAGTGTTAGAAGGCGATGGCAAGGGTCAATCAACTGCTGAGATAAAACCACACAACTGTTCCCTACCCAATGTTTCTATTAAATTGGGAAAATTAAACTAAAGGAGGAATCAGGAAGTGATGGCACAAACTCAACCGATTGAGTATATCTTTTTTTGTATCCTTGGGATGAAAGGGCGAATGGGTTTCCCCCCCCTAACATCTCCCACATTTGGAAAGATGAAAAACCAATCAACTATACATGGATCTAATAATTACAAAACCCAGAAAAACCAAAAGAACTCACTCTGATGTTTCAGATGTCACCAGCTCAGACAGTGAGCAAGAATTCAATCTTGAACATATTGATAAAGAAAACTTCCCAAGATTCATAGTTATTGAAACTTTGGAAGGAAAAAAGGCCAGCGATCTGTCTCCATTTCTAATTAAAAAAGTATTAACTCAAAATCTAAATCCTAAAACAGTTAAAAAAATGAAAAATGGCAACCTACTTGTTACAGTAGACAACCACAAAAATGCAAAGAACCTCCTAGGAATGGAAAAATTCCATATTTATAAATGCAAGACTTTTGCTCATGAAAGGTTAAATACCTCTAAAGGCATCATAAGAAGCCATGAACTAGCCCTTAGCTACAACAGAAATAAAAAATGCTCTAAGAAAACAGGAAGTGATTGATCATGTTCGAATTGCTATAAAAAGGAATGGTCAATCCATACCTACAACAACGTATATAATAACATTTAATACTCTTTAAATTCCAAAAGAAGTTAGAATTGGATATACAATTGAAAAAGTGGAACTATATATACCAGCCCCTCTGAAATGTTTTAAGTGCCAAAAATATGGGCACCATAGAGAAGTTTGTAGAGTGCATAAAACATGTGGAAAATGTGGTCTAAAAGAACCCAACCACATGGAAAATGAATGCCCCAATGAAACTAAATGCCCAAATTGCCTGGAAAACCATCCAGCATACTCCAAAACATGCAAAACTTTCAAAAAGGAAAAAGAAATTGTGGAAGTAAAATACAAAGAAAATATATCCTTCCCTGAAGCAAGGAAAATGGTAGATTCCTACCAAAAAGTAAACACCTATGCAAGCATCACAAAAAATTCAAGCCAAACTAACCAAATAAACTACCAAGAGTTACTTAATAAACTAGTTTCTGAACTCAAAAATCTAATTGAAACTTTAAAAACAAGCTAAACTGAAACTAACAAGAAACAAATGCTAGTATCCTTGAAAACTCAATTAAGTGACAAAACCAAAAACAAGCTCCAAAGAGCAAAATAGAATCCGATCAACAAAAACTATAAATAAACTAACGTGAAAGATCGAGTCACGAACAAGGACAAAACCAATCCTTAAACATACAATATCAAGAAAGATGGAAGCAGAACAAGGAAACACAAAACCCCCTTCCAAAAACCAAAATAAACAAAAAACAAACTATTAATTGAAAACGAAAATAAATTTGAATTGATTGAGAGCCATTAAGGATACATAAGACAGAGCAAATCAAAATGCCCCAAACCAAACCAAAACAAAAAAAAAACCCTCAGCAAGATTTCTCAGCTGAGACACAGACACTAACAAGAGATGGAGATAGACGAGAACTAAAAAACGATAACTAAACCCAAAACACCCAAATAACAAACTAAAATACAAAACATGACACAGAAAATCATACCGGATAGAAATAAGACAAATAATATAATCCAGTGGAATTGTCATGGTTTAAAGGCAAACCTAAATGAGCTCACTATTCTACTCGATAAATTACTCCCAGTAGTAGTCTGTCTCCAAGAAACCTTTATGAAATCGGATGACAATATAAAAATTAAAAACTAGAATAAGTATATTATATACACAATACTGGACTCAGAGCCTCTGGAGGTATATCAATCCTTATTAGAAATGACATACCCCAAAGTCAAATACAGCTTAATACTAAACTACAGGCTACTGCAATAAAAGCAACACTCTACAAAACCATCAACATTTGCTCACTATACATACCCCCCAATGAAAGCATCTCAGAAACAGATCTGAGCAAATTAATACAGCAACTTCCAAAGCCATACATCATTATGGGAGACAGCCATAATGAGATATGGGGAAGTGAAAAAACAAGCAAAAGGGGAAAAACTATAGAAAATATAATAAATAATGAAAACCTATTTCTCTTTAATGATAAAACACATTTATTTACACCCAGGAACTGGTACATTCACATCAATTGATTTAACATTGTGTGATCCACCACTTGCCTTGGATTACAAATGTAATGTACTAGAAGATTCATATGGAAGTGACCACTTCTCCATTTCACTTGAAAACAATGATCCAATGCCAGAAAACAAAATACTCCAATGGAACTTACAGAAGGCTGATTGGAAAAAATTCCAAAATTTATGCCGGACTAAACTAACATCGGATAATAACCCAAACCAAAATAATACCACATATTTTACAAATGCACTGAATAATATTGCTGAGGAATGTATTCCAAAAAGCTCTACCTCCCCAAAACATAATAAACCCTGGTTTGACGAAAAATGCAAAGTAGCCTTGAGAACTCGTCGAGCTATGCTAAGGAAATTCAAAAAAGAACCAACTAAAGAAAATCTCGACAAATGTAAAAACAGTAGAGCTAAAGCTTGCAAAACCATTAAAGAATCGAAGCGAACATCATGGAAAAACTATGTATGAAAAATAAATACAAAAAGTAAAAAGGTCTGCGACATGATCCGTAAAATCTCGTGGAAAAGTAACAGCAACCCTACTAAACACCTGATCTATAATAACCAAAAAATTACTAGCAAGAAAGAAATGGTAAATTGTCTTGCTGAAACTTTTACAAAAAACTCCTCCTCCAAAAACTCTAACCAAAAATTCCAAATTATTAAGGAAAAAGCAGAAAAGGAAAAACTCCAGTTTCAGACGAATAATACAGAAAAATACAACCAGCCATTCTCTAAAAATTAATTGAACGTATCCCTAAGCAAAGCTCATGACTCAGCTGTTGGCCTTGATAAAATCCATTACCAATTCATAAAACAACTTCCTGATATGTCTACAGATTACCTATTACAAATATTTAATGATATTTGGGAAAGTGGCAACATCCCTGAAATATGGAGGCAGGCCTTAGTAATCCCTATACCTAAATCATCAAAGGACTCTACAAATCCCATGAATTATCGACCTATAGCACTCACTAGCTGTATTTCCAAAATAATGGAAAGAATGATTAACAGCAAATTAGTATGGTACCTTGAGACAAATAATCTGACTACAGATTATCAGTCAAGATTTAGGAATGAAAGAAGCCCCATAGACCACCTAATCGGCTAGAGACCTTCATCAGAGAAGCCTTTATCAAGAAAGAACATCTTACAGCAGTCTTTTTTCAATATTGAAAAAGGATACGACTCAGCATGGAGGTATGGCATTATAAAAGATCTAGAAGAACTAGGATTAAAAGGCAGAATGCCCATTTTTATCATAACGTTTATAAATGATAGACAATTTAATGTACGATTAGGTGATACCCTCTCCATCAGTAAAAAGCAAGAAACAGGTGTACCACAAGGAAGCATCCTGTCACACTCTTTAGCATTAAAATAAATAACATTGTTAAAAATGTAAATGTAGGAACAGAATGTGCCCTCTATGTGGATGATTTCCTGATCTGTTATAGATCAAAATATATTCCAAGAATAGAAGACCATTTACAACTGTGTCTAAACAAAATAAATGAATGGACAACAAAAAATTGGTTTAAATTTTTAAAAGAAAAAACAAAACCATCCATTTCTGCCAAATTCGAAAAATACAACATGACCCAATATTGAAACTGGACAATGAAATAATACCTATAGTTGATCAGTATAAATATCTGGGCATCATCTTTGATAAAAAGCTAAAATTCATTCCTCATATTAAATACCTCAAACAAAAATGCAACAAAGCCATCCAACTCTTCAAAGTAGTCGCTCACACAGACTGGGGTGCTGTCAGATCCCAGTTGGATTATGGATGCTATATCTATGAATCCGCAAGAAAGTCCTACATAAAGGAATTAGACACAATACATCACCAAGGGTTAAGATTGGCTCTAGGAGCCTTCCCCACCTCCCCAGTGGAAAGCTTATATGTAGAAACATGAACCCTCATTGTCACTTAGAAGAGAAAAACTAGGACTACAATATTATACAAAATTAGCTTCATGTCCAACTAATCCTGCCTATAAATGTGTCTTCCACCCCCAATACAAAAACCTCTTTGATAGAAAATAAAATGCTATAAAACCATTTAACCTATGTATGGAAGAATCCATAAATAAAGCCCAGATAGACATTGCAACAATACACAAATCTGTAAAACTTAAATATCCCCCCTGGCTGACAAAACAACCAAAAATAATATCAGACCTAATTAAGTATCCTAAAACAAAAACCAATCCAATCATATATCAAGAAAAATTCCAAATAATTAAAGATAAGTATTCCAAACACTTAACAATTTATACAGATGGTTCAAAAGATGGAGACAACGTTGGATGTGCAGCATTACACAATAAAACAATCCTAATCAAAAGATTACCAGACAAAGCATCGATCTACAGTGCTGAAGTATCAGCCATTGGTATGGCACTTGATCTTATAGAATCTTCTAAAGATAAATAATTTATTATCTGTTCAGATGCCAAATCGGTACTCGAAACACTGGAAAACAGGAAACCAACAAACCCAATAATCACCAAAACCCTAAATAAATTTGATATTCCTAACGATAAAAACATTCTCTTTTGTTGGATACCCAGTCATATCAACATAAAGAGTAATGACAGAGCTGACAAAGCACCGAAAGCACCATTAAATTTGACCCCAACCAAAGATAAGATCCCTCATACCGATGATTTGTGGAACTCCTGTACTAAAAACAAGCTATACCAAAACAAGGAAACCATAGGTAAACGGAAACCAAACAAAAGAATGACCAGAAAGGAGGAAATTATAATAACAAGACTCCAAATAGGCCATACCTCTATAACACACCCCTACCTACTCAAAAAAGAAGCCCGACTCTGCATACCCTGCCAGGAGCCATACACTGTCAATCATATATTAACAAGATGCGAAGACTTGAAAACAAATTGACTGAATCTATATAATGAAAAAAACTGTAAAGGACATATTCACTCATGTAGACCCAACTACTCTTCTGAAATATTTGAAGATAACAGGGTTACTCAACAAAATTAAAAAAAAAAAAAAAAAAAATACCTTATCTAACTATATAAACATAGACACTGAACACCAGATATGTACACAAAATTTATAACTATTAATGTATATGAAAAAAAAAGACTCTGGCATTAAATGACCACATAGGTTGATATGCCGTAAAACCAATCAGTCAATCATTGATACCAAAACCCACTATTCTCATTTTTAATATTTTACTTTCAAATATAAGATATAATTTTATTTATAATCAACTGTACCGACTTATCATCTGGTGTCCATTGTTTAAATTTCTCTTTTAAATATTTCTAATCATAAAGCTAAAAGTAAATCTGGTTTTGATTTAACAGGAACAAAAACTGATGCATAAGTCAGTAATGCATCAGTTTCTAAATAAGAAATGAATTTTTTTTTTTTTTTTTTTTAATATAATGAAAAAAGAAAATTTGAATGGGAAAATAAAAGCAAGTAAGCAAAGATAACTTTTACTAAACGAGTTATTACCCTTAATTGAGCTTTTATTCAAAATGACTGGATTTTTGGTGTTTATTTAGAACTAGTCTGGGTGCTTGGCTTTGCCCAGGTATTTGGAGGTGTGTGTTCAGCAAAAAAAAAAAAAAAAAAAGTGGCAGGCAGGCAGGTAGGTTCAAACCCGTACTGCGAAGGAGGAAAAATATGTGAAAAAAAAGTGATGTTTTGCCGTTGCGTGCATCGCCAAACTGGAAATGGCAAAGGTTTAAATTAAGGCTAGTCAATCGAAATGTGGGGATGACTTTTGAAAATATCGGCAAAAAAAGTGACCCTTCCCTATAGAAAAGTGGCCAGTTGAGGGTGATGGAATTAATGTTTTTTAGACAATTTTTTGATATTTGTTGTCCAAAGGGTGGAGTTTCAAAACGATATTGATCTCGTGAAAATCTGTCACCACTGTTGAAAGTTTTAGGCAGACAAACAAACATACATACATACATTTAAATAGACAGGTGAGATTTATATTATAGATTACACTTAATGAAACAACAAAAATACAAACAGATCTTTGACGTATATATTTATCACATAATAAAAATGTTAATATTAAAAAAATCAAATAAATTAAGTAGTCTTTTTTTTTTTTTCTGCTACAAAAGTCAAATTTTATGAAGCAAGGATCCAGGAGTCGCTATTTTGTTCCAAAATTCGAGGGTAACAATTCAACTATCAAAATTTTGTTTTTATTCAAAATAAAACATTTTAATCACTACAAATCGTTAATTTTTATTTTCTTAGTTAAAAAAAAAAGTACTTGATCAATTTATATGATTTTTAGAATATGACTTTTTCATTTTGTGACGAGTGTGTGCATCATAAAGATTTGTTTGTATTCTTGTTTTTGTTTAATAAATAAGTGTAATTCTAAAGAAGCACTACTTAATCTCCCACCAATCACTTTTCAACATACCCATACTTTGTATCAATTTCAGTATCAACTTTAACTTGTGTAAATGCTTATTCTATGATGATTTCATAATTACAATGAAATATTGAATAAAAAGAAGCATGATTGCTTATTTTCCCTTTTTTATTTAGTTTATTTGCTTATCAACTTATTCCTACCTATTATACCAACTCACTCAACTATATAGATGCACAGATTATTGCATTTATTACTAATTACATTAATTATTAATTACATTAGATAAATGTTTCAAATTTGTCTTAACAAGTTTTATTGTTTATTATATGATCTTATCCTTTCTAGAAAGTACTTTGTTTTTAATACTTTGTTTACTGTTCAGTTCTCAGTGTTAATTCTGTCATGTCATTCTATTTGATCTGATGACTCCCAAATGTTATAAATGCATAATAAAGCAACAATTATTGCAATAAAGTGACTAATTTTAATTGTGAAGTATTGTATTTAATTTGTGCATTTTTATAGACATAACAAATGCACTTTGGCCTTTGTCTTTTTCTGATGTGAAATTCCTATCACTTGCATAACTTTCTCTTAAGTCAACAGATGAAGCCAATGCTGATGATATGATGAATTTGTTGAATACTTTGAAACAGCAAACTTACATTCCAAAGAGAAATGTTTCCGGTCCATTTATCTTCTCAGTTGACCATTGTTTCTCCATTCGAGGACAAGGAACAGTGATGACTGGAACCGTCATTAGTGGAACTGCCTCAGTCAATGATGTAAGTTATATTATTTTTTCCTTTTTTTTTCTCCATTTTTTTTCGTGTTTTTCATGTTTGTAGTTTCTTTATTTTTTTCCTCTTGTTTTTTTTTCTCTCTTGTTTTTTTTTCTCTTTGTTTTTTTTTCTCTTTGTTTTTTTTCTCTTTGTTTTTTTTTCTCTTTGTTTTTTTTCTCTTTGTTTTTTTCTCTTTGTTTTTTTTTCTTTGTTTTTTTTCTCTTTGTTTTTTCTCTTTGTTTTTTTTCTCTTTGTTTTTTTTCTCTTTGTTTTTTTTCTCTTTGTTTTTTTTCTCTTTGTTTTTTCTTCTCTTTGTTTTTTTTTCTTTGTTTTTTTTCTCTTTGTTTTTTTCTCTTTGTTTTTTTTCTATTTGTTTTTTTTTCTCTGTTTTTTTCTTCTCAGTTTTTTTCTTCTCTCTGTTTTTTTCTTCTCTTTGTTTTTTTCTTTTTGTTTTTTTCTTCTCTTTGTTTTTTTCTCTTTGTTTTTTCTCTTTGTTTTTTCTCTTTGTTTTTTCTCTTTGTTTTTTCTCTTTGTTTTTTCTCTTTGTTTTTTTCTCTTTGTTTTTTTCTCTTTGTTTTTTTTCTCTTTGTTTTTTTTCTCTTTGTTTTTTTTCTCTTTGTTTTTTTTCTTTGTTTTTTTTCTCTTTGTTTTTTTTCTTTGTTTTTTCTCTTTGTTTTTTTTCTTTGTTTTTTTTCTTTGTTTTTTTCTTTCTCTTTTTCTTTCTCTTTTTCTTTCTCTTTTTCTTTCTCTTTTTTTCTCTTTTTTTTTCTTTTCTTTTTTTTCTTCTCTTTTTTTCTCTTGTTTTTTCTCTTGTTTTTTCTCTTGTTTTTTCTCTTGTTTTTTCTCTTGTTTTTTCTCTTGTTTTTTCTCTTGTTTTTTCTCTGTTTTTTCTCTTTGTTTTTTCTCTTTGTTTTTTCTCTTTGTTTTTTCTCTTTGTTTTTTCTCTTTGTTTTTTTTCTCTGTTTTTTTTCTCTGTTTTTTTCTCTTTGTTTTTTTTTTCTTTGTTTTTTTTTTCTTTGTTTTTGTTTTCTTTGTTTTTGTTTTCTTTGTTTTTGTTTTCTTTGTTTTTGTTTTCTTTGTTTTTGTTTTCTTTGTTTTTGTTTTCTTTGTTTTTGTTTTCTTTGTTTTTTTTTCTTTGTTTTTGTTTTTTTTCTCTTTGTTTTTTTTCCTCTTTGTTCCCCCCTTTGTTTCCCTCCTTTTTTTTTCCTCTTTGTTTTTTTTTTCCTCTTTGTTTTTTTTTTCCTCTTTGTTTTTTTTTTCCTCTTTGTTTTTTTTTCCTCTTTGTTTTTTTTTTCCTCTTTGTTTTTTTTTTCCTCTTTGTTTTTTTTTTCCTCTTTGTTTTTTTTTTCCTCTTTGTTTTTTTTTTCCTCTTTGTTTTTTTTTTCCTCTTTGTTTTTTTTTCCTCTTTGTTTTTTTTTTTTTCCTCTTTGTTTCCCACCCCCCTTTGTTTTTTTTTTCCTCTTTGTTTTTTTGTTCTCTATGATTTTTCTCCCTTTGATTTTTTTTTTTTTTTTTTTCCTCTTTGATTTCCCCCCCCCCTTTGATTTTTTTTTCCTCTTTGTTTTTTGTCTTTTGTCCTCTTTTTTAATCCTTTTTTTTTTTACATGGAGGTCACCACTTATCAAGGCCCAGAAAGCCACTCGGGGATAAGGGTTATTTTGTGTACAGTAATCAGTGGGATAGTGTTGCAGTATTCATTAGTATTGGAGATTTGATAAAGTGTCATTACTTAAGGGGGCGGTTCATCAGGAATTTGTTTATGTTGGACTTGAAGACATCCATGTTGAAGTCAGGAGGGATAGAGGCAAACGGTAGAGAGTTCCACAGGCGTGCAGTTCTAAGAAAGAAGCTTTGTTCATGGAATCTACATTTTGATTTAGGCACAGATAAAGAGTGGGGAAAATTATTGACAGTGGTTTCAGCTAGACGGGTGTTTATCGTGAAAGATTGGCTAGGGAGGATCAGAGATTGTCCTCTTTGTTTTTTGTCCTGTTTTTTCCCCCTCTTTTTTTTTTTCTTTCTTTTTTTGCTTTTTTTTTTCTGATTTTTTTTTTTTTTTTTTTTTTTTGTATTCTATTCCACTGGCAGTTAACATGGGTTATCATATTGTGGCTAGAGTTAAATTTTAGTTTGTTTGGCTATTACAATCCAAACATTGTTTCTGATTTGCATTGGAAGCATTTAATAAAAACATTGAAAAATATCTAACACAGAATCTGACAATTTAGAAACTTTGATTAGTTGAATCTTTAACTAACCAAAGTTTTTTTTTTTTACATTTCTTAATTATTTTATAAATTTGCTTTTTTCTTTACATTTTGTATTTATTTTATAAATTTGCTTTTTTCTTTACATTTCGTATTTATTTTATAAATTTGCTTTTTTCTTTACATTTCGTATTTATTTTATAAATTTGCTTTTTTCTTTACATTTCTTATTTATTTTATAAATTTGCTTTTTTTTTACATTTATTTATTTTATAAATTTGCTTCTTTTTTTTTTTTTTTTACATTTATTTATTTTATAAATTTGCTTTTTTTTTTTTTTTTACTTATTTTATAAATTTTTTTCATTTTATAAATTTTTTTCAGAATGTAGAACTACCTTCAATGAAAGTTAACAAAAAAATCAAGTCCATGCAGATGTTTCGAAAGCCAGTTGAGAAAGTGGTTCAGGTTAGTAACATTTGTTGATTGGCAATATTATTTCGCATATCGTTGGTGTCAATTCAGAACAAAATAATAGCGAAAAGTTTACTATTCTCAGGAATCCTAGCGTGTATTGAGGTTATTAATCTTGTCTATCTATCCACATACTAGTTATTAAAGGCACGAGTGTGGAGGGGTGCATAGGTGGATAGGCCGAACGTTTACTAAAATGTTCTTGTTTTGGAAATTCTATATCCATAAAAGGTTAGGTTGTTTTGACAATTATGAAATATGAGTATATTCTGAATTTACATTTATTCTCTTACCTGAGAGCTCAACCTATGATCAATATATATTTTATAGATAATGAAAGATAAATAAATCTTTTCATAACAATATTAACATTTTTATAATTAAGGATGATGGATGATTTTGGAGTCCTGATACTACAACACCTTTCCAGCAAGCTGTGCTGGCTCTGACCGTATTGGCTTGCTTTTCTGTTGAACTTTGTCTGCAATGCAGAGAGAAGGACCCTGGTAACTGGGTGAACCTAGGTGCCCTCATCACCTGCCCAGGCCTGCATCTGAAGGGGCAACTCCAACTTCAATTGTATAGCTACAGCAGACACTGCAGTGCACCAGGCTAGATGCGAAACACCATTCTCTGCGAACACCATTGTCTCAAGAGATAGAAAGTTGCCGTCACATCATCACAAACTTGCGATTTTCCTGGTGCGTGTAGAATAATTTATGAAAAATTTAACATTGTCAATTAACATGAATTTATTTTCTCCACTTTGTTTCATAAATTCTATCTACAACACTGAAAAACACTGGAGACATCAAATTCTGTGAATTTAAAATATCAAATGTAAAAAATACACAAATAATTTTGTGTATAGATCTTAAAGCAAAGTAATAAAACTAATTTGCATTCATCTACTCAAGTTAACAAGCTTAAATTTAGTCCACATTGAATATGCCTTTGTTTGTTGTATGTGTATCATGTCCTTATGTTCAAGGTAGATGGAATGTTTGTTTTTAATCTGAGAAAAATCTTGCTCCCCAAAAAGAGGCACTCTAGGTTGAGACAAAAGTGTAAATTACTTCAGTCTAGAAGGAGTTCTTTTGTTGACTAAGGACAGAACAGATTAAGAGTCATATAAATAACAGATACTACAGTTTTATCTTAGCCAAAAGACCAAATTTGTACAAAAAGAAAAATTAGAAAAACAAATTTTCTGTTCAGCTTTCTTTACGCAAATGCTTTATTTTATTTTATTTTTTTTATTTCAAGCATTCCATGTTGCATTAAAAAGTTAATAAACTGAAACTTATAGTTTTTACAAAAGTGTAAGAAAAAATGTCACTTGTTCACTGTCACTGGACAACTTTTTGGGTTTCAGTTTTGAGAGCGCACAGTAGAAACAGACAAATGCAATTTCAGGAACGAATCAAAAATCTCAGCAAATGTCAACAATAATCCAATGACACAAACGAAAACATCTGAACATTTATAGCCTTGTAGCCATTTTCAGAGAAATCTTTAGTGAACTTTTAAATTGCATTGTCTGCCTTTGATGTACGCTCTCCAAACTGAAAACAAAAAAGTTGCCCTGTGACAGAAGCGCACAAGTTCTGAAAAAATGTTTAATTATCAGGATTTAGTTATTCAATCAGGTTCATGATTCAAAGCTGTTTTTGGGAAAATTATCATTTTCAAGGGTAGTGACGAAATATATCTTTGTCAGATAGTACCTTTGTGTGGATCACTTAAGTTAAATTTACAAAGAAATTTTATTTTATTTAGATTTAAAGTAGGCATTACATTTATTTAAACAAATTATTTCATTAAAAAAAATAGCTTGTTTCCAAACTAGTTTGGAATTCTTCAGCAGATCATTATTTGGCCACTTGGATCAAACAGAAACATCTATTACTTAAATAGAAATGTAACTTGGTTTATGATTAAAACTTATTCAGTTCTAAATCTTAAAAAGTTTCTGAAGAAAAAATCTGGATAGCATTATTTGTACAAGGAGACATATGTCTTTCCTTTATATTTTGGCTAAGAATAGTGTAATATCTGTTCTGATACTGCACTACAATCCTTTTAGCCTGAAGCCATTTTCAATTTTACCCCAATCCAGAGTGCCCATTTTTATTTCTCCACATTAAAAATAGATATTGCGTCTAATCCTGCCCTTGCAGGGAAGCAATGACCTAAAAACGTGAAACCTTCCTTTTTTGTATTCGTTTTCTTAAAGAATCACAAGTTGTGGATTATTTGCATTGTTTTTTTTTTTCTATTTTCACTATTGCTGTTAATTTTTCAAATGCATTTATGTCCGTGTATCTTTCGTTATATCATGCATGTACTCGTTTTGATACCAACTCAAAAGGTCCTCGATATGACCTTAAACTATATCCAGTGGTGAGGTCTCAGCTTGCAGGCTTTGGGGAGTGTGGAGCCACCCGTTGCTCCCTGGTCCACTTTGACCCGGAGTGGTAGTACCTGTTAGGGTCCCAACTATGGGTTAAATAGAAACCGACTTGAAAACAACAAATATATTCTATTAAAAAATTTTTCTTCAAAATCTTTGGATTTGGCATTAAATAACCTGAAAAGGGTTGATATGCCGTAAATCAACCAAACCAAACCAACTCAAAAATAAGCGAAAGACAAAGTATAATCTTTAACAGATTTATTCAACAACTTACACTGCAAAATGCTGAAGGAGAAGCCGCTAGATGCATGATGATTAAAGACTGCGATGCGAGACAAATTTTATTTACATTCCAAACTCTCATGTTCTCCTCAAGGTCAATAACTTAAGCTTCAAAGGGAAGTGATTCTTTTTATTATTAGGTTGTATTTAACAACCCAACAGTATCTTCATCTTGGGGTGCACTGATTAATTGACAGGTAATCGACTTTATTGTCCCCTTTGCCGATATAAATCCTAATTGGTTGTATTGTTACTTTTCTCTTTCCTAATAAATTTAAAGCATTCCATTAATGCCAAATGACTTATCAGATAGCTTTGACGTTGTATCCTTATTCTGCTTCATTATTGTCAGTAGAAAGTAGATGTAGAATCAAATTCTTAATGGTATTTTCCATGTCATTTTTCTTTTTTAATTTTTTGAATCTTGGATCTAGGAAAGTAGACACAAGTTTTTATCATTTAAATGGGATGAAAATCCTGTTTCCATTGATAACCTGAATTATTCAACAGTGGTAAAGATTCCACTAAAGTCAGAAATATCAGAATTAGATTGGACAGCTTTTGACACAAATAATGTCGCAACTAAAATTGTAGACATTATCATTGATATGGTTGAAGTTATATACTTCTTTGGTGATTTCTTCAAATGGACTCTAACTGGACAATCGAACAAATCCCGATTAGTAAGTTATGGTAGGACTCATATGATTAACAGCACACATTTCAAGAGTTTTTTGTTGTTCTAAATTCCTTCTCAGCATATATTGAATTTCACCGTGTGATCACATCTTGAATGAGTTTGTTTTTTCCAAATTAAGCTGATCCTGTATTTCAGTTAATCTGCTAATGGCTAATAGAGAGCGATTAAAGTGAGACTGTATTTCTGTTAGTTGTAATGATCGTCTTCACAGCCTGTTAGGAAAATAATCTGTCAGTTTTTGGAGATTTGCAATCTATGTATGAAGCATGATAGTGACTTTAAACCACATCCCCTGACATCCACAACTATATTTGCTTCTGAATCCCACAAGACTTTATTAGAGATTTTATACTCGTCCAAAACATTGTGTAATTCTTCACTTATTCTTGCATCTGTGTGTGTACCAGGAAATGGAACAACAAATAATAATTAATAATAAAGAGTGATATTTACAACTAGAAATAAAAATAGGTATAAAATTCTTAAAATTTGTATTAGAATTTTCTGCAAAAAAAAAACTTGGAAAAATCAATTGAAAAAAGGTGACTTCCTCCTGAAAGTTGAAGGTTCAATTCTCGGTGTGGGTGACCAAAAAATACATTTACGAATTACTTAAGACCTCTATCCAGTCATGGCTGATGGAACAAGAACATTTTAATAAATAAAGAGTTTTGTTCAAAATTCCATCCAAATTTCTGAGTTAGACAGAAACATTCCAGAGTTCAACTAGATACACCTGAAGAAGGTTGGAGGTTACATCAACGAAAACGTTATGAAAATCACACTCAAGATAGAAACAATAGTCTGATGAATCCAGATAATACGAATAAACAATCCTTAACTCAAAAATTCAGAAATGTCGTATTTGAAATTATTTTTCAATGAAGTTTTTTTTTTTTTTTTTTTTATGCAATGCTTTAATTTGGACCAAGATTTGCAATAAGCCTCTTGAATGAATCTCTTGTGGCCTATGATCAGTAATATTCCAAATTTTCTTTTTTTGCCAATATTGATTTTATAGTAGTTTGGTGTTTTGCTGGAATGTCTGTCTGACATTGTTTCCTTTTTTATCTGCAACTTTTGCTTGTTCTGGATAAACTTTTCTAAGATGGTTTAGCATATAATTCATAGAAGTCTTTGTCGATTTGCTACCCCTTGATATGATGGCTTGACATAACTTGCAGATCACTATATTATTCTTGGGATAGATGTCAAAATACTTCCAGTAGAAACTGGTTGCAAAAATGATTGATGGTTGTTGTCAATATTTAAATTAAATTTTACATATTTCTGATCTCTAATTAGTAATTTATTTCAATAAAATATGCATTAACTAAACCAGAAAAATAAAAATATATATGTAATGGCAGCACAGGTCCAAAAATGAGGAACAAAGTATGTATTTTTAGTTTGCACGTGGTCGCAATTCCTCAATGTGAAAATGAAAAAGATAGTTATAATTTTCTTTGACAATGGTTTAAAAATTTTTAAAAAAAAATGTTAATTCGATATGAATTAAAAGGAAATAAATTTTTCCACATGCCATCAACTATTTGCCTTGAATTCATCCCAATCACAAAAATGGCTACATGTTAGCAGTGTATTATGCGTATTATTTTAAAATACGATGTAGGGGTGCATGTTCCTTTGAATTGTCACCAGCAAGGAAAAAAGGGAGCTAACTTGTGTTCGTTTACAATATAATTCAATTAATACTAATACCATTTATGACAACAACATTTGCTGATAAATCGGAATCAGAAACGATTAATTAGTAATCAGCCAATTTGCTTATCATTGTATCCCTAACTGCATCATGGCTTTTCTATGGTTATACACCCCCTCAATAATGTTCGTTTTGTGTTGATGCTAATGAACATATTTCGATGAACCATACACTTAAAGAATGTAATATAACTGGAATGCATCTCTTTTTTGTAACTGCATTTGTAAACATCTGTGTTGACATGCTAGTAGCAGGACTGACCAAGTAGCAGTTATGCAATCTGTTTGCATACATTCAGCAATGCGTAGTAGTAGTATGCATAGTATCTGTATCTTTGTATGCATTGACTAGTTATGATAACGATGACACATTTGTTTGGGGTTTTATTTAATTTATTTTTTTAATTAATTATATTTTACATTGTTCTTACAATGTAAAATATTAGCCTTCTTTCCTACTATTCCCCTGCAGAAAGATAGAATGAGATTTCTGAAACATGTCCGCTCAATTCCAGATCAAAAATTCAATAGATGGTCTCTTGCTTTTCGACATATATCCTATCTTGACTTCTGTTATCTTACTTAATTTCTAGCCTTAACTTTGAAGTGGTAATTTTCCCCTCCACAGCTCACATATAGTCTTGTTCTAAACATATCTACCATAAAATTATAAAACAGCGGTCGAAATAATATTCAGAAATGGTGCAAATAATTTTTCTTTTCAAAAATTCTAACATGGTTGTCATATTTTGAATTATTCAAACTACTGTCTATATAATCTGTAGGAATAGATTGTTCTTGTTCTGTTAGCCATGACAAAGAATGATTTCTACTTAGTCATGGGTGATGGAATGAGAGCAATCTATTCCCGTTGATTAAACAAAAGGGTTCAGTTCAAAATGCCATACAAATTTCCAAGTTGGACAAGACTCACTTGAAGAATTTTGGAGGTTACATTGGCCGAAATATAGGAATAACATCCAAGATGAAAATAGTAGTTTTAATAATCTAAATTATCAATCCTCATCTCAAAAATTGCAAAGCATTGTTTTTTAATTTTTTGTTTCTTATTTGTATTTTTGTAGGGAGACCGAGCAGGTATTTGTGTAACTCAATTTGATCCAAAATTACTTGAACGAGGCCTCGTCTGTTCACCTGGAGCTCTCCCTACGATATATGCTGGTCTTGTATCTGTCAGTAAAATCCGCTACTTCAAGGGTTCGATTGCAACCAATGCTAAGTTCCATATAACGATGGGTCATGAGACTGTCATGGCACATGTGACCTTTTTTGGCTACACCACTAATTCCGATGAAGCTGCTGTTCAGCTGGATCTCTCCAGGGATTTTCTTTATCAGGAAGAACTCTTAGAAAATATTTCTACCGGGAACGAATCAGATAAGTCATCAGAAAAAAGAGTTCAATTTGCTCTTTTGGAATTTGATAAACCAGTGACGTGCTGTGAATCTTGTTTGGTGATTGGTTCAAAACTTGATTCTGATGTCAATGCAAATATCTGTCGAATTGCGTTTAATGGAGTTCTACTCAAGTCTTACACAGACCCAAAGTATCGTGAGACGGAACTGTCAGAGGTAAAGATCTTCAAGACGAAATCTCGAGAAGGCCAAGTGGAGAGGGTAAACGATGCGTATACATTGATTGGAAAAAATCTGTTCAAGAAAGAAACGAATATTCAAGCTTTTGCCAACCTGAAGGTGAAATTAACTAGCGGAGAGGATGGAATTATCGAGGGAGGATTTGGACAAAGTGGGAAAGTAAAAATTCGCATTCCAAGTAAGTATTTTTTTGGTAAAAACTGTAGACCAGAACTGTTTGCTAACCCCCCCCCCCCAATAAATTCTTATTCTTTCAGACAATTACATGTAAATCAGCCTGTTTGGCATACATTTAAAAAGGGTAGGATTGCTTCCCTTATTTTGCCCTTTAGTCCATATATTCCATGAGTGATGTTTCCAACAAAGGAGAAGAATTGCTGTTTTCTGGGTCAGAATCTATTTATCTAATACTTACCGTTTTTGACTTTGAAGTTTTTTTTGGGTTTTTTTAGCTCCTTACATCAAATGGCTTCATGCTTTGTCTGGGGTGAATCCCATAAAAGATTATTAGTATTTGCTAATGAAGTTCATTCCTTTGAGTTATACCAAAGACTCAAGATACTTGATGCCTCCTTGCTAAATACAGCATTATAAGAGGAGGACCAATGGTAAGTGGAGTAATCCTGGGAAAGGGGTGGCACTTTCCCCTACATCTCTCTGTAGTAGTCAATAAAAAGGAAGCTTTTAGGTTGCCATTGATTAGTCAACCAGTTACTTAATTCTTCTTGTATGTTAAATAGGTTGGAAAAGTTGTAAGTAAAAACTAAATAAAACAAAAACTATTTTCAAGTTGGAAATCACTTTTGCATATAAATTTAAGACAAAATGATCAACTATTTCTGGTCTTCCAGGCAGTAACAATCACTCACTTCGGAACCAGATACAGTTTTTAAGGACTGTTTTTTTTTTAAATAGTATCTGGTTCAGAAGTGGATGATCAAAAAATTCCGAAATTGCTGTTCTGATCATAGAATTGAGGAAAAAGAATAGTTTAATCTTTTAGACCAATTGGATTAGTTGAGAAAATTACACAATTATAAAGTTGTTTGAATAAAACAAATTTAATTTTGTTTAAAATTATTTTAAGAAATAGTTTAATATTTTTAAAAATGTATAATTGTTTATTTGAAAGCTGAAATAGAAAAATGTAGGATTTTTTAATAATTAACTAGCCTAGGTGCCTGGCATTGCCCGGGTGTTTGGAGGTGTGTGTTAAGTAAAAAAAAAAAAAAAAAATACGGTAGTAGACAGGCAGGCTTGAACCTTTACCGTGAAGGAGGAAAAAAAAAATATCTTTGCCGTTGCATCCATAGCCAAATCAAAGTGACGTAGGTTTAAATTAAGGCTAGTAAATCGAAAAGAGGTGATGACTTTCAAAAATATTGGTGAAAAAAGCAACCCCTCCTTGTAGAAAAGTGCCCAGTTGAAGGTGAAGGAATCAATATTTTTGGCCATTTTTTTATTTCATTCATTTAAACAGACAGTTGAGATTTATATAATAGGTGTTGTAAGATGATGTTCCAGTTTAAATCATTTTTGAAAAATGTTTTCATTTTAATAATCTTGGTAAAATCTTTGAAATATTTTCTGAGAGAAATTCAAATTATATTTTATTGCATTGTGTAATCCATAATAACTTGTTATCCAGAATTTTGTAAAATGGAAGTTATTTATTGACGATGAAATGAAGTTAAGTTTTATTTTAATGAAAGATTAAAATATTAATTTTTATGAATTAAAACCACAAATTTGTTTTTAAAGTTTCTTAAAACAATGGATAAGCAAAATATGCATTTTTAATTTTTATGCAAAAAAATTTCAAACATTTGATAGCAGAAAAGTACATTGATTTTTAAAGTAATTTTTGTTTTGTTTTTTTTACTCTGTTGAAAAACGACAATTATTGGTGGAATTTTTATTCTAATTTATACATAACTATTATCTGTTTTCATCGGTTATTTTCAAATTCATGATTTTACAGCTTTGTTTTTTTTTTTCAATTTTTTTAAATAAGGTTTTCTTTCAAAAAAGATTAAAGAAAATTCTGAGAACATATCCTTGGTTATCATTTATTTCTTTTTTTTTTTTAAGTGTCAGAATATAATTGTAATATAATCTGTAAGTATATAAATTTAATAATATAATTGAAAATAATTTTAATTTCAGAAAGGATATTACAGATTTCCTCAAAGTTATTAAATTCCTGAGTACTGGAATATGAAAAAAGAAAAATGAATCCAGTGAACCTCAAAGTCCGGAAACGTTGCCAATGATGACATAACTCTGCGCAAATCTGATGTTGGATTATTTGTTCAGTTAGTGGTCGTCTCTAATCACAAAAGTGGTTATTGAGCCTGCTCTGAGCCCCAATCCGCAAATGATCTCAAGAGGTTCTGAGGCTTTGTATTTCTAGTATAATACATTTAACTATACTGAAACCATTTAAAATATAGTTCATCTTTAGAGAACATGGAATAGGAGTTGGTTCCGTTTTGCAATCACAACTCCATTCAAGATCTGATAACACTGTAGGTAGTCTTGACAACTCACCACTTTAGTTCCAGCATAAAGTTTTGAAATACCAAATGAAACCCCAACTATTTAGTCAAATATGAATCTAGCTCAGATTTTTGCAATTTTCTTTTTTCATCATTAATATGAAAATTATCTTTTGAAAATGTCATTGAAATTTAATCCACTTTTCTAGCGGGGGATTAGGGTGATATAAGTCATATCTAATTTGTTGTATCAGAAAATGAGAAATAAATATTTGGTTGAATTTGACTTGTATTTCTTTTTTTTTTTTTTCTAGATGGATTGAGCCCTGAAGTGATCCAGAAATATTCCGGATCTAAAAAGAAAGGCAAAGATAAAGAATCTGTTGACTCAACTGCAGAAACTTTGGCACCAGTGAAGATTATCTTGACATTTAAACGTTACATTTTTGATCCCAAAAAAAGGATGGTTCAAACGTGACACACAATACATTCGCTTTCAAGGAATTATTTTTGTGAAGGTGGGACCTAATTATTTAGGGTTTTCATTTTAATCTAGTTTTCTTTACCTGTATTATTCAATTCAAACAAATGTTTTGTTTTTTTTACATTGCTGACATTGGATAATGCACGTAAAACAGACCATGAAAATAAATTGGCTGAAAAACAAAATTAACAGTAAATTTATCTTAAAAAAAAATATCGGAATGAATCTGAAGTATCTGTTCTTTTTCTATACTGAAACAATTTTAAATTTTGTTTCTAACCCAGTCTCACCCTTTTTTGTGAGCCGAATTTCCCCACACTAAAAAAAAAAAAAAATGTGACCTTGTGTCTAACTTAGCACTTGTGAAAAATGAATAGGGATGTATCGACATTGACAAATTGGTTTATGCTGTGCAACCAGGAAGGGAAGTAATTCATCTCCCTTAAGCTGCTGTGATATATATTTTTTTTTTTTATCAGATTTTTATAGTTTTCCAGTTATAGTATTTGAATTTTGGGATTACTTCCTTTTTAATCAAAATAAATTTTCTGATTTTTTTCTTGGGTAAATGAGTTTGAGTTAAAGGGATCACAGGGCAAAGTGATTTCCTTCCAGAAAAATAGATTTTATTTGTTATCCAAATAGATTTTTTACTGAAGAGTTGATTTTAAATGCAGGAAGCAATCTACATATAACAAAATTCCTTATGTTTGGTTGGAGGTACCTCCCCTACTTTGGGAATAATGAATGAATCTTTCGTCCAAACTAAAGAACGAATGTTCTCAAACACTTAATCATGACTAAGAGGCAATAAATTCTATAAAACAAGAAAATCGTCTTTGTCTTATAACTTTGATTATCTGTTTAACATCTATTTCACACTAGCCTGGGTGTGTCGAGGTGTGTGTAAGGGGGTTGGTTGAGCAACCAAAGCCCTAAAAAGAATTTAAAAAAAAAAAAAAAAAAATAGTATAAAACAACTCAAAGTAGCATCAAGTACCTGTGCGAGCACAAAAAAAATAAAGAATTAGTAGTAGGCAGGCTCAAACCTGTAACGCACAAAAGGAAAAGGAGGTGAAAAAAAGTTTCACTTCCATATAACAGTATAGACAAAATGTTGCTGTTATATGAAGTCTTAATTTAGATCTGAGAGTGAATCTTTTGGTTCTCCACGTATTGCAAAGTTGAGGCTTTTTCACTAACATCCAAGTGTTGAGAGAGAATTTCTGAAAAGAAAAATGATTGAGTTCACTTTCTGACACATCTGACCAAAATTGATACTTTGCCTTGATGTTGGCAGAGTTGTCATGTAGGGGTCGACTACGAAGAACTCAGCTCCAATAGTTTTCTAAGTCAGCGGTCAGTAATTTTTTGAAGTTTGTGGACCACTAATATGAATTTGCAGAAAAGGTAAGTATATTTATAGAATAACAATTGGCAAACTTATTTTAATTATTCGAAATCTTTGGAATACTGTTCTCATTTTGAGTTATTTTCACATTTTAGCCAATGTAACCTTTGACTTTCTTATGGTGTATTGTGTCAAATTTGAGAATGTTTCTGTCAAACTCATTAATCTGCACAGAATTTCAAACACTCCCCTTTATTGAATCCAGAGGAGTAGCATGTTATTGTTCCATTAACCCTGACTGGGTAGAAGTCCTAAATAATTCGCAATTGTATTTTGAGTGTCGCCTACACCGGGGATTGAACCTTCAACCTCTTTCTTTTTTGTTATATCTGTAAACATAGACAATATTCCTTTAACTTACTTCTATTTAACATATAGTCCTTTATTTAGCAAAACAGTTGACTATTTTGTAAAAGAAAGTCTTTCTTTTAAATGTTTTTCACCGTTTGTTGAACAAGTATAATTTCTTATGTGAAAGAAAAGAGCTTTTTTGTTTGTTAGTAACATAAATCTAATCGTGAACACGCATGTTTGTCTAGGCAGCTGTCTTTCTGGCCAATGACCATCAAGGGAGATCACTCTAAAAACTTACCCCAAAATAATACAACTCTCGAATACAAGGGAGATAACTTCATTATAAAAATCCTCGGATAGTGACTCATTTGTTATTGTAATCTAATAATGTATAAATGTCCCTGCAATTTTATCTTTCACCCTTTAAGCCCCATGATGTTGGAGTGATGAAACGTAGCTGGCAGGAATTTGAAGCACAAGGTTTATCTACCACATCAGCTGCAAATCTGCGTGCAGCACTAACCTAAACAAAAATAAAATACCTACAAAGGAATGACAGTGCCAGCAAGTTATGATCATTTATAACGCATTATGCAATATGTTGCAAGGCTAACTAATAAAATAATTTTTATGCAAAATTCAACTTTATTCATCAACATAGTGTATGACCCTAGAAGGAGACTAATACTAATGATTCTCAAACAATTTGAGGCCTTTTTGTAAAATGATTTGTATTTGATTTTTGTAAAATGATTTTTATTTGATCTCAAAATTTGCCTCAGTTTTCTATATTACTTCTTCTTTGGAGCCACATTTTTTCCCTGGAGTTTATTTCGGAGTCTACAAACATCTAATAGTCACTGGGAGCTATGGATGTGGAAGTAATTGCAAGTGCAGTTGATGTAGTTTTGCCATTGTTATGATCAACTTTTAACGCAGTGGAAGAGTACTTTTTTCTTTATTTGTGGGCATTTTTTTTCACGATTTCTTGTTTTCAAATGCACCAATAATGCTATAAAACATTTTCTCTTGATATTTCTTCCATTCGCAATGTAATCGTTGAAAAGCATACCTTGCACATTTCAAAATACAAGGAGAAAACCTTGCCTGCTGATGTTTGCATCTTTGATCGTTTGGTTGACTTTTGGTCACCTCTGTTCACACTGCTGATTTTCAGTTTGACTCCAAAGTGAAGCGCTGGATCCAGGTTTCATCCATTTCATCACAAATTGATGTAAATGATATTTTTTGTATTGAAATGGTTGCAAACAACACTCTGAATTATTTACACATTGTATTTTTATAGACTGTAAGACAGCTCAACAGCCACTTTTAGCACAACTTTTTCAATGAAAAATAGTGAATATATTGATATCTTCAACTCTTATGCAACCTCAGTTTATGATCAGCCTAAAAGAGTTTGGGAGCTTTGTTTTCCAGGACAACTGCGTTGGAAGTTGGTATACCTGCATATCTTTAACAGTTATAACTGAGAGGTTATAATGTTTATGGATAATTAAGGAGAGAATACTTCTACTTGATCTTCTGAAAGCGTTCAAAACAGTGTGACATTCTGGTCTGTTACATAAACTTCAAGGTTATGTTGTTGGTGGTGAGGTTCTTGACATTAGGTTTTTTTGTTTTTGTTTCTGATTGAAGATTGTGAGGAACTGAGGATGGTGTCTCTTCATTCTTTTTCCCTATCACTGCTAGTGTTCCTCAGGAATCTATTCTTGTCCCAACTCTTTCTTTATCTCAATGATGATCAATTAAAGAATATTGTTCAGAAATTGAATATCTATGCTAATGATAACACTCCTTATTCAAGTTTTGCTTCTCGCCCATTTCCCTTGGATCATTTGAAATATACTGCTAATCTAGAAATTGGGTTCAGTTTGTAGATTGGAGGAAGAAATCACTTGTTTTATTTTTGTTAAAACTCGGTTTGCATCTTTCATTTTTAGGCGTGTTCCTTTTCTTGTGATTCTGCTTTTGAGAAGAAATAGACTGAAACTTGGTCTTTCTTTCTCATTAATTTCGGGTTCATGTATTAGATCCATTGCTCTTTCTGCTTCTTGTAAAGTAGGTTCTCTCGATCGCTCTAAACCTTTTCTCACACCTGAGGTTATTCTGTCTGTCTCTCTACAAATTTACTATCAGACCATGTATGGAGTACTGTTGTCATATTTTAACTGGTGAATCCCTCTCCAATTTGAAGGTTCTTGATAAATTGCAAAAACGTACTTGTAATTTGATTGGCTGCACCCTTTCTTCTTCATAGCAATATCTCTATAACAGACGTGATGTTGCAAGTCTCAATCTTTTCTTTAACTACTATTATGGCACGTGTTCTTCAGAATTATCTGATCTATTCCCTATTCTTGTTTCTGCTACATAGACTTTGTGGTCAAGTGATCTCTGTCAATTTGCTGTTTTTATACCTCATTGTAATACAGCTTCCTATTTCAGTAGCTTCTTTGCAAGAACTTCGTTCTTGTGGAACTCTTTTCTTTCTACATTTAACCATGATCTTTTGAAGATTAACATAAATAGGCATCTCCCATATTTGTGGTAATCTTTTGTTCTTGCTAGCTCTTTACATTAAATGGCTTCACATCTTGTCGGGAGTGATGTCTGATTTAAAAAATATACCACCTCTTAACTGTTGTTTCGAACAGAGCAACGTTTGAATAACACTTAACTGATCATTGTTTTTTTGATTGTACAATAGTCTTTCCCCACTAGAAAGCAATTTTATTAATCAACACATGAAATTCAGATTCTGTCATTGTATTCAAATTTTGCAAAAGTAGTTTCACTTAACTATAATTTGTCAACTAATAATCTGATTAGGCCCAAATGTTGATACATACTGTTTGATAAAAGCCATGGATTTTTTTTTTTAGTAATGCCATCTATATATCCGGTCTGAAACTTCATTAAATCCCCATAAAGGCTGAAAAGTTCATGCTGTAATCACTTAATTACAAATTATTTATATTTTGTTTAAATGCAAAATGAGTCACATTCTCGACTTTTACTCTCCTCCTCCTCCTCCTCCAGTATCCAAAAAGCATTTCATTCGTCTGAAAAAATTAGCTGAAATATTAATGTATTAAGTTTGTGCAAAAAAATGTAGTTTTTGGACATTCAACTTCATGTCAAAAAACGACATTATTTTTGCAACAACCTAATAACTTGATGCAAGTACGAATGTTACGTTTTATATTTTCTATATGAATAAAACGTTTTATATATATATATATATATATATATATATATAAATAAAACGTTTTATATTTTCTATATAAATAAAACAGATGTATATGTCTGTCTGTAAATGTTTAATCATCATCATCGTGCAGTCAGTCTTGACTATGTCTAATTCGGGCCTCGGTGCTTTATCCTTTGGTATTGGTGTAGTCCTCTTTCTGTGTGAAGCATCCGGTCAAAGGTACTGCATATGTGGGTGCCGGGGGTGTCGTCAATAGTGTCTCAGCTCTAAGGCTTCTCCAATCTTTCTGTCTATTTCTTCCTTAAGCAATGAATTCAAAAACTATTGGTCACATAGCACTGAAATTAGCAAGAAATAGTAATCATTAGTAAGGCTATGTCAACAATATTCTTTTCATTGTTTTTGACTCTCGAGTGTGTATCCATTGATATCTTATATGCTTTTATATAGAGTAATGTGGTTCTTGGTTGATTAAATGTGTTGGATATATACTCGAGTCAAAACAATTAAAAGAATATGCTGTTGTCGTAGCCCTAGTAATGGTTTATAACGAATAAATCTTTATTTGGGTGGATGAATAACACGTACAGAAATGTCAGCAAGTTGAAATGTGGAATGTTCATTTTAACTTGCCGACATATTTTTATTACTTTTGCACATGTGCAAATTCATTCATAGCTTGAAGTGGTTTAATTTTAAATCTTTCTTGTCTATTTGTTGATAGCACGAATGGTTGGTTGTTTTTGTTTTATCGTATATCGACCCTTTTTTGTTAATGCTGCTTTTTTTTTTCTTTTCTTTTTTTTTTCCCTCAAATTAAGTCGAATTAGGTATTTTTACTTATTTGCTAAATTAAGTTTTTTTTCCTTATTCATTAGATAATGTAGGATTTTTTTTTTCTTTTAAGACAGGTTAGATTGAATTAGTTATATTTTTTTGTATAGGTTTACTTTTCTTTTTTTTTTTTTTTTTTTCAAAAATATTAATATTTTGTTAGAATTTATTTTTTCAAATAGTTCTTTTATGTTATTGACATTGTATAAATTCTGACGAATATGTGAGATTGCTACAATCTAGAAGAAAGAAGAAAGAAAATTATTCTTGGCCTTCGGGACAAGATCAAAGCATTATGTCTGCAGAGAGGTCTGTGTTCAAAGTCCGAGCGAGGGAGGCCTGGGTCAGCCCAGTCTCTTGTGTCATAGAAACGCTGAGAGATTGGCTTTCCTGGGTCGTTCGCTTGAAGGAGACGCTCCTTGGGTCCCTGTGGTTGAGAACTCGTTTCCCAATCTCAAACCCAACCCTTCGGTAGAAGGTCGTCGTAGACCGAAGGGGGAGTCCAAGTTCTTCTCCGAATGCCGAACCGCTCTTAGAGCTTTGCCGGGGACCAATGTCCTCGATCAGCCAAGGAAGAGACTGTATCGGGATTTAGTGGAGGGGACCGCGAAGGATCCACTTTGTAGGCGGATGGGATGGTCGATGGAGGTTGTCCGTTCTCAATGGCGTTGGGCGCCGGGACGGGAGATTCTGAATAACTCGGAATTCTCCCTGACTTGGCGACTGGTCCGAAATGCGCTGCCCCTCTTCGACGTACTTTTCCGGTATAAAGAACATACCAGTCGCTTCTGTCCGTGCTGTGACGAACGCGAGCCCGAAACAATCGAGCACGCGTTTTTTAGTTGCAGCCGGATACAGCCCCTATTAAAGTATGTCGAGGGGGTAACAGCTCGCATCGATGCCGAGTGTCTGCTCGATCTCGACGTAGGAACTTTTGTGTACAACATGGAGCCGCCGTTCCCCAGGGAGGAAAGTTTGGTTTTCCTGGCGATCCTAGCAGTAGCGCGCATGACCATTTGGATCGCGCGCCTCAAGTTGGTCCACGAAGGGACATCTGTTCCTGATCGGGATCTGATCGTTTACTTTAAACATTTGCTTAAAGTAAAGATCAGATGCGATTGGAAGAGGTTGCCTAGAGTGGAATTTGACAAGAGGTGGGTGCACAGCACTAGTTTGTGCATCCGTCAAGGAGCCAAGTTTCAATACGTGTTCCCTCCTTAGGCATGGCATGGGCGGTGCTGGGTCCTACGGAACCCATCCCGCCTAGGTTAGCATCATAAGTTCAGTAAAGTAACTCTTGACTGGTGGTACAAATGAGATCCTGTTCCTGATTTTATTTTTTGGTATTAGAGAACCTCTGAGTCTGCCCAACCCCCCTGCTCCTCATCTTTATTTTCTGATGCCCCCGGTCATCCCCCTACTCAGAGGTCACCTTCCTACCCCCTCCATCCGTTGCTTTATTTTCTCCCACCTCCATTAAGGCCACTTCCCCAAACCCCATTAGGGATGCTCTGCTTGTTTTCGGTTCCCCGGAAAACAGTGGGGGATCTAGCCACATAGAATAGTACAGGGGGGTCTTACTAACAACACATTAGTAGTTTTTTCCTTATTTTTGAAATGAACATTTTCATTAGTTTTTTCCCACTCCACGAACATTTTATGCCAATTAATTCAAGAACTCTTTCTAATGAAATCGAACTTTATTTTCTCACGCATACATACACACACAACAAAAAAAAAAAAAAAAAAAAAATGCACACACAACATACAGAAATGAATATACAAATTGTACATAGTTAAATTTTACATTGAACGCTGGGGTTATTAGTTAGATTAGGATCCACAGAGTGATTGAGGTATTTTGGTAAATGTTGCCAGTCAAGAGTAAGACTTCAAAGTCTCATCTGTTACATAGTCAAAAAGACCCTGTACCCTCCCCCTCCCAACTTCTTGTAGGGCCTTGTGCCTAATTTTGTTGAATTGAATTTTTTGTACGTTTTTTTTTTATGTTCAATTTTTTCTCTCTCAATAAAATATATAAACAAGATCAAAGTGTAGTATCTGTTCTTCAGATGCTGCACTTCATTTTCTTGTTCTCTTTCGGTGGAGGAGAAATCCTTCACGACTGAGACAATTTTTATTTTTGTACCTTTTCTCCACGTTAAAAAACGACCCTGGTGTCTAACTCTGTCCCGTGGGGAGGCATAGTAAATAGGTACAATCTAGAAGAAAGTACTCCTTGGCACGCAATGTATTCAGCAAATAAGTAAAAATACCTAATTCATTTGTCAGAAGGAAGGAGTGGGTTATGTGTGTGTCCTATGCAAATACAGGACAAAACTATTTCCTCCCTACATGACTTTGAATTGTGGCAGCCCTTTTAGTATGGGTTTCATTTTAAAGAGTTTATTATTTTGAAAAGTGTTCCCATCTTCTTGACATTTTTTTCATAATGAAATTATTGATTAGTGGTTTGTAATCTGTCTGAAATCTTTATATTGCTTATAGGAGTTTTAGGGAGTTTTTAGCAGTCGTGCCAACTTTTTTATTACCTTGAAATCCAAAGTAACTGGAGATCCAGCAGAATTTGATGTTTTTGTTTTGAGAGAAACTATTCTTTGCAATAGGTTGATGAGTAATGATTACTTAAATTTTTTTTTTCTTGAAGATTCAACGAATGAGAGTCTGGAAATATAAATTTATCAGTAGTAAGGTCAGAAATGAGATTGAGAGCTAGGTCTATGACTAGCTTCAGCACTAAAAATTGAAGCATAGTCGAGTAGTTGGGTGTATATAGTTTGGTTATTTTTCCAATATATTGAGTTTTCCTTGATGGATGAATTTTGACTTTGGCAGCTTGTTTAGTTCGAGGATAACTATAAGTCGTTTTAATAGCCGTGTGAAAGGCTTGGATGTTGGTGATCAGGATATCTACATCTTCTACTTGTTTTATACAGATGTCAAAAGGTTTTATGGCCTTTTCTTTTTGGTCAAAATGTTTTTGGTATTTATGATCGGTGATGCAATTATAGGCAGAATTGGTTGGATGCGGTTTAATTTTATGATATTGTAAACTTATTTTTTTAAATCAGTTTTAATAGTGGTTCATGGGATTCAAAATAGAGACTCCACTGGGAATGTACGAAAATCTCCTAGAACAAGTCTTAAGCCTTTGTGTTGGACTGTGTTTAAAACTGTCATATAGGATTTTCTGGCTGTTCCATATATGAAGCATTTTAGATCTTATTAGTGATTTGTATAAAGTAGTGTTTTTTGTCAGCTCCCCAATCTTTGTGGGCTACAACTAATAGTTGTATTACTTTATTGCATTTAATTAGTATTTAGTTGATATGTCGTATGAAGTTTAATTTGTCAAAAATGATTCCTAAGTGTTTATGTTCATTTACGAATGGAATCTGTTTTCCTTTAATCTGTACAGCAGAACCCCAGGATACAGCATTAAAAATTAGTAACAAAATACAGTACAGTATACAGGGTGACCAAAATAAAAACGGGCCCCGTGTACACTTTATGTGATATCTCCATTACTTATTCAGCGATTGCCCTTATTTTACAGGACATGGCAGAATCAACGACCGTGAGTACACCAAGACCCCAGTGGGAGCTGGGACAAAGAATACACTGTTAAATTTTACTACAAGACAGGCTCGTTTAAGAAAACCCAGGACAGTTTCATGTGTACTGAATGTGAAAAGGCTTCATCCAAAAGCAGAATTCAGAACTGGGTGGACCACTTTGAGAAGTATGGGACTGTGGAGAACCTCAACGCTGCCAGAGAGAACCGTCCAAGCCACTCGGGACGTCCCAAGAAGCGAACAGCCGAGCTGGTCAAAAGAGTGAGAGAGTCTCTCCAGCAGAGTCCGAAATGCTCTGTGCGTAAGCGAAGTCAGTCCCTCGGTATGTCCTGTGAGACTTGCAGGAGAGTGCTGGTGAACGATATAAGGGCTTAACCCATACAGAATACAGATGCTGCAGACCCTTACAGTCTCAGACAAGAAACAGAGAAGGGCTATGGCAGTCAAGATCGAGAAGACACCTTAACCTCCTTTGGACCTCAGATGAAGCCCACTTCCATCTTGATGGAAAGGCGAACTCCAAGACAAATGTATTCTGGGGGTCCTCCAGACCCAATGAAGTAGCCACCAAGCCCCTGCACTCTCCTAAGTGCACGGTATGGGCTGCAATCTCGGCCAGAGGCATCATCAGACCAATCTTCATCGAAGAATCTGGCGCAGTAGTGACAGTCACCAAGGAGCGGTATTTGGAGGTCCTCAAAATCTTCAAGAGTGAGCTCCAGACCATCTACCTGTCACTCATGAGAAAGTTCTGATTCCAGCAGGACGGAGCAAGTTCTCAAACCTATCCCGAGATTGGCTGAAAGAGAACTTCGGAGGCCGAGTGATCAGTCTCAAGACTGATTTTGAGTGGCCACTCCATAGCCCGGACCTAAGCACCACAGATTTTTTTCTTTGGGGCTATCTTAAGGACAGAGTCTACGCAGGGAAACCCAGAACCATCACGAAACTCAAGGAAGCCATCAGGGAGGCGATGAGAGCCATTACCAATTTGGTCTGTAAGAACATCATGGACAACTTCATACTGCGCCTCCAGAAATGCACGGAGCTAAATGCAGGCCATCTAGAACATATGCTGTAGAACGGAGAAAAAAAGGCCAAAGACCCTAGTGTTTTATATATATATTATTCCTTAATTGGAATTTTTTTTATTTTGAGATGAGCATTTTTATGTTAATTTTATTTTTTTATTTCGGATTATTAGTCTCATCTTTATTAGTTGTTGTTTTGATTCGAAGTTCCTATCCGTCGCGGTTACCACCTGACGAAGGCCAGAGGAAGTTGGCCGAAACGTTGTGAACCAATAAAAAACAAGCAAAACAACAACTAATAAAGATGAGACTAATAGTCCGAAATAAAAAAATAAAATTAACCCTAGTGTTTTGATGTGATGTTTTGAATAAAATAAACTTATGACCAAAGTTTTATTTGATTCGGACAAAACACTAAGAAACGGGGCCTAATTAGAGTTGGGTCCTGCTTTTTGGGTCACCCTGTATAATACGCATGTATATAATCAAATAACATTATTAATAACACTGTAAGGCGAAGAAAATACCATAAGCAAGGGCTGGAAAAAACATTGTATTCCACATCATAACCTGAAAAAACCATATCCCAGGGTTCTACTGTAGTTGTAGGTTTCTGTTGATTGCAGAAATGTATACCTTTTGTTTTGGTTTTGAAGAATTTAAAGCCGTTTCTTATTGCCCATTTGTTAGTTTTATTTATGTTGTATTGTAATTTTCTTTTGATAGTATGAATGTATTTGGATCTGTAGCTAATTGAACAGTCATTTACATATAGAAAGCTATGAATGTCAAAGGTGAGTTCTTTTGTGATTTTAATAATTTTGATTGATTAATGGAGTTGTCGATAATATACTGCCTTGAGGCACTTCTACTTCTTGAGTTTGTGTGTCTGATAGATTGAATCCTATGTGTCTGTAAGGAAATTTTCAATACATTCTGGTGATCTGCCTCTTAGTCCAATACTGTAGAGATCTTTTACGATACCATATTTCCAAGTGGTATTAGACATCTTTTCAAGGTTGAAAAAGATAAATGTTACATTTGCTTGTTAATGAATGCTTCTGATATAATTTTCAAGCCTTGTAATCCTGTTTTTTTTTTTTTTTTTTTTTTTTGTATCAACATTGGGTTTTGGAAATTATATTATTGGTATCTAGATATCACATTAGACTGTAGTTTTTTTTTGTTGTTTTTTTTTACATAGGCATCCCCACTTATCAAGGCTCAGAAGCCATTCGAGGATGAGGGTTAAAGAGTGTACAGTAGTCAATTGGACAATATAGTAATCGTTAGTAATGGGAAATCCGAAAATTTGTTTTCTTAAGTGGAACGGCTCATCAAGAACTTGTTTATGTTGGACTTGAAGACAACCATATTGTAGTCAGCAGGAAAACGGAAGACAGTTTCACAGGCATGCACTTCTAAGAAAGAAGCTTTGTTCATGGAATCTACGTTTAGGTTTAGGCACAGAAAAAGAGTAGGGGGAAATAATTGATCGGGTTTACAGCTAGATGAGTGTTTCTTGTAAAAGATTGGCAAGGGGGATCATAGATTGAAGCTCAGTCGAGTACTTGCCATGAAAATAACGATAAAGCAGAGACAAACTCGCAACATCTCTTCTGTGAGAAAGAGGTTGCAAGGAAGAGAAAAGGACATCTCCTACAAGGCTACGAAGTCTATTTTGAACTCTATCAAGGCAGGATAAGTCCTTTCTAGCAGCTCCTGCCCAGATGTGGCAACAGTACTCCATCCTTGGACGTACCTTGCTCTTATATAGATAGAGAATTGCATCAGCAGTGTCTCGATAGAAGGATCCTACCATTTTTCCAGTGGCCTTGGCAACGGATTTGATGTATGTGTTCCATTTCAGATCAGGAGTAAAGGTCAAGCCCAGAAGCTTGGCAAAACATGCAACCTCCCTAAGATGATGGTCATCCATTTCAATTGATGCCAGATAGGGATCAGAGCGTTGATGATGTAAAGATAAAAGCTTGGTTTTAGATGCATTAAAAGTAACAAGCCACCTCTTTCCCCATTGAACCACATGCTCAAGATCAGAGGAGAGAGAATCGGAGAGAACTTGGTTGTAGGCAGCTTGTGAGTCCTATTGTTCTATAGTTTTTGGGTCTGCAGTACCTTTTCTTGGCATGAGTATTATTGTTGCTTGCTTCCATATTCTGGGAAATGTTTTTTTTTTATTACATGCATCATTGTAAATTTTAAGTATGAGTTTTGTTGATTCGATTGGGATTTGTTTTAAGAAACTGTAATGCACTTCATCTGGTCCTACAGCCGAGTTGTGGGATTTTTCTAAAGCAGTTTCTAATTTAATGAGAAGTTTTTATTGTAAGGCTCTTGGTCTTAGTTTATTTTTTTATTTATTTATTTTTTTTTTTAAGTATTTGAAATTATTTATTGTATTGTTTGAATGATGAATTTTCAACTAATGTGTTGGTCATGTCTTTAATTTATTATTTTTTGTGAAGAGTTGTTTGTTTGGGTTGAAATTATGTTTTCCAAGTATTTTTCTGATAATTCTCCATATAGTTTTGGGTTTGGTAGAAGTGTTGATTTTGTTAATGAATTGTTGTGGACAATTTTTTTTGGATTCTGTAATTGTTTTCTGAAGTACGGCACAATCACGTTGACACAGTGGTTCTTGCCAGATCACTGAAGTTGAGCCTGGCCAGTAGCTGACAGGTGACCATTTGGGAAGGCTAGGCGCTGTATGTACCTTCTGGAAAGGTTGGATGTGAGGCCAGCACCCTCACCCTATAAAAAGAAAGTTGATTAGTTCATGATATATTGAGCAGATTGCAATTGTTTTGTGTAGTGTTACTCGAGTTGCTATTGCTTGGAGGTTGGCGAGAACTTTGAGGTATATTGTTTCTTCAAAATTGAAGTGCCTCCATTAGATCAAAGGCCAGTATTATGAATGTAGTTGTAGTGTTCATAGTTTTGTGTTTTGAAGTGGCTATTTTGTAGGAATGTTTCTTGTAAGCAGATAATAGCTGGTTTGAAATTAATTTGATTTTATTCCATAACAGTTTCATTGGATTTGTTTTATTTTTATTTGAGATTTTTGTTTCATTTTAATCTACCTGCATCTCTTTGGATGCAGAGGATTTTTCTTTGGTTGGAGTTTGTATTTGGTTGATAGTCTTGCTGAAATTTTTTGTTTGATTTTGTCTCGGTCTCACTTAAAAAGTTGTTGATTTGGGCTCCTGATCATTTTTCTTGTCTATTTGTTTTTACTTTTTTTTTTATTTTCTTGAGTTTTATTAGTATTGTTATCAGTTTCCATCTTTTCTAGTATTTGGAAACTATTTTTCATGTCTTTTATTTGAGTTTCTGGAGTGTTTTTTATTGTTTTATTGGCCTCTGCTAATTGTTTTTCGGGTTTCTGTGATTTTTTTTTTTTTTTTTTTTTTTTAACGCTTCAGTTGTAGGCAGATTCTTATCTTTTTTTTTTGTTTTGGTTTATTTCTTTTATTTTATGTGAACTGGAAGAATTTTTCTTTAAGGCTATTTTGACCATTCTTCATGTTTCTTTATTAGTTCATTGTATATTTCATTATGTTGATGTGGTCTGTTTGTTATTTGGGCACATGTATCATCTTTTAAGTATGTTTGGACTATTTTCCTAGCTTCTAAGAAAGTTGTTTTTTGTTTTACATCTGTTGTTTCCTTTTTGTATATTTTACATATTTTGGGGTATGCTGAGTGGTTTTCTTTGCAGTTTGTGCATTTTAACTCAATGGTACATTCGTCTCTGGTATGGTGTGTTTTCTACCCCCCCCCCCCCTCCACACTTTTCACATGTGTTTTTCCCTTTGCAAGTATCTTTGTAGTGTCCGTACTTGTGGCAATTAAAACATCTTGGAGCTGGTATGTATTTTTTAACTTTTCTCTTTAAGTATCCGCTTTTTCTTTTGGTATTGTTGAGTTATTAAAAGTTACTATATGCATTTGTTTTACTTTGTTATACACCTATGTGATTGATCAAACCTTGTTTTTTATTTTTTTTGTTTTTGGTCCGCCATTAAAAGGAGGGTGGACCTGTAAATTCACTCTTGTCCATTCAGACTTTGGACACCCTGTATATTATTTTTGCCATCACGAATAATGGCAATTCATCAATTTTTTTCTTTTCCAATCATTTTATTAGAAATCTTGAGAAATTTCCTTCTGGTATGGGTTGTAAAAAATTTTTCATTTTTTTGTTCTTTTTTCATCCTCTGAGCTGAAGAGGTTAGAGACATCCGCATAATTTCTTTTAAGAGTTTTGGGGAGCAATAAAGCCATAGTTTTTATATTTATTTGTAATAAATAATTTGGTTAATTTTTATCAACCATGCTCCCAACCCACCACGGAATCCAAAATTGGGACATGACAAAGGGGAAAACACATTCACCTTGCTTATATCAAGGCTAAACTGAAGATATCCGTTTTTGGTTAGTAGTTCTCAAAGCACTTTCTGTTGACTGTATTGTTTAAAATTAATTTGTTTAAGCAGATTGTGATGAGTTTTGATATTTCCAATTTGATCCTTGGCCATCGCTTGCCATTATATATTTGAGGATAATGATAAGTGAGGGAGGGATAGGGATTTTGTTAGGTTTGGAGTGGGTTATGATGGGGCTTGACATGACCAGTCGATTGATCAGATCGGGCCAAAACGGTGTGTTGCAGGGTCATGTCCCCTTAGGGCTTGGATCATAATCTGCTCAAACATCAAACAAGATCCTGTTCCAAAACAGTATGGGTCGCCACCAGGTGGCCTCATTGCCGGGGGTAGTCTGCACATTCTAATGCCCTGCTGACAGGGCAAAAATGACATTTTTTTGCAGGTAAGTTCGGTCATTTTGGTAGAAAAAAATAAATATGAAATCTGCATGAATTAAAATATATTTAAGCATAATTTTATAACGGGACAATGCCGGCCTTCCCTGCAAGTTGCATAATAAACAGGAAGTAAATAAAGATTGGTGAAAATGAAAAAAATGTATTCAAATGATATGAAGAAATGAATTCTTCTAAAGTACAAGGATATTTGAATTTGAAATAAAAGAATCTTATAAGACTAAATTCCTCTTTATACTCTAGCCATGCTTAAGTATGTACGATGAGATTTGTTCTATCCAAAAATTTTCATTGTGAATCATCCATTGATTGATGGTGAAACCTTCAGGGTCAAAATTTCCAATCTCAAGAGGCCAGTGTCATTTTCTAGAAATGTTATGAGGTCCTCTAGCCTGTCACTTGACCTCAAAGAAACACAGAACTACTTTTTCAGCAGGTTCATCATATCGAGATGCATGTCCAGTCAGCACTAACTCTTAAACATTTTATTTTTAGATTACAATGACACGCAGCTTCTTTATTGAATGACAGGTTTTTTCCTGATTAGCCTGTCTATCTACTAACCGAATGTTAAGCTTAAGACTCATCTGTTTGTGATTCACAGAAATACAACTGACCCCTCCCCACCTATTCTACTAGAATATGTAGATATCACTTTATCCACACTGAGATTTGTGAACTCTTAATCATGGACATAAAAACTGACTGACCATAGCGACCACAGTCTGGTATAACATAATTTTTGAAAATTCTCAAGTGGCTGAGGGATAGATATCCCAAAAACCATTATTTCAAAGAGCCATTCAATTTCTTGGCCGCACCTCAATCCAGATACGTTTTCCCCCATCACCGATCTGTCAGCTGCAGAATGCATCTATGCACTTAACTAAACATGCAGCATTGCACATGTTTACATGAAGATTTATTCAGTTTGAGGGAACTGATTCGTCTTTATATTTATAGCCTTCTCCTCCCCCTAGTTTGCTAAAGCTCTTAACCCCCAACCTTTTTTCATGCACTTTATTGAATGATGTTTAATAAGTTTCGCCTAAATTGTGGATGTGCTGGACAAACAAAACATTCAGCATGATTAAAAATCCTGATTGCAACAAAAATGAAACAAGAACATTAACTTTGTAAAAATAGGGACCTCCAATTCGAGTATTGAAATTATGCCAACCTAAAACAGATTATTATTTTTGGCGCATTCTAAAAAAAAAAAAAAAAAAAAATTTTTTTTTTTTTTTTGTGAAAACTGATTAGAAAGGAAACGGTGTTTAGATTTAACAGTAAACACTCAAAATATTAAGTCAAGATCAATGGTAAGGGAGTCATCCGCTCCTCTATATCTCTGGTAAGTGAATAAAGAAAGAGTTTTCTTTCTTCATTCACTTCACAACGGTCGATCGCTTTTCGTTTTTTACTCACCCGTTTTAAACAAATTTTCATAGATTTTCATATTTAGTTTTAGATTTTTTTTTTTTTTTTTTTTTGTCAAATAATAAAAAAAAGACCATTTAAAAAAGGATTTTTATGCAATAATTAAATTTTGCATAACTCGAATATAGTTTGTTAGGATTTCATCAAATAAGAGAAAATGCAACATATTTGGAAATATGTTATTCTACTCATTTATAATCTGTTGAATTAAAAAGAAAAATAGGTGCTTATGCAGTTTAGCAAAGATATTAAAAAAAACGAAGATAAGGAAAAATCTCTATGATGTGCATGCCGTTATGGAATGAAGTTCTCATAAAAGAAATATCGCTTAATTTGATCGAATAGTTTTTTTTTTTTGTTTTTTACAGAGGAAAATCAAATTTTCATGAGACCTACCGCAATGCAACCATCTTGGCAATTTCAGCTACACAGAGGAGGGAGGGGGCGCCAATCCTTGAAGTTTTGTTAAAATGCACATGAAGTCCTAATAATTTTTGAAGCGATTTTTTTTTTTTTTTTTTTTTTTTTTTTTAAGAAAAAAAAACAAAGAAAAAATACCTAAAATTATTAAAAATAATCTCGTCAAATTCTGACAAAATTCAATAATTACATGGCGTTATCTCCCCTTGCACCTCACTCTTCCTAGCTGAAATTGCCAAGATGGCTGCGTCACGATGGGTCTCACTAAAATTTGATTTTCCTCTAAAAAAAGAAAAAAATACTTGATCAAATTTAGCGTTTTTTTTTTTTTTTTAAGTTATTTTATTTATTTTTTAATGAGAATGTCACCCAGTATTTTCCTACTTAAAGAAATCACGCGATGGTGTCATTTTGTGCCAAAAAGTCAACCAGCACATGCAACTCACGTATGTCAATACATATAAGCGTGTTTTGTGTGGGTGTTTATGTCTTTTTTTTTTTTTTTTTCGTTTTATCCGCAAACAAAAAAAGGCATCAAATTTTATTTCAAACCGAATTGACTCAATCAATGTACATTTGAAATTCTTCTGACAGATTCGGTAACGAATTAATTCTATTCATTTGTTTTTTTTTGTTTTTTTTCTATTACCAAGTGCGACATTTATTCTAACAACACTGTTTCATGAAGACTGTAGCGGTTTCAAAATCACCGCCTCCATTTTTCTTTTTCTTTACCCCACCTTCCCTTTCCTTAAACAAAGGACACAATAGGTTAACGCAAGCTAAACGTATGAACAATATCCGGGTTCAGAGAATACGTTCACTTCCCTTTCTTTCGGTCCTTGACTCCTCTACACACGTCGGAATTCAAATATATCAAGCAAAACGCCAATAATTCAAACAATTGACTTGTTATTTTTAGACAAAATTAATTTAAATGGAATCAACAAACTCCCAGGCTACTTTTGATTGCATAAATTTCGTTCTAGAATTAATTTGAGTCGTTTGTTTGTTTTGTGGGGACCAAACCACTAATATCACTCCTCCCAAATGAATACAGCCCGCTTCAGCCCAGTCAGGTAATTCTGCCGGAGAGTAGGAGGAGGCTCCCGGAGTGCGACTGACACTACCAGTCACGTCGACCAAATCCGCCAGTCGAAGGATTCCCAGCAGCAGCAAGTTCAAACAGCCCTAATCAGGGCTAATAAGTTTTTCTACTAAAGCGATTCACTACTGCTTTCCTCCTGAGACTCACCAGCAGCAAACCTCTTCTAGTCTCCAGTGCTTCCTACTCACCCCTGCAGCCTTCCAGTCCTTGATGCCTCCAGCTCACTCCAGCAGCTTCCTGCAGCCTTTCCAGCCCTTGATGCCTCTAGCTCACTCCTGTAGCCTTCCAGCCCTTGGTGCTCCCAACTTCTGCTACAGCTTTCCGACAACCTCGCTCCCTACTGACCGTCCGTTCCTTAACACTGACCCTATAGCTGAGCAGATTAAGCCGAATCATTGACTTGATATTCGATTCCCCAAGTGAGCTGAATGTATTAGTTATAAAAATTAATCCTTTCAGCTCATTGTTATAATATGTCATATGTAAGAGAGTGATTGTCATGACACAACCAGGGCATAACGGTGACATCACTGCTGTGAAACTCAGCATGGGGTCCAGTATCAACTGATTACGGACACACTGTTCATGTTTCAGTGTCCCAAATGCTGTCTAATAAACCCCATGGACAAAATAATGTTCAGTCTGTTAGATAGCCGCACCTGAATTGACAGGATATGCCAGCGCGGGAGAGCCGAGCCAAAGGTAACGGGGCTATAGTTACCTGGATGGTGTACAGATCGCACGGGACTTAAATAATACTGGATGAACGATCGGGCTAGGTGTAGGGAACCTACCTTTCTGAACCTAGTTGTATCCCATATCTGAATGTGTCAAAATATATTCGGTAACTGTGGTTACAGGTGGTAAAAGGATAAACCCTCGGCCTGAAGCCTATAACATTTACAGAATGTCTATTGAGAAGACGTCAAATGTGAAAACTGATTAGAGCAAATGCTGCCTATGTCAGACAGATAAAACCGGAGAGGATCCCAGTAGTCCCATTACAGGTCGCAGTAAATCAGATGGATATTCAATGCTGGCTACAAATATTCCTCTTTTTCAAGAACTCTGTCAGATGCCCATGATTATTAATCCTGCTAGGCTCGATGAAGGTGATGGTATTGAAGATACATTGCGACAAAACAATGCTCAGTACCATCAGAGTTGCTGTGCTTTGTTCAAAAGTACCAAACTTGATCGGGCCAGGAAAAGGGCATCTGATGAGTGGTGTGAGAAGCGAAAAGCAGAGAGCCCGCAATTCAGTTCCTGGTATCTAGTGCTTTCAATGGAACTGACCATACTATCTCTGATACATTCTTTCAGGGAAGCTGACTTCAGACTTTGTCGAAACACTGATGGAGCTGATACCATACTTCTTTGCCAACAATAACTACAACTATGCAAGATGGCTATCAATTCATTTGAAGGACATGCTGTGCTTAGAGCAGACCCATCCTAATACGCTTTTGCAATTCAAAAATGGCAAATTTGTTGTCTTCAAATCATTGCGACCATTTTCTTCTATGGCCATTGATCAAGCACATGAACAGGAAAATGCAATCATCAAAGGAGAGGGTGGGGTCGTAGGTGTGACAGAGGATCCTTCAGCACTACGAAGATGGATGGTAGCAGGGCCAGAAGTCGTCTTACTGAAGAATATGAAGCACTGTCATCGAACAAGGATGTTACTGAAAACATGAAACACAGAGAACAAACAAGTCAATCCCAGAGAGCTTTCTATGGCAAAGTAACAAAGCTCACGGCTGTCATCAATGAAATGGGCAATCCATTTCAAGAAGAATCATCCGATCTACTCACTCTGGATACAAAGATTATAGCATCGGAAACCGCAGCTGAAGCTGTTCGCATGCACTATGGGAATGGCATGACTCGCTTTAAAGTGTTCATGAAGACCTTAGAGGGAGAAAACAGGGCTGCTTTCTATTCCAAAATCAAAAGGAACAACATAGACTTCTTTGACCAGACACAAGAAGCAGCAGTGACTGATGCCAAACATAAAAGTTTGAAAGATGTCTATTCTCTAAACTATTCATATCTTGCCAATCCAGGGAGTGTGACCTGATGGAATTCTTTAAACATGAAAACCAGTCCTTTCCTGCATCGTTGAGTGAAAATGGAAACCTCTACAGTGGTACAAAGTCTCAACTTGCATTGCTTCTTCAGCCCAAAGTTACATGTCCAGATTCAGTTCCACATGTGTCAGTCATCATCATCGATGGTTCAGCATTGGTAAACACAATACCACCCTGCAAATCAAAAACCTTCGAAGAGTATGCACAACTTGATTTTTTTCCAAAGGTACTGAAATTCAGTTCAGCATACGAGAGGACTGACATTGTTTTTGATGTTTACTTACCAACAAGTTTGAAAGCTGAAACACGGACAAAACGTGGACAAGGTGCAAAGCGTCGGGTAACCCACAACGGCAAGCTCCCTCCCAACTGGCGAAATTTCTTGAGGGATGATGACAATAAAACAGCTCTCTTCAAGTTTCTGGCTGATAGAATCACTTCACTAGCACAGGATCATGAAAATCTCGTGGTAATCACCAGAGTTGCAGATGTTGTTAGCAATCAGAATATCAGCTTTGAAGGACTAGCACCTTGCAACCATGAGGAATCAGACACAATGATGTTTGTACACGCAAAACATGCAGTTAATCATGGTTACAAAACAGTACTGCTGAAAGCTAATGACACAGATGTCCTTGTCATTGCCATCACTGTATTTCCAGTCTTGAAAGAGTTGGGCCTGGAGGCAATGTTCATTGAATTTGGTCAAGGAAGTGACACAAGGTTTATTCCAGTACATGAAGTCATCAGCATACTTGGCCCTGAAAAAGCAAAAGGCTTGTTCTTTTTCCATGCCTTTACTGGTTGTGACAATGTGTCAGCCTTTCGATATAAAGCTAAAAAGACAGCATTTCAGACATGGAATGTTTTACTTGACGTGACGGACGTATTTGTCAAGCTGAGCAGTCATCCACCAGTCATAACAAGTGAGGACCAAGCAGTTATTGACCAGTTTGTCATCACAATGTATGACGGATCTACTTCTCTCACAGAAATAGATGCTGTAAGATTGGACATGTTTGCTCGTAAACAGAGACCCTACGACTCCATACCTCCAACTAAATCAGCTTTAACTGAACACACAAAGCGTGCAACATATCAAGCAGGGTGCATTTGGAGTCAAGCAACATGCTGTAACTTGGAAATGTATAGTCCTGGCGAGTGGGGGTGGAAGAAGCACGGCAATACATGGAAGATATTTTGGACAACACTTCCACCAGTTGCAGAAAGCTGCAAGGAACTAACAAAATGCGGATGCAAGACACAATGCTTTGGAAGATGCAAATGCTATAAATTCGGCCTTCGGGATAAACTGACATAAGTGTGTAAAATATAGCCTTTATTACACTCAAATGGTGTTAAATCTTTATTTTGTCGTCAGAAATGGCTTTGTTGACATCAGAAACATATAAATTGATATATAATATGAGGAAATCGGTCAAAAATGAAGCATTAAGTTCACAAAATGATAAATTTTACCATCCGTGGCGGCCATCTTGAAAAATGGCGGCCATCTTGGATTTTTTGAGTGGCCCAAAAGTTTTTTTCGGAAGAGTAGACCATTGTGAGCAATCGTGCCAAGTTTCATGCTTGCTTACCAAAATGCACGATTTTTCATCAATTTTGACTTAAGCTGCTCAGCTACTATGTTCTCAGTATCATCTATTCCTTAACACTGACCCTCGCGTTCTCAGTGTCCACCGTCCGTTCTGGATCGCTCTGATGGCCAGCCGATCGTCCAAACCCAGCAAGAAACCTTAAACCACGCTATGTCTAGAGTACCTGTTCCAGCCCTCCAGACCTTAGCCTCTGGTGACGTGACCTTCCGGACAGCCAGCATCCAGATCACACAATTCATTTAACAAATAAAAGAGGAACCCCCGTCTTTAACCAAACAACCTGTGTCTGTTATTCTCCTTTGCCTTTTTGTCCGTGTCTACCTTGTTAGTTGTTGGGTCGATTGTCCCTGGACGACCGGCCCCGCAACAAGACGTCGCTTCTGCGGCCAAAAAGCTCTTAAAAATTGAATTATCACTATTCTCGATAGAAAAAAATTATTGCACCAATGTATGAACTTACCCCTTTGTTTTGTTTGAAATAAATAATGCAATTTTGTATATATACTAGTACAATGGTTTTCCTTATTGCTAAGTCGTGAACATGCTTTATATGGCCTCGCAATACACCTCCATACCGCCTCCAGACTAGCTGCAATAAGAATATTCCATAACGTGCATGAACATCATAGAGGTTTTCTTTATCTTTTTTTTTTTTTTTTAAATATCTTTGCTGAACTGCATAAGCACTGATGAATAAATACAATTATTTCTAAGAAAAAATAAAAAAAATATTTTTAATATGAATTTCAATAATTGATTTGGAGGTCTCTATAAGAAATAAAAAAAATAAGCCAAAGATGAATTGCAACAATGTTTACATATTGTTATTTTTTTTTATACAAATGCATTTTTTATTCTTCTGTTTTAATTTCGTTTTCTTTTCCAAAATTCTTTTTATTTCCAATTGTTCTACCTTTCAAATGTTGCTGACCCGACATTACGAGAGAAAAAAAAATAAAATAATAATGGAAGGGCAGACAACTCGTTTCAATTCGCACAGTAACAAGATTTGTCTCCTCTTGGATACAAGCATGACAATATTACAAGATTTAAAAACTTGAGCGAATTAATTTGGAAAGTCATATGTACAAAAAAAAAAAAAAAAAAAAAATGTTGACGTCCGAAACGAATCGAACTCCATTTGCTCCACATCGATTGTAGTTGGCTTATGATTTTTTTTCTTTCTGTTTAATTAGAATGATCCTTTTTGAAGGCCCAGTGGCTTTTTTTGTCATATTTCAAAGAGACTGCAACCGAGGATAACATTTAAATATATTTTTTTAATACAATCCTTAAGTGATATGAAATTGTTCTTACCAGGAACCATGAAAATATTGAAATTGATTCTGCAAAGTACTTGAAAATTTCAGTTCAAAATTGTTTACATTTTATAAGATGGCGGGGGTGGGCAGTCAATATTCAAGAATCTAATCACAATGACTGCACCAACGCCACCACCTTCACACATATATTGTTTAATCACAAAGTTCCAAACTGAAAGCAGTAAGCTTCAGTTGACAATCTGAAATAAACAGGTAATCATTACTATTGGCGATTTAATTATTTTAAAGAAAATACAGTTGGGGAATCTATTCATTTAATAACATATTAACGGTAAAAACAAAGTATTTAATTATTATTTAGTTATAACCAATTTAATATACCATAAATAGTAGTTGGGGGTGATTTTATGTTATGTATTACCTGTGGACAATCAAAATGGCTAACCGCGGTTGATAATTACTATTACCAATATAAATTATTTTTGGTGATTGTTAAGATGGAATCGACAGATCGATTTTTTTTTTTTTTTAATACGTCGTTTTAATCAAAGCTAATATTACGTTTTTAATTTTCATGTCGAAAATAGTAATAATTGTTATTGCGTTTTTAGTATATAAAAAAAAAGGTCTATGATCTAAAACAATGTCAACCATTAAAGTGGCAAAAAAAAAGAAAAAAAAAGGGATATATCCCCTTGTATTCGCAATCTTTAAGGTGTTCGCATCTAGGGAAAATGCAATTCTACCAATTTTCTGTAAAAATTACTTTTAACTATAATTTTCTGCTCAATGAATTTTCATAATTTTTGGATATATTACTATTTTCGACATGACAAGTAAGTACTGCTGGTTTTGCGAAAAACCACATATTTAAAGAAATTGATCTGTCGGCTGTCTTAACAAGCACCTTATTTTTTAAAAGAAATACGATTAGGAAATAAGTCAAAAGCAATTTATATAGCTTTACCTTCTCATCATTTGTGACCTTTTTTTTTTGTGTTAAAAAAAATTAAGCAGGTCTTTATAAAAAGGCGCAAAGTCATGGAGTTTAATTTCTTTTACTGCAGCCAAGGAGCTTATTTATTTATTTATTTATTTATTTATTTATTTTTATCCAGTAGTAGGGAGGCAAGTAAATAGACTTGGTGTTGTAATTTTTTTTTTTTTTTATTTTTTTATCTGGAGTGACGTGGAGAAGGGGCAGCTGCTTGTTTTTAGCTGCGAGCTGCTTCTCAACTAGTGGAGGTGGTAAAGCCCTCGTTTTGGCCAACTTAGTTTGGCATTAGAGACAGTAAAATAATCAGTTTATCTACTTACATACATCACCAATGTGTTAGTAAAGTACACACACACACACACACATATATGTTTTTCAACTATTTCTTTTTAGAACAATTTATGTTGGTAATAGCAATGATTATTTTGCCCACGCTCGTATTAAATTGTTTATAACTTTTAAATATTAATTTTTAACGCAAACGACGTCACAATAAATAAATAAATAAATCAAAATAGTTTTCGACAACATACTTTTAACATACTTTATGTCACCAATATTAACGTTTACCAATAAATTTAATAACCAGGTAAAAAGAAGGGGAAAAAATAACTGACAACCGTGAGCATTTACAATATTTTGGCTGGTTAAAAATAAAGTTCAAATTAACTCATATAATAAAAAATACAGCCAATTTTTTTTTTTCATCGTTACGTGTCAGCTTTAAAATAAAAATTAAAAAAAAATAGTTCTTAAAGGCTTAAACAAACAAACAAACAAAAAACTGGCAGAACAAATTGTGTGCGCGTGTTGTTCATGTTAATGAGTGAAAGAATTTTTTTTTATTATATTTGAAAGAATAACAATGGCAAGGGAGATAACTAGGATACTAATTGTTCTGCTACGAGAGTTATTTCCCTTCCCTAACTTCGACACTCCCTTTCCATTGACAAAAGAAACAGACAAACTCAACCCAGAAATGACAATATGAAAATAACAAAATATATTTACGACGATTCAATTTCATAATATGATGTACAAATTATCAATTTTTTAAGGCTACCTTTAACATTCGACTAGAAACTGTTGTAAATATTCATGTGGAGGAAAGACATTTTTTTTTCAACTAACAAAAACTGAAGTTTTCTCTCCTACGAACATACGAGACGAATTTTAATTTAATTTTTTTCTTAGAAGAGTACGCATAAGTTTTAAGATACAAAAGAGGCGACAGTCAATAAACAAAGTAAATAGACAACTAATCTTAAAACCTTATTACATAGTGAAATACTTATCCCAGTGAATTATTTAAATAAACTAAATCTAAACTTGGATGAGTTAAATTTAGATGATTATGTTTTTAGGATGAGTCGACTTTATTATAAACATTCTTTTCAGGTAATCATTACTATTAGCAACATGGATTATTCTAAAGGAAATGCCGTCGGAAAATTAGTCAAAAATAATTTATTTTGATTTGCCTAGTCATTTGTGACCTACTTCATTAAAAAAAAATGTTTCAAGCAATTGACTCCGCCTTAAATAGCAACTGTGAGTAAACTTTGGTAAACTAAGTTGCTTAAAACTTTTTTTAAAATATTAATTCAACGCAAATAGGTAGCAAGTAAGTAGGTAAAACAAAAACTGTTCTTAACTAATTTTCCAACTGAAATTTTCCTTTAAAATAATTTGTCTCAGTAATAGTAATTACCATTGTATGGTATTGATGTTATTTCACTTGTCTGTGAATATGATTTTAGTTAAGGTATATTTGAACAACAAACTTTTCTTTACACATGTTGCGTTAAAGATGATAATCGTTGCATCTTTTGTATGTTCGACCCATGTGAAATTAATCTTTCCCAGTACTTTCGGATAACCAAAAGAAAAATGATATCAAAAAAACCAACGAGGAAAGATCAGCAATCAATAAATACATAAGTATTTATTGATTGCTGACAAATACTGCATCTTTTACAGTTTTGTAGTTTAGCCGAAAGCACTTGAAAAAATTAAATCCTAATCAGATTCTTGCATGGTACATATCTAATAAAAAATAGCTTGTTTGAACATATAAAAGATACAAACACTGGCACTTTGGCCAACCAAGTACAAATATAATTTCGTATCTAATTACACAAGATATCAGTTAATTCCTGGCAATAGAAAGAAAGAAATACAGAAATCAGTAATTATTACTTTTGGTGACACAATGTATTTGTAAGGCAATGCAGTTAAAAAAATTCTTAGTCAAAAATAATTTATTTTACTTTACTTACTCATTTGTAAATGGTGTTAAAAAAAAAAAAAACAGTATTTAATATACATATAAGCATTTTAAGTCATAAACATCAATTCTGAACAAAGTAGCCATTTTATTTAGTGACTTGTTTATGTTACAGACCTTGTTGTGGCTAAACAAAATGGTAACTTTTCACGAAAGCGAACTTAAAATGCTTATATTTCATATTGATTTTTTCTTTTTTTTACAAACAAATAGGTCACAAATGAATAGGTAAACTAATTTTATTTTTTCACTAATTTCCCAACTGTATTTCCTTTTAAAATAAGTTATGTCATCAGTATTAAATATCTATAGCAGAATAAAGGGTAATAAAATGGGGGGAAAAAAGTGTGTGGGGGGGGGTAATTTGTTTTTAATGTAAATAAATCCATATTAAAATATTCTGGAAAAAAAACTGAATGCTTCAGCTATGAGTAAAATGATCTTATTTAGTTGACTAAATTAAAAACAACTTCCGGTTCTTTAATACAACAATGTTTACCCTTTTGGTTGAGGAGCACAAATAAATTGTAATACTTGTCAATTCAAGCTTTGATTGGAGACAGAAATGAACTAACCTTAAACTGTCTTGAAAATTACTTTTCAATGTTGTAGGATTACAACATGAACATGTCAGCCATTTTTATCAAGTACAGTTATATGTTCAAAAACTAGTGTTAGAGTCTTTAAGCGGATGGATAGCAAGTCATTTATAGCTTGAATTAAAGCTTGAAGGCAATAAAGTCAAGTATTATTGTTAATCTGTGTTCCTAAACACGAAAGGATAACATTAAATTTTCAAATTTACCAAATTAACGAATCAAACTTCCATATTTGAAGATGCATAATTAAAATAAAAATAAGAATAAAATTGAATGTCATTTTGTATGTATAAATTGCAAATATCCATGCATAACATTTCAGACAAATGTGTGTGTCTGCTTTGCTTAGAGTTGCTTTTTGTTTTCAAGGGAAAATACAAGAAAAAAATTAACAAAGCCTACAATTTGAATGCAGGTTAAAAAAATAAAAAAGTTGTTGATCATAAACCGATGGTAAAGATAATATCATTTGCACAATTTTCTTTTATGAAGAAAGATTAAAGTTCTCAAGTGACACTTAAACTTATATATATATATATATAAGATTTTTATGGATACATAATTTTATAAAACATTTGAATAATACTGGGCGCAGTACCATTATTATCAATCATTGAGTTTTTTTTTTATAGTTTAACCATATATTATTAAAGAATAAAAATTTGACTCCAGAAAGAAACCAAAATACACTTCTAAAAATTTTTTTTTTTTTCTTTTCTTCTTTTTATCTCCTTAATTCTAATTCAATGTTTAAAAAACATAAATTAGACAAAAAAGGGGTAAATAAGGAATGGTGTAGAAAAAAAAAAACTCTTAAGACGTCTTTTAGCGAACACTTTTCAAAATGAAAATTATTAAAATGATTTCTTAAATAATATATGGTTAAATTATAAAAAAAAAACCCTCAACAATTAATAATAGCATAGTGGCCAGTATTATTCAAATGTTATATATATATATATATGTATGGTACAAAATGTATAATAATGATATCAAATATCGACATGTTTCTTAACTTTTGTAAGAATATGATGAACAATATTTTTTATGTAGTTCACAAGAAGGACAAGGGTTTTAAGACTCGCCTTAGTTGGTGACGAATGGAGAAATAAATACCCCTCCCCCTTAAATTTCGATAAGTATACAACGATAAAAATATTTTTATGCACTCATCACCAACAAAGGGCATTCTTTAAAATTACTTTGTGCTTCTTGTTAATTAGATAAAAAAAAATATATTGCCATTACACACACGCACATATGTGTATGTTTATTAATTCTTAAGATAATGAGAAAATATATACTCTTGGGGTATATATTCTATAAATTACATTTCGAATTGTAACAAATATTAAGCTCAATGAAAGCGAATTTCAACCTTTAGACTATGTATACCATTACTTTTCATTCCAAAAACCAAAAGATGAAATTAAATCACGCTCATAAATTTTTATTTTTATTTTCAAAATTCTGTTTTCATTCCATGTATCAAACTTTGTTGCAGTTTTTTTTAGGAATATCCATTCATCTCTGAAGAGTTGTTTAGTGATATGATGCTCTAATAATTTTTACTGTTGAACAAAACATGTGTAAGACGTAACATAATAAAAAATTAGGCATTAGTCTGAAAAAAAAAAGAGAAAAAAAATTCTTTTGAGTGTGAATTAATTCAATCCTTTGGCATTTAGAATGAAAACTAATGGTGTGTGGTGTGTGTGTGTGTGTGTGTGTGTGTGTGTGTGTGTATATTAGGTTGGTGCAAAAATAATGTTGTTTTTTGACATGAAGTTGAACGACAAAAAATATTATTTTTGCACCGACCTTATATATATATATATATATATATATATATATATATATATACACACACGCACACACTGATGGCTGTGAGGATCTGCTTTTTTATGCTGATTTAGTTTTTGATTTGCACTTTTATACAGTGCTTAATGCTTTATCAGACAAAACTTTATAGTACTTAAAAGAATTGCATGTTTTTTTTAAATATGTCATAACTACAGTTTAATACTCTTTGCAATCTTCACATGATTCAAGATACCAATTAAGATATAAGGCCCTGTTTCTTTTTCTTCCTCAAGCAAAACATGAATTTACACCTAAATCCATGTCTCAAGCTATCTGAAGATTGCAAAAAGTACGAAACCATTGCTATGAATTTCCACTAAAAAACACACAATTCTTTTAAGTATTATACATTATGTGTTGCGTTTCTGTTTTTTGACATTTCAGACATACAAAAGTTCCCATTTAGTCAAACCCATCAAAATCCACCAAATTATCTTATCAATTTTTTTTTTGAGGATTGGAGGACCTTCAATAGTAAAATCTGGAGAAATTATCTGATATCCAAAAATAGTTCTTGAGCCTTTTAGCAGTTGTATTCCTTCGTTTAACAACTGAAGCTCCTTTTTTTCTGTAGAGGAACAAATTATGGTGGGACAGGGTTGGGAGAAGCTGATACAGCTGTTGTTTAAGATTAAAGGGATATAGAGTGGAAACAATGAAAAAAAAAATAAAATAAAATGTAGATCAGTGTACCCAAAAGTATATATTATTATTCTATTTATCCAGAGAGAAGTTCGAATTCATCGTTTGTTTTTAATTTTAATTTTTTTTCTTTTCTTTTTTTTTTTTTTAGAATGGGCTGGGAAAGTTAATAGTCGGTTTTATGGTCACAGCTGTAGGAATGTTACCCTCAATAAAAAAAAAAAAATATTATAAGATTATTGTTGGTTGTCACAGTCAACTGTTGTAAGGAAACTGGGGTGGGGAAAGAGGGGTGGGGTGGGGTGGGTTAGAAATGCACAACCGTAAACAGGTGATCGCATTCCCGTTCCAAAGTGATGCCAACCATTTTTTAAAAATCTTTTCTGTTTTGAGTTGTTCCAAAAGTGCTGATAGCAGAGTTTGCTTCCTTTCAAAGTACGAAGAACAAAACAATAATGATCACCATGATGATGAGCAATACACCGATAGCGCACCACTGTCGACGATCTGGAAAGACAATTAAAAAAGTCAAAAGTAATTCTTCCAGAGAACGATCTTTTTGTGACAACAGCATTTAAAAAGAAAAAAACAAAAAACTATATACAATAGAATAAGTTAAGATAAATTGGAAAGTTACATAGGAACTTTATTACATTATCAAGTCAATAAGGGTTACAGAAAGAGGAATAAGGAGAAACTTCTTTAGGTGATGGCATTTTAAAGCTAAATGCTTCTCGTCAGAAGAGGAGAAAAAGCCGACATTATACAAAAGTAAAGATAAAAAAACAACACAGACTTTGAAAACATTCAGATTAAAATTGGAAAAAAATATTTTCTAGGGGATGGGCGATATGATGGGGATAAAAAAAAAACAAAGAAAAATAAATGCTAAAAGTATATTCAAAGCAATATATAAGAAAATAAAATACTAAGAAAAAATTTTTAAATCTTTAAAAAAATCTTTTTAATTTCAAAATATAAAAAAAAGTTTCCAAAATTCAACAAACTTGCAATAAAATTCTGATCAAAATTTAAATTATAAAATATAAATAAAGCAGGACAAATTAAGTACAAAAAAAGAGAAGAAAAAATAAAAATAAGTTAAAAAGTACATCAACTCAAATTCTTAGAAAATAATCCACCGGTAATTAGGTGTACTTCAGGATAAAATGAAACAAAAGTTAATATCCAGTAAACTCACATGAAGAATATAAAAGGCACTTTATGTGTGTGAATGAGTTTATTCCCTATAGACATCTTGGACACTAGATCTTTCTGGTAATGTCTCTATTTGTTTTCTACTTATATAGAAGCCACACTTTGTCTATGTGTATAAGAGTTAATTTCCCATGGACTCTAAAACAACCGGGCCGATTTTTTTTTAAATTATACACACATGCACTTTATGTATGTCTAGTATTTTTAGATAGATTTTCTATCAGAATGTCTTCGATAAGTATTGAAAATTGATAATCGAAAAAATCCAATTGAAGAAGGAACAATTCGATTTTGCCCATACTATACAGTCTAACATCACAAGTGCATTTGAGAAGTTCTATCACCACACAAGCAGAAGAGTCTGGTTTATAAAAACAGACAGGGGCACATATGAAATTAATGTTTTTGTTTAAAGCACAACTGAACCATGGTACTTGACTTTTGCATTTTAAATTTCAATTCAAGCCATTATATAAAAATAATTTTATAAAATCAACAGTAGGTTCTCTGCAGTGCAATGTAGATTATGCTGTATTGTGGGAAGGCATGTGAAGTTTCCTTTGCTGGTGCATTGCGATGGGTCCCTGACTAGAGTGAGCAATGAATTGATTTTGGGTGATTTTGTCGATTTTGATGACAATTCAAGTATTGAAAGTGTAGAACATTCATTGATTCTTATTAAATCCTGAATAACATTGAGTCCTTCTGCTTATAAGTAAGATTTTTTTCAAGTTTTCTGGATTTCCATCTTCCCTAATTTGGATTTACTTCATTTTCATTTCATCTATTTGGTGTAATTTGTAATTTAATTTATAAAATTCACCACGTCTGTGTCTCCATTTTTTTCAAAGTGCATCTCCTCTGAGACGCAAGCACACAGAGCAGCGCGAGACCGGTCAAATGATTGCATTTTTTGTAGACCATTCTTTTATGGGGTTTTAGCTGGCAAAGAGGGTAAACTTGGAAAAACTTGGTAGGTGTAAGTCAATTAAAAGTGCACAAATATACATTTACGCATGAAAGTCGGTTCATTTTTAACTATGTCTTATCTGTCTGATGATAGCTCAAATGGTAACGACAAAGGCTGGAGCACGAATTGTTTCATTTTCGATTCTAGCTGATGTTACCTCTGTCTTTTTTTTTCCTTATATTTTTGAAATCACTACTATATATTGGGTACAATATAATAATCAATAGAGAACTGATTCTATAATAATCATAGGTATGAAATCTGCATAAATTAAAATATCATATTTAAGCATATTTTATGACCAGGCAATGCCGAGCAAATTACTAGTAGTATCTACTTGCTTCCGATGAATGGTGTGCTGACACAATAAATCAGATCTCCCATCACTACAACAAAATGTGTGTCAGGTGCTTATGAATAAATATAGGCATTTGCCTATAAGCAAAATAATTTGAAAAGACAAAAGTAAAGCGTGCATGGTTCCCCGTGAGTGCACAGTGAACGAGGCATAAAAAAAATGACTAAGTTCAGCATTTGCCGCTCCCCACCCCATTTAGCCCAAAAGTTCACAGGGAACGTCAAATCCTGGTGAAAATGAAGTTTTAGGTGCAGTTGTAGGCCTTAATATATGTAAATTTGAGTTCTGCACCATGCAAAAAAAGAAATGACCAAGTCCATCATTTGTCCCCCCCACCATTCAGTCCCAAAAGTCCACAAGGCCTTAATGTATTTAAATTTGAGTTCAGCACCATGCAAAACTGCTAAATAGACATACACAGAAAATTTTGGACAAATATGGTATAATAGTCCCAAAAATGGAGTCTTTATATTAGCCTTAAAAGAGCCCCTGGGGCACACCCAAGAGTTATCACGAAGTATAGACAAACAAAATTATATAGAAATCAGTTAGTTACAACTTTTCAGAAAGTTTTATAAAAATCCAAGCCATCATTTTTTTTTTTTTAATAAGCACAAAAGTGTAAATTTTAGCTATTTGGACCCAAAATGTATCCCTAGGGGGGGGGGGCAATCGGAGTTTTCCCGGAAAATCTGTTCTGTTACTTTTTTACTTATATCATGTTGAATGTTTTTGCAAAATTTCCAAAAATTTCAAGGCGTAGTTATTAAGAAAAGTGCGGACAGACAAATGGACAAGGGTGAGTTTAGAGGTCCACCCTCCTTTTGTTGGGACCAAAAATTAAAAAATAAAAATAAAAAATAAATAAATACTGATTGTGGATTTATTGATAAAACTTGCTATGTTTGTCCGTCTGTATCCATTTTTCCAAAGTGCATCCCCTTTGAGACGCAAGCACACAGAGAGTCATGTGGTTTGTCAAGTAATTGCATTTTGTTGTGGACTGTTCTTTTATGGGTTTTAAACGATAAAAATAGCTGCTAAAGATTTAAAGTTGAAAAAATTGAAGCTTGTTTTTTGATCATTGATATATTTTTCAATTGTTTTGATACGTTTTTTTAATTGTTTTGATACGTTTTTTTAATTGTTTGGATATGTTTTTTTAATTGTTTGGATATGGGTTTTTTTAGTTGTTTTGATATGTTTTTTAAATTGATTTGATACGTTTTTATAATTGTTTTGATACGTTTTTATAATTGTTTTGATATGTTTTTATAACTGTTTTGATATGTTTTTATAATTGTTTTTATAATTGTTTTGATATGTTTTTATAATTGTTTTGATATGTTTTTATAATTGTTTTGATATGTTTTTATAACTGTTTTTATAATTGTTTTGATATGTTTTTTAAATTGTTTTGATACGTTGTTATAATTGTTTTGATACGTTGTTATAATTGTTTTGATACGTTGTTATAATTGTTTTGATACGTTGTTATAATTGTTTTGATACGTTGTTATAATTGTTTTGATACGTTGTTATAATTGTTTTGATACGTTGTTATAATTGTTTTGATACGTTGTTATAATTGTTTTGATATGTTGTTATAATTGTTTTGATACGTTGTTATAATTGTTTTGATACATTGTTATAATTGTTTTGATACGTTTTTATAATTGTTTTGATACGTTTTCATAATTGTTTTGATACGTTTTCATAATTGTTTTGATACGTTTTCATAATTGTTTTGATACGTTTTCAAAATTGTTTTCATACGTTTTTAAAATTGTTTTCATACGTTTTTAAAATTGTTTTCATACGTTTTTAAAATTGTTTTCATACGTTTTTATAATTGTTTTCATACGTTTTTATAATTGTTTTCATACGTTTTTATAATTGTTTTCATACGTTTTTATAATTGTTTTCATACGTTTTTATAATTGTTTTCATACGTTTTTATAATTGTTTTCATACGTTTTTATAATTGTTTTCATACGTTTTTATAATTGTTTTCATACGTTTTTATAATTGTTTTCATACGTTTTTATAATTGTTTTCATACGTTTTTATAATTGTTTTCATACGTTTTTATAATTGTTTTGATATGTTTTTATAATTGTTTTGATATGTTTTTATAATTGTTTTGATATGTTTTTATAATTGTTTTGATATGTTTTTATAATTGTTTTGATATGTTTTTATAATTGTTTTGATACGTTTTTATAATTGTTTTGATACGTTTTTATAATTGTTTCAATACGTTTTTATAATTGTTTCAATACGTTTTTATAATTGTTTCGATACGTTTTTTTAATTGCTTTGATATGTTTTTTAATTCTTTTGATATGTTTTTTTAATTGTTTTGATATGTTTTTAATTGTTTCGATACGTTTTTTAATTGTTTTGATATGTTTTTAATTATTTCGATATGTTTTTTTAATTGTTTTGATATGTTTTTAAATTGTTTTGATATGTTTTTAAAATTGTTTTGATATATTTTGGATGATTTGTAGTTTGACAAATAAAATCGGACATTACTGATGTAATGCCCGATTTTATTTGTCAATTATAGAATATGTATGGAATTTTGAATGAAACAGAACCCTTTATTTACTTAAACGTGCAATTTTGGGGGCTGTTAAAGGTTCGATCCTCAACACGATCAATACTAAGAATACGATTACTTAAGTCTTCTACCTTGTCATGGCCAATGAAATGAGAGCAAATTGCATTTATGAATTAAATACATTCTGTACAACTTCCTTTTGTTCAGGCTAGCAGTTTTAATTCTATTTTTTCGATATATATTTTAATTTTATACTTTTGTTTGTTATTGTCACATTTAATTTATTTGTACATGTTATAAATCGTGTTTCCACTTAGATATTGTTTAGCTAAAATCCGGTAACGAGTTACAATACCCAAAAGGCGAGCACACAAAATGAAACAATGGTTCTTGAGGACACGAACATGAAAAGGCACCAATTTATTTATTTGATACTTATATTTGGAATGGGACGTTCAAAATCTGAAATAACAATGAAAAGTTCTGATTTCTGTTTATTTGTGACCAAGTTTTATTTGGGGCAAAGTTTTATTTGGGGCAAAGTTTTATTTGTGACAAAGTTTTATTTTTAAAATAAAAAATTATTTTTTTAGCTTAAACTCTTAACTTATTCATTTGTTTACTTGTGAATCCCATGCTTTATTTCTTTTATCTCGATATAGGGTTATAGCAAATTTATAATAAACGATAATCAGGAAGGAAGGAAGGAAGGAAGTTAGAGAAAGAGAGAGAGAGAGAGAGATTTGACTTAATTTCATTCACACGTTTAAGTACAAATACTGTTATCTCATACACTCAATTGTCGCACTTAAACTGTGGCCCAATCGTTTAAGAGGTTTCATTATTTTTCCTATATCTCATTTTCCTTCTGCCGTCATACGTTCGCGCCTTGCTAATGCAGGTGATTTCTTTTATTCTTTTTATTTTCTTTTTTTACGCTCGAACCGGTAAGCTCTGCTATTTACATTTCTTTATAGAGGTTTATTCACTTTTTATAGATTTTTCTTTCTGGATAACTCGCACAGATGAACTATTATTAAATGTTTCTTTCTTCAGTTTGCCACACAAATATGTCATAATGCAAAATACTATTGAAGTTTAAAACTATTTGTCCATACTTTAATCTATTATAACTATCATTGAATTTTTGTTTTTTTATTTTTTAACCAAATAGGTCACAAAGCTAAATAATTTGTTTTTATTATTACATATCTTACATTTCGGGCTAATTTCTTGCCAACCACATCCACACTCACAAAATGGAATGTCTATTACGAAAGCTGTTCTTAAAATAGGTAAGTTGGGGGAGTGTCAATTCCGATTGCCGTTCTTAACATGAAGAGGTTGATGGTTAGATTACAACAACAACACCAACCATACTTTAATTTTTTATGTGGAGTTGGGGGTGCTACCACCGGGCAATGCTGGTTAACGGGTCCTGCTAGTATATATAAATAAACTTATGAAGAAATCAATCTGAAATCTGTCATCGCTAGCCAGTGTTGTATACAGTTGAACATCCATTTTAGCTTATGTAATTGAGACGTTTCTTACTGATCCAATGGCTCAATATATTAGTGCACCATACTTGCTTATGAGTTTGAACTTCAACTCTAATATGATTACTTTTACTCTGATTTTGTGCTAAAATGAAATTAAACATTTCAAATCACAATATTACGCAGATTGTTTAGTTTAATTCTTTTCTATAATATCATCACATTGTACTTGCACTGTAAGTCAATTGATTAATGCGCCATTTATTGAGTCAGAATCTCTGAGATTGAGTCTCAACCAATTATTTTTTACTTTGATTTTGTCCCAAAATTAAATTATTATTTTCTGTAATTTACAGAAATTAGAAGCCCAGACAATGCCAGATAGTTCTGCTAGTAAAAAAATCAAAAAATATAAAATGATTGGCCTATAAGCGTCACTTAAAAATTTTTATGACTTTTGGATGCCATCGTGATCTTCAAGAAGGAAATAAAAAGATTGCTATTGAACATAAGGATGACAAAATTTTGTTTTTCCTCGTTTATAAAAGGGAACAGAAGAAGAAATGAGCAACTAATCCATTCACTTTGGTCATCATCCAAAGATTATTTTTTTACTACTTTTGGCTTTTTTAATCGACTTGTTCTGGCCTTTTTTATTTTAGCTCTTCATTTTAAGCAAACAAGTTTTTTTTCCAGACAAATCATTGTCTTAGTTTTTGCAATATTTCTTTTGTATTTGCAACAAGCTATTAGGGTAGAAGGCAATAATGACAGGTGAATTAAAAAGTGAAAAAGTAAATTACCATAGAGATACTTATGGTGGAGGGACAAGCAATGAGTGGAAAGGGGTATAATAGAGTGATTAGGAACAAGCTATCTATGTATACAGTTGTACTTCCTTTTTTGTTTACTTGGTTGTTCACAGCCATATATATATATATATATATATATATATATATAATTTGAAAAAACATTATCGAAGAAACTTGGGTAAGTGTATTTCACTTTGATCAAAATTATCATCACGTGATCTCGCATTAGCACTTGTTATCTATATAAAGGAAACACAAGGTTTTACTTTATTCTATTTTTTTTAATATGACTTAAAGAAATTAAAAAATAATACAAATGGTAGTATGAGGTTCAGGGCTTGTAGCAAGAGTGTACAAGGATCACCATTGATTCCTGGAAAATGCTGGGTGTGTATAGAACATTTATTTAAATAAATGTCATTGTATTTACTCTGCCTATCCCATTCAATGTTGCCAAGCCAAGACAGTATTCACCCTAGGTGGGTTGAACCAGCTTTTTCTGGAGGAGAAAGTTTCATGCGAATATGAAATTCACAAGCAGCCCCCAGTCGCTTGTATATCCTCATCAAGAGAGATGACGATTTTAGGTTTTTCAGGCAGATGTCGACATCCTCCTACATACAGCACCTGGTATTCCCAAATGGTCACCCATCTTGTACTGACTGGCCATATCAATTAATGTTAGGTATATCCTTTGCTCCAACCCCCAAAATGGTATATCATAAAATGTAAAAAATAATAAAAAATGGTAATAAAGTGTTATGGGTTATAATATTCTCCATTCAATTCAAGCATTTTGAGGTTTTCCTACATTAAATCTAAATGAAATAATTATATTTCTTTGTAAATTTAGCTTAAAGTACTATTTCATGAAGATTTTTTGTCATTAGCCTTGAAAATGTTAATTTTTTCCAAAAACAATTTCGAATCATCAACCTAATTATTATTTTTGTGCACTACTTTCGTAAAATTTCATTTTCATTATTTTTCAAGAGAGATAATTTGCATGAAAAGTTATGGTTTAATGTTTACAGAATTCATAAAATGTCTATTGTCACTGCATACTGAGAATAACTACTTCACTTTGATCTTAGTAGAAAGACTGCAGAATGATAACAAGTGATTTTATGACTAGGCATTTTAAATGAATAATAACCGGAAATCTATAGTATCATCTTTAAATGAAAGAGCATAGTGTAGTATCAGTTCTGTTGTCATGAGACCTTCCTCCCTGAGATTACCTCTTCGATTTGTTAAGAGTGTAGGGGAATCCTCCCAGGTATTACACTCTCCTTCGGAAAAGGGGATAATGTAATATCTGCTCTATTGTCATGATATCATACTCACAGGCATTATCTTCTTTTATGGGAGAAACCTCCCAGGTATTACAAGTATAAACATGGTTCACAGAGATAGAACAGGATCACAGTAAGACTATATATATATAGTAAGTTATAAAATATATATGGCAATTAAGCTACACTGAATATTCCGCGTTTCATCCACTCTAAGACTCTTCAGGCTTATGCGCATACTGCCAGAGTGCCCCCCCAAAAAAGGGGCACTCTGGCAGTATCCAAATAAATAGTAATCGTCTCAGCATGAAGGGTTTCCGCTCAAGGACCAATTACAGAACAGATACTATGTGGCCCGAAGGCCAGGCAGTTGCATTCCAATAGTTTCGCTTTATTTATACGAAAAAGACATACAAACACTAGAGACGACGGCATGGTAGGAATTTTGTTTAACTCGATCCAAAAAAAGGAAACAAACAATGTCCGCAGGCAAATGCGAGATATTACGATCTGGGAAGTATGCGAAAACTTCTTGCGGAATCTAACGGATCAGAAAAACCTGATGCAAAATGTCTTTCGGGCACAAACACTCACGCCCATTTTGCCCTTTATATAATAGATTCTATCTTTTTATTCTTCTTTTTTCTCTTTAGTCCCTATACTCCCCCCCCCGTAGGAATCCTTACTTCTCACTTAAATAACATTAATGAATCTCTATAAACGATGATCATTCAAATCTCACTATCCCCCCTCTTTGTTTTGTTTTATTTATTTGTTTTTGTATATGTCTCATTCTCCTTATTTGTTTTTTTTTTTTTTCTTTATATATTCATCTTTATTTTTATTTATTTATTTTATTAGGAATTAAAAGAAAAATCATTAGTTTGACATTCATTTTACACGCTGGACTCTGATTTAAGGAATTAACTTCCACACTAACCTATCTCTGGCAAAGTCTTTCATTTTTCTTTCAAGACCATCCTTATCACTTCCTTTCATGTTTCACCTGAAACTGCCACTTCAAGTATTCTAAATCTACTAACAGAAGTTTCATCCATTCTTTCAAAGCATCCATACTATCGAAGTCTCTTGTTTGGCACACATCTCTCATGGGTTAAACAGAACTGAGAGGAAGAAGATATAAAGAAATACCAAGGTCTTATGTATGACATGAAAAGAAACTAACAGGACTCGTAGTTGAAAAATTAATAAATGAAAATTAAAAACTAAAATGGTTTATTGCATCCCGGGAGACGCTGGGTAGAGACAGTTAATTCACTTCATAATCAAATTGTTAGAAAATGGCGTCGTTTTTGGCCATTAACGTTCCAATGTAACTAACTGTTCATGCCAAAAAGAACAGTTGGAAATAAGTCATACGCCATCTACTATGACTACGCAATCCCTACAGCTACGTCGTACCTAGAAAAAGGAGCTATTGAACCGGAAATAGTTTTATGGGACAAAAAGGAAAAAGAAGCAACCTTAGTAGAAGTTAGTGTCCCCAATGATGCTGGATTAAACAGAGCTAATAGGGGAAGATAACGAAATGTACGACATGAGAAGAAACCGGAATCTTAGGAAAATCTCCATCAATCTAGTAATGATAGGAGTAACTGGACTTGTAAAAAAGGATTTCACAAACTACCTGGCAAATATACCCAGTGAATTAAGAGCAAATGTAATCTTCCTTATTGTTGTAATAAAAAAGAATTTGGTCATACAAAATATTACTTTCTGAGTATTTCTCACTTGGATCAGTCTTATATTTAAAATATAATGGACACTATTTCATAGAAATATTAATAAACTCATATTTGCTCTGTGTTAATCCTTCCACCCAAAAGTTTTTGCTATCTAGGGAAGTATCAAAAACATTTGTTCATTAAATATATTTCTCAGTCTGTGGAATTTCCATGGGTCCTGCTAGCATTAAATATTGGGCTTCATTTTAGATGTTTATCATACTTTTTTTTTAACTTTGACTTCTCATTGTACACCCTAACTGGCTGCATCTGTGTTAATGTTACAATTTCAAAGATGCTAAAGAAATTCCTATGAGAGATCCTTTCTCATTATTTGGCTGAAGTCAATCGGAAAATGGTTCAAATCACAGATGAATTCACTTAAAAGCTCATCCTTTTAAGGTTGCGACCAAAGTTATGCTCGAGTAATTTCCAAAGAAACGAACAACTAAAATAAATATGGATAAATGTGATGGAACAAGAAGATACATTGTGAGGATGAAAAGGATCAATAATGATGAGGCATCTGATAAATATTCAATTCGATTCAATATATCGGCAACAGATTAGCAAAGGGTCAGAGCCATGTAAAAGTGAGTTAGGGGAGCCGGGTGATGTACAGAGGTAATCATCCAAAGATCAACGGCCACGATGTATCCACTGCTGGCTTGAAACCTTTGAATGCCTGCAGGCCGACCATGGCTTCTGGCAGCTTATTCCACCACCCATCAACCTGAACCAAAAAAAAAAGAAAAAAGGAATCCCTCCAATGATTGCAATGTTCTTCTTAAATAGCTTTATTCTCTTTAATTTTACTCAAATTGAATGTAGTCTACTTTTCACATAAAAATGTTTCTAATAATTATATATATATATATATATATATATATATATAGTCATCCACATACAGTACTGTTTCGCTGTTTCACAGCTCATCAGTGCGGCTAGACAGGCAACTATATATATATATATATATATATATATATATATATATATATATATATATAAAAGTGTTGAGATGATTAATCAAGTTGGAATTGGGAATCAGAAAAAAATCAGAACTTTTCGGAGTTCTGGAATTGGAAAAATTTGTGCCTATTTTCCGATGCCAAAAACGATTCTTTTTATTGTCTCTTTTTAATTAAATTTTGTTTAAAATAATCTTTCATTGTTGGTAATAATGTTAAAACAATAAATATTTATTGATTTTAAACAACCAGTAAAAATAAAAATCTATAGATCAAGTGTAATTTTACATTTGAGAGAATGTTTGTACGTTTAACATGTATTTTTACAGAAATCGAGAAAAAGTAACTCTACAGTTAAATATTTAGAGATTTATAAAGAATTAGAATTGGTAAAAATATTGGAGCCAAGTACGCCTTAGGATCGAGTACTGTTGTCACGTCTGGGCAGGAGCTGCTTGAAGCACTCTATCCTGCCTTGAGAGTGTTCAAAACCAGCTTCATAATCTAGTCAGTGATGTCCTTTCCTCTTCCCTGCACCCTCTTTCCTGGAGAAAAGACGTTGCGGGCTTGTCTCTACTCTATTGTTATTTTCATGGCAAGTGCTCGACTGAGGTACAATCTATTGTCTCCCTTTGCTAATCTTTCACAAAATCACTTGTCTAACCAAAATCACTATCAATAAATTATCCCCACTCTCTATCGGTGCCTCAACCTAAACATGGATTTCATGAACAAAGCTTCTTTCCAAGAACTGCCCACCTGTAGAACTCTGTTCAACTGGCCTGCTTTCCAGCTGACTACAACATGGTCGTCTTTAAGTCCAACATAAACAAGTTCTTATTAAGCCGTCCCCGTAAATAATCTAATCATACCAAATTTTCACCACAAACGATTACTACGCTATTGTCACAATGACTACCATACACACATGAACCCTTATCCTCGAGTAGTCTCCGGGCCTTGATATGTTGTGACCCCTTTGTAAAAAAAAAAAAAAAAGTATCGATAATCGAAAAAATTTTATTAAAGCAGGAACAGTTTGATTTAGACCAAAGTTAACACCCTTATACAACCTAACATTACAAGTCATTTGAGAAGTTTTACTACAGCACAAGCAGAAGGGTCCGGTTTATAAAAAGAGTGGGTTCTTTGATAAGATGGTGCGCATTCAAAATAGATGTTTTTGTTTAAAGCACAATTGAACTATGATGCCTGATTTTTACATTTTAAACTTTAATTCAAGTCATGATATAAAAATCTATATAATACTAAAAGTCTATGGATCTTGTATGTTTGCAATCAGATTTCCGGTTTTCAACATCCGGTTGCGCATGCGTAAATAGCAACGTCTTCAATCCGTTATTCCAATTCCGGAATTTTTATATCGCTTTTAATACAAACAATTTCATTTAATTTGATCAAATAGTTATTTATATATACAAATAATACATAGATTCATAGATAATTATAATATATATTATAAAATCTATTTATCTATGAATCTATTAATAATATGAAATATTACCCTATACAATTTATGGAAAGAAAACACCTCTCACTTTCCCTCTAATAGATTTCAACACTCCTACTCCCTCTGTTTTCGTTACGTACGCGAGAAATAGTTACGTGTATGTGTGAGAGAGAGAAAAAGGTAGCGACGTAAAACTGGATAGAGATATCCCCCTTAACTAATGCAGACCTTTTTACTAGAGGGCGTTATTACAAAAAAATTTCTTTTTCTTCTTCCCATGTTTTTTAAAGTCGTCTGCTTACATTTCCAAACCGAAAGCTGAATCGGTAAATGCACACATTTCTATTACATTAAATAGTGTTTTCCTTTACACAATGGGTACTGAATGTTTGCTTAAATTAAATGAAAAAAGTTACATTTTATTTTCATTTTCTATTTAAAAAGCCATTATTAACATGTGGAGAGTGTTTTTTTTTATTATTCTGTACTTTCAACTAACAATTTCATTTAAAAGATGATATATCAAAATTTGAATTTAACTATAATAAGGATTATGATACCTGTTCAGTGCATAAGTATGACCAACCACTTATAATTCAGTAACTGTAATTTAAAAAAAAATAACAATTATAATAAACAGAACGACTCATAGAAATCTATCTATATTCTTTTTTCATTTTAATATACTTTCATAGAAATGCTTCTGTTATGTAAAAAAAAACTATTTTCTTTATGCCACAAGTGTCACGCTCATACATGAATTCCATAGCTAATATAACGTACTGACCCAACGGGTCACGGGTGGTCTAGTAATTTTATAAAAATCAACGGTAGGTTCTCTACAGTGCAATGTATTGTGGATTAAGTAACGTAGGGAGGCATGTGAAGCTTCCTCCCAGTGTACCATGGTGGGTCTCCAACTAGAGCAAGCAAATGGTCGATTTCAGTGATTTCAATAACAATAAAAGTATTGGAAGTGTAGAACATCTGTTGATCCTCATTCAATTCTGGACAACCTTGGGTCTCCTTGCTAATATCTAAATAAATAGTGTGGAAGTTGCACCCATTTCTCACATTAATGATAAGGTCTAAATGCCCTATTTCAACTTAATTCAACTTTACATAATCGATACATCATTTTTTTATATACTGACTAGCGGCGGGGAGGGCGATTTTCCCCGGTCGTAAAATACCCTTAATATGATATTTTAATTTGTCCAGATTTCGTATATTATTATTATAGAGTCGTGATTTCAAAAGTAAAAAAGAAAAGTATTTGAGTGCCATCAGCTAGAATCGAAACCGAAACTGTAGCATTCAAAGCTGGTGACGTTACCACTGTACCAACATGACATGCACATGCATAACAGGTCCGAACGGCACCATCCATAACAGGTGTCTATCCTCGTCGAACTGCACCCAATATGACAGGTGCTTTTTCGATCATACGTTGTTCCGTCACAAATTGGCCTATTGATCGTCTTCACACATTGTGTTTCCATGGTGGGGTGCTTCACCTCTCGACTGAATCGTCTCCTATTCCGTGTCGTCTCCAGGTTCATTAATCCCTTCATTGGTCTGGTCAGCTTGCTGCAAAATGAAGAGTCCTCACCACAAACAAACAGAACTCTGATTTATAACAATAACAAACTATTTATTAATTTGATAAGTTCACAACAGCTCCTGTCTAAATTGAGGTGACTGAGCAATGAGCGATATCTGACCAGACAAGTAAAGTCACAGATTTCCCATTAATACACGCTAGTTAACATCATAACATCAGGCCCTGAGCCCCCCATCCCCACCCCAGATCGAGGAGCGCCTGGCCAGCTCAGCCGTTCAGCTAGCTAGCTATCACTCAAATACTTTAGAATTCTTTTTTCTGAATTCAACCCCTTTCCCTTGCCTCTTCCTTGGAGAGTAATTAAAAACATCCTTTCTCTCTTCCTCTCAGAGCCTCTTCTTGTCTCAACCACTCAACACCTCTCCCTCTCTTTCCTGAGAAAGAGGGTGGTTGCTCACTGAGATCTATGGTAGTTTCCTGGGTTTCTTCACCCAGCACTATGTGCAGCCCTTATCAGCAATGCTCCTTCTAATACAAACATCTCCTCTGACATCTCGGAGATAATTCCAATTCTGTCCCCATTTTTGAGACAATATGTCATCTGGCTTGCATGTAACAAACCCATAATGACAGCTCGGTGATTGGTCCTATTTTGCTAGCTACGTTTTTGCATTTCTCTGCACTCCTCCACCCCATCCAGTCTGGTCAAACACCCTCCTCACTGCAACATGCACCTCGCTGCATGTATACATGACACCATAGTTTCACATATGAACTGATTAAAAATCAAAAATAAACTAAGATAAACGTACAAAATGTTTAATGATTTTTTTTCAATTTTGACCCATTTTTGACTCCTTAAAAACTATTTTAATCGGTTAAACACCCATAAAAGAATGGTCCATTAAAAATACAGTCATTTGAAGCCCCTAGCGCTGCTCGGAGGTGATATTAAAAATGTTTTCAGCGATTTCATCGCCACCAAAACGCAAGATTTTTATGTTACTGGCATAAATGCACTTGTTTTGTGTTGGCAAAAGTGTGTTAATTCTGACGATGCTTATTTCGATCCATAAGGTTTTACTTGAGCCAAGATATGTTTATCTGAGTTAAAAAGTTAAAAACCTGCAAGAACTTTCGTGTCACCCTGATAGATATGATAATTATAGAAATAATATTCCACATAAATGCCTTCCCCAAATTTAATTTTTTTTCTTTCCTGTCTTTGAGATATATATATATATATATATATATATATACACGTTAAAAGCATAAAGAGTAAAGTTACATTGGAACTTAAAAAAAAAAAAAAAAAAAAAATCCGGCATTATACAAAAATAAGGGTAAAAAGGACAACACTGATTTTATAAAGTGTCAGATCAGAAAAGGAATAAAACCTGGTGGTGGGGGAGAAAACAGAAAAGAACATGAAAAAAAAAAAAAATAAAATAAAATAAAAATAAAAAATAATTTTTTTTTTTTTAGTTTGAAAAATTAAATTTTTTTTTAATTTCAAAATTATTTTTTAAATTAAAGAGGATTTTAAAAATTAAAAAAATTTAAGCCAATATTTTCCTCAATGTCAAAACATAAAATGTTTTTGTTTTTTTCATCTCAAAATGTCTTTAAAAAAACTGAGAAATAAATATTATATATTATAAAGTATAAATAAAATCGGGCAAATTAAGTTGGTTGTTTTTGCTTTACGGCATATCAACCCTTTTCGGGTTATTTAATGCCGAATCCAAAGATTTTGAAGGAAATTTTTTTAATAGAGTATATTTGTTGTTTTCAAGCCGGTTTCTATTTAATCCATAGTTGGGACCCTAACAGGTACTACCACTCCGGGTCAGAATGGACCTGGGAGCAATGGTAATTAAAGGGTGGCTCCACACTCCCCAAAGCCCGCAAGCTGGGGCCTCACCACTGGATATAGTTTAAAGTCATATCCAGGACCGACAAATTAAGTACGGAAATAATAAGGGAAGAGCAAGAAAAAGAAAATTAATAATTAAAATCCAATCAAATTCTTGGAGGATAATCCAATGAGAAATAGGTTTAGTCCAAAATAAAATGAATCGAAAGTCAACATTCAGTACAATCATATGTAGAATAATCCACTAAATAATTTTCAATGCTTGTAATTGATCCGAGGAGGCACTAAAGAAGTAATGTAAAGTAATTTTTGCTCCTCTTAATTGGATAGAGCTTTATTTTGATAGCTTTGTCTTATTAAAAATTTATTTTTTCAGTTTGGTTTTATTACTAATACTACAGATGAGTATTGACTGAAGAGAGGTTGATATGGGTATCTAAAACGGTCCCTGATTATCAGGTTTTAAATCAATGGTACCAATGACTTATCTCATCTAAAACTTTCTGTACACAATATATATTGGATTAGGAATTAAATACAATTACAGATGCTTTGTCCAATAATGGGTATCCTTTAGATGTAATTGAAACCACCATTAAAAGGAAAAGAGCAGATTTTTTACGAACAAACCCCAATATGGTGGATAAATGTCCGGTTTATATTCGATTGCCGTGGTTGAGGAAAGTAAGTGAAAAATTCACCAAACAAATTAGTTCAACTGTTGAAGGATGTTATTTTGCTTCAAATGTTCGTGTTGTATATAAGACAAAACCATTAATGGATTCCAATAAAAAAAAGATGTTCTACCCCCCCCTCATCATATTAGTAATGTCATTTATTCATTTAAATGTGGTTGTGATGCCGACTACGTACGTCGAACATCTTTAAAATTGGTAAGTCGCATACAACATGTACCAAGCAAAATCAGGAATAGAACATTTCTACCTACCGACGCTGTAAACAACACCTATGGATCCGCTATTACGGAACACTTTATTAAATACCGGGATTGTGCAACGAACTTCAGCATCGACTCTTTCTCCGTATTGAGTCGAGCTCACTCTGTATATCATCTAAAAGTCTTGGAGACTGTTCACGTTCGCCTTAGGAAGCAGTCCCTTTGTAAGCAAAAGGACTGCTTGTTGGGTTTGAACGTGATCAGCCTCTAAATTCATCCCCATACGATTGCTCTTACTCCCATCTCTTTTTTAGATTTTATCATTAAGGAAAACAAATTACTAAAAAATAAACCCCTCGATTCCAATTTTGATGAGTGAGGGCGAAACATGTCAATTGACTCGTTTTGATTTTATTTATTTATTTTTTTTGTATTTCCCTACTTTTATTTTTTAGTCGCTATCCATTTTCCTTTTCTCCTCAATCTTTTATTTTTTTAATATAAAATGAATTCCGAAGGAATACGTCTTCCCTTCATGATTGCCTTAATAAAGTTTTGTAGCCCCCAAAAAATCATGAAATATATATATATATATATATATATATATATATATTTTATTCTTCTCGAGCGCTTAAGTATAAGTTACCTACTGAAATTAAAAAGACCACTCGGCAAATTGAAAAATTATCCATTAAGATTGGAAAAAAGAATAACTTCGTCGGGTTCAATCAGATGTGTCTGAATAATAGCCTGCTGCTAATATATATATATATATATATATATATATATAAACAGACACCCAAGAGAATATAATCCAAATGTTTTTTGTTTAAAATTTCTTCGACAGCTATCTTGTCCATATTAAATTATATTTTTCTTGTTTGTAAGCAAAAAAAAAAAAAAAAAAAAAAAAAAGTTCAGGTTTAATCAGAAACATCAATATTGGAAAATTAAGAATTTTCTAATATTGCCATTTCTAAGAGGTTGATAATCTCCATGGTGTCATTTAAAACCAAAATTTTAAGAAAATTCCAACTGACCGTGTGTGAAACCTGGGTACCTTTAACAAATGCGTGAATATATAATATACAACCATCACACACGTATACATATGGTAAAAATTCTTAGTCAAGAGTAAAAGAAAAAAGAAGAAATGATAATCTGTTGAGTGTTCACTTACCATTTGACATGTGTAACACTTTGGCCATCTTTTTCATTACGCTATCTAATCTGGAATCAGCATTCTCTAAATCTCTGTGAAAATCCTCCAACATCCTGGAAAAAAAAAGAATCGAAGAAAAAGTAAAAGAAAGTGGAACAAATCGATGATTTTAAATGAAGCAAAAAATTATATATATATATATATATATATACACACTCACATATGCACTAAGAAATTTTATTATATTCACACAAACATCAAAGGAAGAAAAAAAGAAAACTTATCCGCATTCCATTACCAAAATGTTCTGACGTGAATGTGAAAGAGTTGCTAAAAGCTGACAACATGACAACTTTTAGCCTGAAACTAAAAGGCCAAATATACCAGAATGAATGATACAGAAGTTCTATTTATGAAGCAAGAATGCAGACGGCGTTGAAATATTTACCATTTGTTCATTAACAAACCCGAGTCGAAGACTCATCAGTGGAACCGACAGGGCATATTTTATTTTAGATTCATATTGTTAGAGTTCCATGGAAATGCTATCAGAGGGCCCTATAACAAAAGCTACTTTGGTGTGCTTTTCCAGCCCAACCCTTACAGAGTCCAACCAATCCGACCAACTGCCTGATCATTTTTGCTTAAACGTCCACCCGACAATAATCAACTTAACATAGGTTATGAACGTACCATTCATAAACACCTTCTTTAACTGCACTGATAGCTGCTCTACATCTATTTGGCTATCCTTGTTCATCTCTAAGTAGGGGACCAAGCAGGTTCGCCTCATCATCCATCTTTTGATGTCTTATCACCAGCTTCACTTTCTTCAGTCATGCTATCAAATCTCTCACCAGTGAACGGTTTTATTATATCTCTGCTTTTGCATACATTCACTGCAATGTGCCACAGTAGATGGTTTTAGTTATAGCAATATTTCCAGTAGAAACGCAGTTCTAGTTCCACAAGAAAACACAGAACACTAGAAATGCACATCAGTCAGATAAAAAAAAAGAAAAAACATAAAAGTCGAATTGTGCTAACTGAACACACTAGCCCTAACACACAAACATTACCAGCTGTGTGGTTTCCAAAGCTTTATATAGATCATAATATTGCTCAATTTATTGGGCTTTTTACACTAAAGATGCCAACAACTTTACAGAGTTGCACATTTTTTGCCATTTCTTTGAAATCAAACAGTTCCAAATTTGCTTCTGCATACAGTCAGTGTCTCTTTGCAGTGGACACATCTCAGTCATGGTCATTTATCTCATGCTATCTACACACCGTCTCCATAAATTATTTACAAAGAAATTCAAGTATTATACAGCCTTTCAATCGGGGAGGAACTATTTTTCTTGTGAACTTGGCTTGAAGCTGTCATCTGGATACTTTTTTCTCAGGTTCCTGGCGACTCGCAGAAGGATGAGCACAAAAGGCAATTCATTTTAACCTAAAATATATTTTATTTACTTAACAAGGAATCCATTTTCTTAAGCATGAGTTGCATATGGCTGCTGTCAGAGAGAAGAGGAGAGGTATAAATGCTGCTATTTAGCAGAATCTCACATTACATTGTTTAATCACTAAAAGTATGATAGACGCTAATCTGACCATAAATCGTTCCATATCGCATAACTAAACTAACTAACCCGCTATCTACTAAATGATATGTGAACTTCGGATCAAACTGTTAATCATCTAACTCATAAAGTTATCTTGTCGGATTTTTAAAGTTAGACACAAATAGCAATTTTATTTTGCTTCAGTTTTCCTTCTGCAAATATTTATTCCACATAAGAAAACTGCTAAAGTGAAGATATTTTCCCTTACTCATTAAAACAGATTAAAAGGAAGTTAATGAGTGCAATTATACTCAGAGTTCAAGAAATAATTACATGTTTCACAAAATATTTTGATTACAAAATTTAAGTCAGTTAATTTTCGTTTCTTTGTAGACAACTCTTTTTTTTTTTTTTTTTTTTTACTCCTGGGTAATGCCAGATAAGACTACACACACACACACACACACACACACACACACACACACACACACACACATATATAGAGAGAAACATACATATAAACACACATATACATATACACAAACACATACAAAAATACTAAATGACTATCTTTTGTAAGCGAACTTTTTGTTTCTATACAATTTGTTAACATGATCAATCTATTGTAAAATTGTTCCAAAATATATCAAAATTTTATGTTAACAAAAGGTAGCAACTGAAATATTACGTAACCTCTTATTTAGATAAGAAATAAACAAGATAAATGACATCTGACGATTGTCTTTTTGTGGCATAAAACCCGGTGTAATGTTGAGACATCTGAGCCAGTTGCACCTTTAAGCATGGCACAAGTGGTGATGAAATGGCAGCGGACACAAGAAGTTGGAAGTCATTTTAACCTAAGCATAACGACGAAAAAATGAAATAATATCAGCTTTATGGCTTATATTAGGTATGGACAAAAATGGGCAGACAACCATATGGGGAGCTAGTTTTGAAAGCAGATTTATCATATTTTTTTGTAGGTTTCCGACTACTTTTTGATTGTATTTGAAAGATTAAGGACTAAACTTCATTTCCAAAAGGAAAAAAATATTTATACACGTGAAAAAAAATATTATGAAAACTGTTTTCACGGCGAGCTACTCAATTCAGCTAAATTTTGAAGTTAAATAAATTCATTGTAAAAATCCTTTTAGAGATAAATATTAGTTTTCTGGGTCTATTTCAAAGATAATTAACAAAGTAAAGCCCTACGATATTGAATTAAATAAAAAAAAAACCTTGTTTGTACAAAACATAAATTAATTAACCCAAAACCGAGTGATTTTGCCGTTCACAAAACACAACAAACTAAAGTTTTTTTAAACACGGAATATAAGGAGGCCCAAAATTTCAGCCAGTCGAAAGACTGTGAAAATGATGTCATGTAATTAAAAGGGAGGAAGGGATGTGATAATCACCGCCCCCCCCCCAGACGTGCATCAGTACATTCCTATTCTGAACGTTTGTATAAATTTTTCCATTTTTTAATTTAATTATTTTTCTATGTTCCTGTTTTTAAATTAATTTTTTTTAATTATTGTTCAATATTATATAACAAATATGTTACGCCGAAAGTTTCACATTCTTGCAAGCAAGGAAATTATTAAAATTTTTCATATAAAAATTATGCGAAACCTGTAATTAAAAAAAAAAAAAGTAGAAATATTTTTTGCAATTATAATTTTTTTGTATGAAAATGTTAAATAAACAATGCTTAATTCAATTATAATATCGGTAGTTCGAAAAATTCATTTTTCTTCAAGTTATATCGAATTCATTAATACAGACTTTAGGGGCTTTTTTCGCCATGTTCCTATAAAAATTATTTTATTTCATTGTTACAAATTACGATGCTTTATTTATATAAAAAAAGCAAAAATAAATTCTTGCGTATTTTATTTACTACAAAAAACCATAACTTTAGTAAAGGTATTTTTTGTTTAAACAAAATAATACATTTCCACTAAGATTTAAATAAAAATTCAGATTTATTACTAAACTACTGAATCGCTGTGAGTCCTGTTTGTTTGTCTACCCCTGTGATATTGGATGACGCCACAGAAGGATAACGTCATCAAAAGATGCGGAATAATCCAGAGGATGACGTCATATAATGATGACCTCATCCGTCTAATCAGAATAAGAAGGGGGAATTTTTATTTAGAAGAACAATTAGATCCTGGGGGTCTAATATAATAGTAAAACTTGAATAGTCTTAATTGTTTGCTTGCATATTGAATGTTTTAAATAGTAGAGGAGGGAGACGATAGTGGGAAGAGGGGAATAGAAAAGCATAAAATAAATAATGTAGATAAAGAAGAAAAAGAGAAGATCAGAGTAATAATGGTAGCAATCGCTCCGTCATAAGAGGGGGGAAATAAATAATGTGAATGAAGAGGAAAAAACTAGCAATAGCAGCAGGAGAATAAGAGGATGACAAACAAATCATGTAAAGTAAAAAATATTATTATTATTTTTTTTTTTTTACACAGGCATCCCCACATTATCAAGGCCAAGAGGCCACTCAAGGATAAGGGTTAAAGAGTGTACAGTAGAAATTGGACAATATAGTAATCATTAGTAATGAAAATTCGGTGGTAGTAGTAGTAGTAGTAGTAGTAGTAAAAGCAGATGCAACAGAAGGTAAAATAAATAAATGAATAATGTAAATAAAGAAGAGAAGAAAAATGTGAAAATTAAGAATATTATAAAAATGTTTCTGAATATTTTGGGGTGAGGGGTGAGGATTCATAATTCGTATTATTTGGATAGTTCAGACTATTGTCGTCATCTCAAGTATCATTTTCACAATGTTTTGGTTGGAGGTTACATCGATCGAAACGTTGTAAAAATAAGACTTGAGATGAGAACAATAGTCTGAACAATCCAAATAATATGAATTATAAAAATAGTAATACAAGGTTCACGGACGGGGGCAGAAGTACACAGCGAGTGGAGTGGGGGGTCAGATTATAGGGCAATGCTAGGTGTGACTTCTAGTACATATCTAAAGCAAAAAAAAAAAAAAAACGATGACAAAAGACATATTGTCCATAATCAGACATGTAAGAGTTTAGAGAATATTACATGTACTAAAGTGTATTATTTTATTGTCTCTAATAATTGGATATGAACGAGTTGTGTGGCTGGCAGACAAATAACAGAAACATAAAATGAAACAGAAATGAAGAAAATTTACTTAAGAAAAAAAATGTTGTTTTTTGTTTTTGTTTTAACAGTTTACACCCCCACCAACCTAAAGGAAAACTTATTTTCCGAGTCCATTGGAAATGTTGATTATAAAAAAAAAAAACTAATAAGAAAGTAGGAAATTAAGCAATAATAGTAATATTGGGAGGAAAAAATAAAGAAACCAAACAATCCTATATTAATAAAATCGTGTGACAATGTGATAAAAATGATCCGAGACAAAGAGGGATAAACAAAGACCTGACCAGAGATAGATTAGTTTGGAAGTCAATTTCTTAATGTCGTCCAATGCATGCTAGTACGTAAAATGGATAGGTGTTAAACGAAATATGATAATTATGTCCTTTCTTTGTTGCACAGATTTAACAACAAATGCCTAATACACTGATGAGTCTTGCAACGTTGAAACAGCTGTTTGTGAAAATCTATTACATATATATAACTAGCATATATATTAATTTATTTTTATTTCAGACTATTATTCTCATCTTTATTAGTTGTTGTTTTCATCTTTATTGGTTGTTGTTTTTCACGACGTTTCAGCCAACTATTCCTTTGTCCTTCGTCAGGTGGTAACCACGATGGATAGGAACTTTGAATCTCCTAACTACATTCTCAGCAATCACTGCCATCCGTAGTTATTGTCGTCTCACCACGTTTTGGCCAAGTAAAACTCTGGCACGCTTTGGGTAGGATTGAAACCGCTATCTTCAGACAATGTCCATCTGGAACCGTAGAGATTCAACGTCTCTATCAACGTCTTCGGGGCCCGTGGCGCAGTTGATAGAGACGTTGAATCTCTACGGTTCCAGATGGACATTGTCTGAAGATAGCAGTTTCAATCCTACCCAAAGCGTGCCAGAGGTTTACTCGGCCAAAACGTGGTGAGACGACAATAACTACGGATGGCAGTGATTGCTGAGAATGCAGTTAGGAGATTCGAAGTTCCTATCCGTCGCGGTTACCACCTGCCGAAGGCCAGAGGAATAGTTAGCCGAAACGTCGTGAAAAACAGCAACCAATAAAGATGAAAACAACTAATAAAGATAAGAATAATAGTCCGAAATAAAAATAAATTAATATATATAATGCTCATCTCAAAAATGAATTCCAATTAAGGAATAATATATAACTAGCATATATGTTTGTGAAAAACTAATATATATATATATATATATATATATATATATATATATATAGCTAGCATATATGTTTGTGAAAAACTAATATATATATATATATATATATAGCTAGCATATATGTTTGTGAAAAACTAATATATATATACATATATATAACTAGCAGGCCACCTGATGTTGCCCAGTCATAAAATACTTAAATATAATATTTTAATTTATGCAAATTTCGTATTTATTATTATAAATATCTCTATTGATTATATTGTACCCAATATATAATAGTGGCCACCCAGCATTTCCGGGTCATAAAATATGCTTAAATATGATATTTTAATTTATGCATATTTCGTATTTATTATTACAGAGTCAATTTTCTATTGATTATTATATTATGATATTGTACCCAATATATATAGTAGTGATTTGCAAAGTTAAAAAAAAAATAAAAAATAAAAAGATTAAACCAAAACATAGTTCTTCAGCCTTATTCGTTTCACTCTGAACCATATCCATACATAAATAAAAATTAAAATAATCATGTTTAACCTATAAATGTATATTTGCACATGTATAGACGAGCACTTTAAGTCTATTTATGCCTGCCAAGTTCCAATATTTTTTCAATTTTGACCCCTTTGCAGCTATTATTGCCGACTAAAGACCAAATAATTTTTTTTCTATGGATCTGAATTCTCTATATATCAAATTTCAAGTCTATTGACCAAAAATGGTGAAGTTTGATAAAGACTGTTTCTCCTACAGATAAGGTCACTATATATGTATATATAACTAGCCTGGCATTGCCAGGGAATTCATCGTAAGTGATGAAAATTCAATTCAATGGCTAAGTCCAAGCTACAAAAATAAAAGAAGAATACAAACCGTGTCATATGTACATATGGCTTTACTTCAATGTTTATGTAAAAAAAAAAAAAAAAAAAAAAAAAAAAAAAAGCGAGTTTTAATAATTGTGTTTTAGGGGGAAAGAAGTCTGTGGTCGAACCCTGACGTGTGCATGTGTCAGAATTAAAAAAAAAAAAGGATACCAACCTTGCCATATCTAGATAAAAGTTTCAAATTTACTTCAATGTTCACTTAACAAAGAAAGTGTTTGAATAATTGTTTTGTTTTGTTTTTGTTTTTTTTTTTGGAAAGGGGATAGGAAATGGCGTGGTCAAACCCCGTTGTGTGTGTATTTTAATTAAAAGAAAAACGATGCTATATCTAGATATGATTTTTAAGTTTAATTCAATATTACGTTTTTGTTGAGAGAGGGGGGAGCAAAAAGTATTGTGTCTGAAACTAGCTGGTGTGTGCACGTCTGAAGGAAGGAAAAAATACAAACCGTGCTATATGTAGATATGATGTTCAAGTTTAATTCAATGTTTACATAAAAAAAGTGTATTCAAATAATAAAAAAGGAACGTTTAGAACAAAATACTGTTATGGTTGTAATATTACTACTGCTAAAATATTAATAGTAATATTACTATTATCACTATTAATAAGAATAATAAATAAAAAATGCATTTAAATAATTGTTTTCTTTTGTGTGTCTTGTTTTCGGACATCAATAGATCAATATAGAAATGGCTATTTATTAATTTCACAAACAACTGGTGCTTTTTAGGTCATAAACGGAAAATGCTTCTAGTTTTATAAACTTTTGGGACAAAAATTTGTAGTGAAAATATGAATATCATTCCAAAAATAATGCATCCTATTTTTGAACTAAAAAAAAAAAAAAGAAGTTAAACAACAAAAAGGATAGTGGTACTATTATAACGAGTGACTGGGCTCCAGAATTTATTCTTCTACATAGCAGACACCATTCTCAATACATTTTTGTCAGGAATGAGGTGGTAGCTGTGCATGGGCATCTGGAGTGCACTTTGTCACACATCTGTCATCACTTTGAAATCAACGAACCCATCTAATTGTGCTGATAATCAACTGCATTGGCTTCGTAAACATTCAACAGATGCCAGTCAATGTTGATCAGTTAGATATTTTTCTGCATGGAGGAATTTAATTGCTTCTAACACACGTCCATGACAAGAGTTGCTTTCTTAGAGTCTGACACCGTCAATATCTGTAACAGGGAGATGAAATTTCAGGTCATGAATGCATAAGTTCAGTCATCATAACAATACAATTTGCAATCTATTCTGATCCATTTGAGCATAATAAAAAATATCAAAGGCATTATTTTTGGAACATTCCTCGTATTTTAGTTTCTAACAAAAAATATGGTAAAAGGAAGACAAATTGGCTAGAATTGAATACATTGCTATCAAGGTCTAACTTTAAGAATTCAATCAGCTTAATTTTATACACTAGAATGTGTGTTGCACGAAGAGAAATGATATGAGTGGTATGATTGATGTGTTAGTTTTGGAGAATTCAGAGGAAGATTAAATCTGTGCAGAACAGAGGATTTTGATAGTATGACCATGTTGAAAGAATGAGAGTTCTTGGATCAGTAGATGTAGAACAGTTGAGGTAGCAGAGTTCGTTCACATGGTTGATTGGTTATTTCTGTTTTATGGCATATCAACCCTTTTCAAATTATGTAATGCCGAACCAGTGATTTTGAAGAAAATGTTTGATAGAATATATTTGTTTTTTTTTGTAAGTTGGTTTCTATTTAACCCATAATTGGGACCCTAACAGGTACTACCACTCCGGATCAGAGTGGACCTGGGAGTAATAGCAATTAAGGGGTGGCTTCACACTCCCCAAAGCACACAAGCTGGGCCTCACCATCGAATATAGTTTAAGGTCATATCCAGGACCTCATTCACATGGAAAAAATGCAATGAAGTGATAAATATAGACGTGAGAGAAAGAAGGATAAATAAAGACCTGGCCAGAAGTGAGTTAGTTTAGAAGTACATTTCTTAAAATCGTTTAACACATGCCAGCATGTAAAATCAATGTAAAACCGATGATGATGATGATGATGATGATGATGATGAAGAAAGAAAAAAGAAAGAAAGATTAAAAAAATCTAATTGTTTCTTAGATTAAGTTTATTAAATCTTCCTTGGCAATACATTTCTAGAAGAGATATTAAAAAAAAAAAAAATCCACGCTCAGAAATCCCATTATTTTTAATATCTTAATCAAATCTTCCTTCAATTTTCCTTCCCTCCTCCTTAGCAACAAATCCTTAGCAGCAAATCCCTTTTATTCAAAAAGATATTCTATGTTGGGGAACATGTTAAACAGTTGACAACCAAGACGATGACGAGATTGTAAATGCTTTACCTAGAAAGAGCAGTTTAAAAGACGAAATATGTTCTCATTTGGACAGGGGAGGATGAGAGAAAGACCTAATTCTAGCATGCACCTTCATCAACAGGAATCCTTTCGAGGAAAAAAATAAATAAATAAAAATAAATAAAAAGATGAAACCAAAACATATAGTTCTCCAGCCTTATTCATTGCACTCTGAACCATATCCATGCATAAATAAAAATTAAAATAATCACGTTTAACCTATAAATGTATATTTGCACATGCATAGACGATCACTTTAAGTCTATTTATGCCTGCCAAGTTCCAATATTTTTTGCAATTTTGACCCCTTAGCAGCTAGTATTGACATCTAAAGACCAAATAAATTTTTTTTTCCATGAGTCCGAATTCTCTATATATCAATTTTCAAGCCTGTTGACCAAAATTTAGAAGTTTGGTAGAGCCTGCTTATCATACAGATAAGGTCTATATATATATATATATATATATATATATATATATATAAAAACTAGCCTACCTGTAGCCATTATCTTTGCAGACAACTTACAGAAAATGTACTATTGTTGCTTTCATTGTAACAAAAAAAAAAAAACTCTCTGTGTTTCTATGCTGTGATAATGCCTACCATATCCAGTTTTCAAGTCGCCTCGGACAAATATTCAGAGTGTATAGAGATGTACACGTTTTTTTTTTGTTTTTAAACATAATTCCCCTAAATCGCCATTGTTTGATTCCAGTGGCAAAGAGTAATTCAGAACAACTAAAAACAATGCCGAAATAAGCAGAGATAGCATACAGCACTTGGTGTTCTCAAAAATAACCCATTTTAGAATTGATCAAGTTCAACATTGCTCAACTTTGGTGATCTAACAGGGAACCAGCATGTAACTGTGATATATGCTGGACATGCTTACAAAATCCAAAAAGCAGTACAGCTTCCATGACTTTCAAAAACATTTTTTCATGCTCAGAATCGTTGAAGCATGGAGCAAACTACTTGCATCAGTTGTTGGCTGCCAAAAGACTACATCTTTTGGAAACTGCTACATTTCCTGAAATTTGTCAGTACTACATCTAATGTCCCTACGCGATACACCATTAAATGTTGTATGTTTGAGTGCATTTGAGCGCTGTACTACCCAATCATTTCACCATTATTAAAACCATTAATTTTACTCAAGTTTAAAAGCAAATTTATTCAGTTCAGTTACACATTCATACTGTTGAAAAAGGTATTAACCCCTAATCCCTCCTCTTATAGGTAAAATAATTGTGTTCAAGTATTTGCATGTAATGCATGGTTTACAATAAGTATTGTGTCTCGCCATTAAATATTATTAACAGAATGTGTAATACGATGCGGACGTTTTTGGATCTGTACAGTGTGTTCCCCTCAATCCTCAGATTACCCACTTCATTGATTACATTCACAGGTCATGTTCTCTGTTGATGTTCTATATATCAATAACCACTTTATTTTATTTTTTAAAATTGCATAAAAATTGGTATAAAAAAATTTTTTAAATCATAAAATTGCATAATAAAATTGGTATAAAAATTTGTATCAAAGCTCTTGAAAGCAACATTAGGAATTTTAAAACTTTGAATAAACAGATAAAACTGTTCTAGAACACGTTAAGATGCAAAAATATTTTATTAAAAGAAGGAAGAAAAGCACAATCCAATTTCTTTTTTCTTCTCTTTTTTAAGGTTGAAACATTTCTTATTAATTTGGGACCATAGTAAGTACATCTTCAGACAGCAAGAGAGTTTTATTGCATTTTTTTCCTTGCATGTTAAATTCTTGTGTTGTTTTGTCCAAAGCATACTGTTTTTGTTGTTGCTGTTAAACACACGAGGAGTCAGTGAACTCCTCTCCGCAAGCTTTTTTTTTTTAAGTAAGTATTCGCTTTAAAAAGGTATAAAAATTGGTATTAAAGCTCTTGAAAGAATCACCAGGAGTTTAAAAACTTTGAATAAACAGATAAAACAGTTTGTAGAACACATTAAGATGCAAACATATCTTATTAAAAGAAAGAAAAACAATGTTCTAAAAACGGTTTTATCTGTTTATTCAAAGTTTTTAAATACAACTGGGCTTTAAAAATCTTTTTATTTTTAATTTGTTCTTCAATGTATACACGTAAACACATAAAACCACCTTCACCTTCTCTTCCATGTGTGAGAGGTGGTAGGAGCTATCCAAAAGCCCAACTGAACTCTGGTAGTTCAGATGAAAGAGACCTAATTCTCTCTAGGAATTTGTCATGTCTGTTTGATACGCCAGTGACGTCACAGCCACAGCACACAACCTTCTAATCAATATCGGAAATTTTACTACATAATTTTTTATTCTACATGGAAATTTACCATACTAATCCTATCCTTACATATCCATCACTAGTATTATTACAAAAACCGTATATGAAAATATAATAAAGCAATTGCAGACAAGGATGGAATACTGTTGCCACATCTGGACAGGAGGTGCTAGAAAGGACTTGTTCTGCCTTGATAGAGTTCAAAATAGACTTCGTAGCCTTGTAGGAGATGTCCTTTTCTCTTCCTTGCAACATCTATCTCACAGAAGAGATGTTGCGAGTTTGTCTCTGATGTAGCGTTACTTTCATGGAAAGTGTTCGACTGAGCTTAAGTCTATGGTCCCCCCTCGCCAAACTTTCACAAGAAACACTCGTCTAGCTGAAAACACTATCAATAATTCCCCCCACTCTTTATCTGTGCCTAAACCTAAACGTAGATTCCATGAACAAAGCTTCTTTCTTAGAACTGCACGCCTGTGGAATTGTCTTCCGTTTTCCTGCTTTCCGGCTGACTACAATATGGTTGTGTTCAAGTCTAACGTAAATAAGTTCTTGATGAGCCGTTCCATATAAGTTAACAAATTTACCGAATTTTCATTACTAATGATTACTATATTGTCCAATTTCTACTGTACACTCTTTAACCCTTATCCTTGAGTGGCCTCTTGGCCTTGATAATGTGGTGATTCCTGTGTAAAAAAAAAAAAAAAAAGACATGTAAAAACTGAATGAAAGTACAGATGTATTTTACTGCTGAATAGAGAAATCAAAGACAATTTTTCACATTTTTACTTCATCTTTACTTATTATCTACATCATATTTTATTCTCACGAACAACTACTGTCGTGTTTCGTAATAGGCTGCGCTCTAATCAACATGCGTCAAGATATGCATCTCTCATGTTGAAGCGCAAACCCTTGCATCCTAAAATATAAATTTCTCCATCATTAGCAAGACTTTCTTTCCATGCAATATTTTTTGACAGCCAAATTAAAATAATGGATCATGTGCGATAAAATGAATAACAAAAAAAAAATTAATAATGTGTCAAAAAAAATAGTAATCAATAAATTTATTTATTTTTTTTTTTAAATGGATGAATTTTGAAACCATTTTTTTTATTTTAAATTTAAACATCTAAATTTGAAAAATGGTCGAGCCTAGCAGAAGGATTGATTTTTTTTATGGACACTTTTAACTACATTATTAAGAAACTATCCGTCACAATTAACATGTGTCCAAACAGACTAAAAATCTTCCATGAGAAATTAAAAGGGAAATGGAGAGGGTCTGCATGATAATTAGATTGGAAACGCCAGATCAATTTGATGAAACAATTCAAAGTAATAATCATATTCGGTTTAATGTCTATTTTACATGCTGGCATGTGGTGGACGGCTTTTAGAAATTGACTTTCAAACTAACTTATCTCTGGCCAGGTCTTTATTTACTTCTTTTTTTCAAGATCATTTTTATTACTTTTTCCCATGTTTCATTGGGCTTCCCATGCCAACTGTCCCTGCTACCTCAACTGTTCTACATCTACTAACCCAAGAATTCTTATCCATTCTATCAATGAGATCACATGAGAGGCATCCTGTTATGCACACATCTCCCTAAACTGTCCAGATTTTATCTTCCTCTGAATTCATCAGATCTAAACTCGTTTTTAAGATTCACATTGCACATTCATCGTATCATTCTCATATCAGTTATCTAAAAAAAAAAAAAAAAAAGAAGTTAATGTTGAGAATAAAGAAAGTGTCTATGACATAATGTAATAGACAAAATAAAATCACTAAAAAAATTCATTAAAACCTTTTCTAAATCTTAACTATAAAGTAAAGCATATTTGTTTCTCGAATCTTGCTTGCATATCATCTACGTATGAGACAGATTAACATGGTGACAAGATCTCAGGTAAAATAACCTTGACCCTGGTGTTGTAAGATAAACAATTACATCATGAACAAAATGACACCAAAATATAAAAGTTGTAGTGTAACAAAGCACAGACATGCTTATGGTGAGCGTATGCAAATGCCAAGCCGTGTGCAAAGTAACGTTAGAGTAGGGAAAAAGAAAAGGAATATATAAAAAATATGTAAGCATGTTAGGGAAATCGATCACGTTAAAGATGTGGAAGAAGTCACGCGTGGCAAAGGAAATGAGGAATAAAGGTTGTTTTTTTTTTCTTAAAACCTGAAACAGAAAGTTGTAGTCTGTCCTATTCTTTGTCTCCTTTGCAACCGAGTTTACATGTTGGGTCCAGAGTGCCTACATGTTAACGCATGTGTAACATTACAATGCGACCCATAAAAATGATCTAATCGACATAATCAGCAGGGGCTCCATTTGAAAGTCAACATAGAAGACCCAGTCGGCATCCTGAAAATGTTGGCCCTTCTTATTTCAGATAACAGAATACAACAGGCCAAATATAGGAAATATATATGATGAGCACAAACCAAAGACCATGTAGAGGAAGAGATGTACCACAAAGATAATTAAACTAGTAATGGAGTGCTATTGCAAAAGTAAACCCCATACAAAGCTCCTTTACACTTATAGAACATAATTCAAAAGTTATGCCATTAATTTTTCAAACATCCTATATAATACATGCAGAAAGTTTGTAGCTCTACTAGTGTATTATCTACATGAGATAAATGAACTATCTCTGTGACAAGATCACAGGTAAAATAAGTCTGGGCTTGGTGTTGGCGCATACACTAACAATACCATGAAAAACTGAAATCAAATGAATATAAAAGCCATGGGAATCAGAAGAAAGACCCAAATATGATCAGAAGAGGCTTGTTCAATAGCCAATATGGGGGACCTAGTCGACAACCTGCTAATGTCGGACTCTCTTTATCTTTGGATAACCCTGCTGGTATAATATCTAATGGCATTAAGTAAACGAACTTAATCCCTTTAATGCTGAACCACGACCACCGAGATATAGAAGGCCTGTTAACTGAAAAATGCCTGCAGGCAATGTAGGTAAGATTTGTTGAACTGTTACTGTCGATACTATATGACGGCATTTTAAAAAAGAGCAAAAAAAGAAAAAGTTAAAAAAAGAAAAGAAAGGAACTCAATTCGATTAATACTGAAACTAAACTTTATTCAATATAAAATATAAATATTATCTATGTAAAATTACGTAATTTTAAAGCAATATATAATCTAATACTGATAAAACTGAATTATAAATTTAGGGAACAAACAATTAAAGAAACATAAAACACAATCAATTTTTGGCCTTCGGGACAAGATCACAGTGTAGTATCTGTTCTGATGCTACAATTCACCGTTTATGTCGTCGGCCGGTGGAGGAGAAATCCTTCATGACTGAGAATTTTTATTTTGGTTCCTATCCAGAGTGTGCCCCTTATTGGGGAGTTGGATTTTCCCCATAAGATTATATGTTGAAATATTTAAATAACTATTACTTTTAATATAGAAATTACATTTAAAGTTTTAGTTTTCTGTTCTTCTATGTTCATTTTTTTCTTATGTTTTTCATCAAAATGTGGAGCATATTTTCATCAGTTACATGATTAGGAATCCTATACTCTGCTATAATCTTCATTTTCATATCAGTGCAGAATACATGAATACGGAAATGAAATTCACATAACTACGAAAAGACAATCATACTATGATGTGAATATTGGTTAAAAACTAAGAAAATATAGTAAACATGTACGATATTAAATCAGGATGGTGGTAAATTTGGGAGGGAACATTATTATTATTTCACATTTCACTTACTAGGAGTTGTCTAACAGGCCATCATCAGTGATCGCTCAATGGCAGTAACCTGTGGTATTCACTGGAGACCATGTGATAAGAAGTCTCCTCAGATTTCCAATGTTCTCCACTTCTTGACCACTTGTGCAGATGATTGCATGTTATCACAACAGCCGTTTGCCATTGATTTCTCGTTGACATTAGCCATTAGTGTTTCCCGGGGTTTGGGTAACAAAATTTCCCCTCTCCCAAGGTAGCAGATTTGAACTGCACACTTTCAGTGGAGATCTGGTTAGTACTCTCCCACCTCGGTCTTTCCATCCTCCCTGACCCTTCACAACTAGTAGATGTGGCACCAGTCGATGTCATCTACACCAGTTTTCTTTATCATTATTGTTATAATAATAATAGTAATAATAATAATAATAATAATAATAATAATAATAATAATAATGGTGCTTGTGCAGTGTATGCACCATGCTATATTTTAGATAGTATTTTCAAGTTAAATTAAATTTTTATGGTATCTTTTTTTTCATTAAATTGTTAGGTGAAAGTGCAGAATAGTTAGAAAGCCCCTTCCCCTGTTAAGAATGGCTTTCTAAATAATAATGTTATTAAACATTTACTCATACTTCATATAACATTTACTCATACTTCATGGGGAACGTGGACCCTGTGTAAACGGTGTTTTTATTTAATGATTGCTCCCTGTAAGCGCATACGCAAAAGATTTCCTTTGTTTTATTTAATCACAAAAACTTTTTTGCAGGTACTATTTGAGACCAAAATGGGGGGGGCATTATTTGAATATATATAAAAAAATAATTAAAAAAAAATAAATAAAAATCTTTAGTGCAGAAAATGATTTAAAAAAATCAACTGAAATAAAATAAAAACAAGCACGAAATAAAAGTATGAATCAAATTTACCCCCCAAAAATGAACAAAAAAAAAAATAAAATAAATACACACATGAAGTCTGAGATATATATGAAGAAAGTGAAAGAAAACGTTTTCAGGGAGCAATTATTGAATAAAAATACCATTTATGCAGGGTCCATGTTCCCCGTGAAGTACCCATTTATTTATAAGATAAAACACAAGAAAATATGTTAACTAAAATTTGATGTACTCTTTATTTTAAGTTTATATCGAAACTGTAATTAAAACTGATTAGTTAATGGATTTTTAAGATGAATGTGTGTTTGTTATGTCTCGATAAACATAGAATTTCCTAACTCATTTCCCATTTCAGTCATGTAAATTATTTACAGTTGAAATGTTATAAAACAAACAAAGTTTTAAATATATTTCAAACAAATAAATTAATTTACGCCCGGTGAATTCATCGATCGTTTTGGTTAAATAAAAAAAATAAAAAAATAAAAATTGTCGTGAAAAATGCTTCGAACTTTAAAATATTTGAAAATACTTAATGAAAAGTTTTATTTATTATTAAAAGAACGGACTGAAAAATATTCTCATATAAAAGTTGTTTGTTTTGCAGTTTAAAAAATAATAAAATGAAATATTCGATTTTCTTCAATAGACATGTAAGAAAATTTCAAAAACAGGTTCACTTATTGTTATAATTTGCTAGATTAAAATTATCCAAATGAATGTGCAATTATATAATTATCGAAATGAAGAATTGTTCTTTCTCTTTAGAAAAAACAAAAACGTTTAAATTACCACAAGGGGCAATGAAAAATATTTTTATGGCTATTAGCGTGGTCACGTGGACTGAACACGAGAAACTTTAGGCACCGTATACCTACATGATGATCTGGTAATGACGTCACGTTGTCATGTTTATTGGCCTGTATTTACTCTCGGTGACCTCGGCTTAACCCGTAACAATAATTTAGCCGAAGCTAATTAGACAAAAGCACACATATATATATATATATATAAAAAAGAAAAATTTCCATACACAATATACTGACCAAAGATCAGATGGAACAAGCTTTATGCTTGGCCCTGTTCCGTTACTAGGCAATAAGCTTAAAAAGGCAGCCTAAAAAATTAATCAAGTAACATTATTGGTTACAAAATAGGTCATTCGTATTCAATGAAAGAGTTGAAGAGGGGAGTGGAAGAGAAAAAAAAAAAAACAAATACGAAAATTTTCTGTTATTCTTGTGAATAATTTTAATGATAAAAAAAAAAGATAGAAATGAGAGATTGCAATAAAGTGATACAACAATTATATCAAAGCAAGGAAATCAATATTTAGTATTCAAGAGGAGTTTCCTTTCAATTAGCGAAGACTTCAAAAGAGTAATCTGCATATTGAGCATAAATGATTGCTGTATGAAAGTTTGCAAGACTAATACAATAAATATAAACGAGGGGTCACCAAACTACAGCCTATGAGCTAAATACGGCTTGCCATATACTTTTGTCTGTTCTCCAGGTAAAAATTTTTTAGCGATACATTTTTTCCGTAATGCCCTGTCAGCTAGGGCTGTATCATATATCTACTGAATTTCCCCTCCTCTTTAGTGGGGCATCTGTTGATCATGGATGGCAACCTGTGATACCTAAGAATGGGATCCTAGTGGCTAAACCGTCTGTGTCCTAACTGCTTAAATAATCACATGATTTGTAATACTCCAATTTGGTTCTTAATTAGCTAGACAGGAAGTTGGAAAGATCTAACTCGACCAAGTGACAGATCACAACAATGGAAAAAAATTGGTTCAAATTGTTAAATCTGATCATTCTTGGTTCAAGCATACATCCTTTCTGTAAGTTTTAAATGCTAGAAAACAAGAGAAGAGTCACTCGTGCCAAGGAAACGAAAGGCTTGCTCACTACTTTGTGTTACAATATTTTAATTTTGAAGTACTAAATCAGGAAACTAGCAGTGAATTCAAACTGTATTCGGTCTGAGTATACTGGTTGTATAGATTTGTCTAAACTGAAGCTATTAGACAACAGATGTTGGACTCGATGATAATCATAGAATAAGTGAATAACTAAAATACAGGTATAATGATACTAAAACTTATGTCTAGAATCCTTATTCTAATTTTGATCAAAATCCATTATATGATTTTGATTCTAGAACATGTCTCAAATTTAAGAAGTCTGCAGAAGAAATTTAAATTCAAGAAACCTAGCTTTGGTTTACTTTTAACAGCCTTGTAACTCTCTCTTTCCTTATTTTGTCCTTCAGTCCTCACATTTCATGAGTGATTCTTCTGATAGAGAAAGAATTGCTGTTTTCTAGGTCAGAACCTATTCATACTGGGTGGAATGAGAAAACGCATTGGACGACCCACAGTTATGGTCTTTGGTGTGGTTTCAAGTGAGGGGCTACATCATGCCACCTCATATCTTCAAAGTCGGCTTGTCAACACCAAAGTGTACCTGGATGTGCTGAAGGGTGTGGTGATCCACTGATGCAATCAGATGGTTGCTAGCAGACCCTGGATGTGGCAGTAGGACTCGGCACTGCCTCACAAGTCCAAAGACACCCAGGCTTGGCTTCAGTCAGAGTGCTACAACTTTGTATCCATTCACTGGCACCACTCTTCCCCCGACCTGAAACCGCTGAACTACTTCATTTGGTCATATGTCGAGAACATCACCAACATGGTCTTTCACAACAACAAAGCCAGCCTGATCGCTGCCATTCATTGAGTATTTGCGGAGCTCCTGCCAGTGCTTGTAAAAAAAGGCATGCTCCCAGTTATCAATCCGTATCGAGGTGGTGATTGAGGCTGAAGGCAGCTACATTAAATAGATGCCAGCTCTACTACATAATCAAGTTACCTGAATTGATTTTTCAATAAAAGTTTTAAAATAAAGCTGAGTGTTGTTTTCAATTTTATTATTCTATCCTATACAACACATTGTTGGCTAGTTTGTAGTGGTATTTTTTAAGCTCTTTACATCAAGTGGCTTCATGCTTTGTTTTGAGCGATTTTCATTAAAAAAAATTGGTTTCTAATGACAATAGATTAAATTTAACACCAATCTGAAATGTGTAAACTTTTCAACTGGGAGCTTAAGTCTATATTATGCCCATCCTATACTCGAAACTTTTAAAATACTCAAAAATAAATTGAAATTTAAGAAATATTTATTAATTGTTGTCTCGTATCTATTGTTAAAATTTCACAAAAACTTGGCAGTATTTGAATTTTCAGAAACGGTTTCTACTCCCTCTTTGTATAGATCTTAATTAAATATCACCCTCTTCTGATTAGTAGATATGTTCTAAAATTCATAATGATCGGTTAATTAGTTTAGGAGTGAATCTTGTACATACAAATACATAAACATACAGTTTATATAAAGAAATACTCTCAGGTGAGCTTTCATTTTCAGTTTCTGCAACAAAACAGAATAGGCATGCAGCATCAGTGGCCTCAGTCGAGGAGTCATGAAAGAAGGTTCGACACAGTCGGTTGCTCGATTGATATAAAATAATGCGTGGTCATGTCACAAATATATTCACATTTAAATAAACTAAACATTAGTAAGCAAGGATCATAAATTATTTATTGTTGAAAACTGAGTTAACTTTGGTATTTCAGTTATTTCCTTTCCCAAAATTCCATGAATGTGTTTGGTAAGGTTGGTGATAACATGATAGTGGTAAGGCTACTCGTCTAAGAATGCTCTGATGAAAATCCAGGATCCGTCATCCTCTGTTCGTCTCTGTCTCTGTGTGTATATAGCAAGCAAAGACATTTAAGATGTGGAATTGCAAATCAACAAAGAGAAAGTGGCAATGTTGCTTCTGCATCATTCTTTTGTGTGTTCTAGGCCAAACCTTCCCAGACTTCACATGCAACTGCCGTGCCTTGCTGTTCTTGGTGTTGAAGGTAAAAACACAATTTTGCAGGTACAACAAATAGTTAAATCCAACAAGGTAAACTTCATGCAGACCATAAAATTCAAAGCATGAGCTTCTTGGGGTTTATGAAGAAGTCTGATTTACAACAGCAGAATCCGCAGTAGCAGGGTTTTATCACTTCTGGCTCCGATGGATTTCATCATCAGTTATTATTTAAGTTTACTAATTTTCCTCTTCAGAACTTAATTTACTAATTATTCAGTATTTAATAAGGCTTAAAAACCATTCAAGGATAAGGATTAATGAACTGGATACATTGATGGTTGAATGATGAATACTACGAGAGGATTGAAAATCTCAACATATCACCCACTCAAAACATCAGTCAACTCAGAAAATGGCTATTTTTCTCCTTTATGGAATGAGGATTAAATGACAAAATAGGGAGGAAACAAAAGTTACAAGGTTGATTAAAATAAACCCGAAATGCACTAAGAAAAAAAAACACAGTGGTCGACCATAGTTGAAGCAACCCAAAGGCTCCCTCAGCTACTAAAGTGTAGGAAAGGTTTACTCCTTTCATTACATTACTCCATTTACTCTTGACCACCTTATAATGCCGAGGATATAGCAATGGGGGCATTAAGTATCATTTTTTTAATGTTTGGTATGAATTGACTGAGGATTGAACTCTTGTCTCCCAATTCATTAGCAGGCACTGACAATCATGTCAACTCTTGATCAATTTTCTAATGCATGAAGAAACTCCCACTTTTCTCAAAACTTTATGCTTAATCAATGGGCAGAGTGTAAATTTCTAAATTTCGATAACTGCTAATTGCTGAATATGTAATTATCGTGGAGCTGTTTTTTTATATAAGAAAACAGAAGTTATCCAATATTTTTTTTTTGTTAATTGTATGAAACAGTTAATTAATATATATATATATATATATATATATATATATATATATATATATATATATATATATATATATATATATATATATACGAGTGATCAGAATACAAGACATTCATGCAATCAATTATAAAATCCTTATCCAAGAGAGGATTTATCAATATCAGTTGATCTAAAGACAAGATCAGATTAGTGTGGACAATCTTCAAAGAAAATTGTCTGCGAGTTTCAATCAATCGCTGAGATTTAATATCAAAGTCAAAATTAGATTGTCATTATGAGATTAGTCTTCAAAGTCTTGACGATTGAAAGAGAATATTTACTCCACTTTAAAGCTTCAATAGGAAAAGAGAGAGAGAGAGAGAGAGAGAGAGAGAGCATTAGGACGGCAAACAGTCTCAACCAAGTCTGTGCACAGTTGGTAATAAGCACAGGCCAGATGAGAAATGTAGATTTCTTTTCAAACACTGATCACCAAGTATTAATCATATACAATCCTGATCAAAAATTTAAGGCCACTTGAAAATCTTTAAAAAGAAAACTTTTTTTATAAGGATTGATTTTAAACTCCCCTCACTTAAGTTTACCAAATGGTTGTGGAAAAAAACCCAGCTACATTCCAAACATTTAATTCAGAAATTTATATTTTTATAAAATGAGGCACTTTACACTTGATCAAAATTATAAAACCAGGGGTATAAATTGTCTTTTAGTTCAGTTACAGATTAGCAATCACTGCGTGAATGTGTCACCATGCTTAAAGCAAGTAAACTTACTGAAGTTGAGCGTGCTCGAATTCTAGATTTCCATAAGCAAGGTTTGTCACAGTGAGCGATCGCAGCTAAGGTAAATCGCAGTAAAACTGATTTGCAACTTTCTAAAGAACAGCGAGAATTATTGAAAAGCAAAATCCACTGGTAGTAAATTTAGATGTGCATTTTGTGCATATACGGTACATAAAAGCATACATAAATTCAGGGGTAATTTTAATATTGTGAGACTTTTAGTTTAGTTTTTAGTTATTATGCACTAAATGTTAGTGATAGCATTACATTATATATACATATATAAAAGATGGATTATATATATATATATATAAGTAGTAGAGATTTAGAAGGCTGTCACAATGCGAGGAATGAAATATAGTCGCTGTTGGTAAGAAAAGACGAGAACAAGTGGCGACAGTTAAGGCTGCAAGTTTCAATCCACACTCAGTAGTGCTCTGGAAGTCATTGGAAGATTTTGTCTCGCTCATTTTTAGTGTAAACTTAATGAAAGATAGTTTTTAATTGTTTTTTTTGTTTTGTTTTACAATCATGTCACCGCTTTCTCGGCCAAAAGCTACTCGAGGACAAGGGTTAATAAGATGGAAAATTGTCAACTTGAAAAATGAAAAAGACTATGGGAGTACTAAAATTGACCAGTAGAATGAACTAAGTGTGACTACATATGAAGTGCTTTATGAAACATATTTCTTAATACTGAATTTTAAAATGACCCTGTTGTAACCTGCATGGAAGCAGTCTCACAGTAATGTGCTCCACAGACAGGAAGTCCTTTGCAAAGAAGCTCTGTCTTTAGAAATTGTAACAGACGTTAGGTGCATAAAGGAAGAAAAAAAAAATTTTCTCTTTTTTGTTATAGCAGCAAAACAAGTTCTTGCTGTGAATGTCTTAAAAAGGAGGAATCTAAAATATTTCACTAAACTTGTATTGCAATATATGCCATATTGGATTGGAATTAAACGCCAGACATTTTACGACATGATTGGCCAACGATTTATTTGCAACAGTCGAAATGGGAAATGCGTACATGGTTGCAATTCAGTGATTGACACACTAAAAGAGTTAAAACACTACTAAAACAGCTTTGCAAAATAAGAAAAAGAAAGAAATTAGATTGCGAGCGATTTCAAATCCCAATCATGTTCAGATAGAAATGAGTTGTGTGAAATCTTTTTCAAGAAGAGAAATTTTAATGGCTCATTTCATTTAAAAAGTAATAACAAAACAAACAAAACTAAAAAAACTGAAGAATTGGATTGTAAATAAGTGTTATCAAGATGAAAGACGAGAGAGGTTGATTAAAATGAACTGGATGTAATTGGAACTACAATTCCAGATGTTGTGTTTGGTAGTTTTTCTAATGAATTTAATATTTATGATGACACAATCAGTGATTCAAAAAAAAAAAAAACTGAAAAAAGAAAAAAAAAAAACGAATCCTTTATTAAATGCTGCAATTATTCAACAAAGAATTTTTGGTAATTCTAAAGTTGGACAATGTTCAATGCAAACGAATTTTCTTTAGACATGTTTTATTGTAATCAATAATCTCATCCATTTAATACAAATATTTTATATATATATATATATATATATATATATATATATATATATATATATATATATATATAAACCCAGTATTGCCCGGTCGTAAAATACGCTCAAATATGATATTTTAATTTATAAAGATTTCGTATTTAATCTGATAGAACCAATTTTCTGCTGATTATCATATTGTACCCAATATAGAGTAGTGATTTCAAAAGTTATTTAAAACTATGACTTGGGTGTCATCAGTTAGAATCAAAACCAAAATAGTTCTCTAGCAGTATTCACTACGATCTGATCTACGGACACATTCATATCAAAACTTTACAAATTAATGCAGTTAAATATATAAATGCACATTTGCACATGGATAAGGAATACACATTAAGTCAAGTTACACCAACCAAGTTCCAGTTCTTTTTTTTTTTTTTTTTTACTTTGACCCTTTATAAGTTTTTTTTTCTTTCAGCTAAAAACAAGTTGAATTTGTGCCACAGATCCAAAATACCTCATATGTCAAGTTTCAAATCTACACACTAAAAATTGACAAAGTAGTTTGGTAGAGATACTTCCTTCAACAAATAGACAACGTTACTTTTATAATATATACAAGTTTCTTTTAAATTTCACAGTTTTATAGCTCAGTAGTGTATACATGACTAGAAATTAAAATATATGAATTTTTTTTTTTTTCTGTATTGTTTGTTTTAATTTGATGGAAAAAGATTCACGGATGAAAGCTGCTCAAAACATCAAGAATTTATTATTAAAAGACATAGTTGAAAACACATTGAAATTAACCAAGCCTGATGGTGATTCGATGACTTAAATCGAAAGTACTAACAAAAAAAGAAAGAAAATGAAACAAAACACCTATGAAACTTATATACACCAATTTGATTGAAATCCAAAATAGACTATTCAATAAAAATGTAAAAAAAAATAACTGCTATTTAATAACATTTGCATATATGAGACTTCTTAAAATTCTCCAGAATAAAGCTCGAGCTTTCACGTCATAAATTTTTTAATTTATTGAATGACTAAAATTTGAGGTTATATATATATATATATATATATATATATATATATATATATAGATAGATAGATATATCATTCAAACACTACCGTGCTTGAATATATGGTTAAGTGACAGTTCTAGTCGTTTAGAACGGCTTTAAATCTTCACCGCTCACTCATTTCTCGATCAAATTTCAAAAAATTATTAGATCACCTTCTCAGCTATATTGTGTAAAAAAAACTTTTAATTTTCGCTCAGTAAAACAAAAGTTGTTATGAAATTACTGGTGTTTGAAATTGTAAAAAACGTAAGGAGGTGAGTGAGGTTTTTTATGACTGCATTCCATAGCAACCACATCGCTTCAGTGACTAGTGTTGCTACTAATTCACCGCTCTTGCAAAAAGAGAAGTGAAACACAGAAAATGAAAGAATGAAAGGGAGATAATTGGGGGATCTTATTGAAAGCAGAGGATTTTTTTAAATTCAATTTATAACATCATATAATCAATTCTTAATGCTGCAATATTTTAAGTTATAAATTTATTATATTTTTTATAAGAATATCTTGTCCTTTTCTTTTCCAGTTTTAACAACTAGACCTTTACATTTCCATGTTTAAGCTTAACCATATTACTTTTTCATGCTCGCATTTTTCTATTGTAATATATATATATATATATATATATATATATATATATATATATATATATAAAACTGTGTGTGTGTGTGTTTGGTCACGAATAGGCTCCTATATGGTTGACTATTTTAAAAAACTGATTACATATAATGATAGATGTATCGAGACACAGGAATGGGTATGTTTGATCTGGCAGAATGGTGGTTCATTAAAATTGTGGGGTCTGCATTCGCACCTGGTCCACAAAGTATGGAAATAAAAAATTTTAAAATTAAAAAAAAGTTTACAAGTGTTTTTGATATAGATGTACATAATAATACTTTGATAAGTATGTTTTAACTTAAATAGGAATAGTATAACAAAATTGTGGGGTCTGCATTCGCGCCTGGCCTCCATAGAATGGAAATAGGCCCAAACTTTAATAAAGACTTTTCATATCTATCTGCGTAAGCATACTTTGATAATTATGTTTCAGTTTGAAGAAATACAGTATAATAAAATTATGGGGTGTTCGTTTGCACCTGACATCCATAGAATGGAAATATGTCACAAAGTTTAACAAGGTTTTTTAATATAGATCCACAGAATATTGTGATAAGTGTTTCAGTATGAACAGGTATGGTATAATAAATTATGGGGTTTATCTATTTTATTTTTACTTTCATCATATTTTGCTTTGGTTTTGATATCCCCAAATTCGAAGCTATCTCTTTACAACACTTCCTTTTCATAACCTATCATACTTTCATAAATCAGAGTCCATTTTCTGTAGGCTGTTTTTGAACCCAGTCAACGACGAGTACTTTTGCTAGTATATATATATATATATATATATATATATATATATATATATATATATATATATATATATAATTACAAAGATAAATATGAACATTATCTTAAATTAGAACCTATCAAGATGAGATAGAGCAATTATAAGAATAGGAATAATGGATGATGAAAAATATAATTGAAAAAATTACAATATTTATGGATCCATGAAATTAAACATAGAATTATAATAAAGAACAATCCTTAATCCTTGGACTTTCAAAGATATGCTCTTTTCATAGAATAAACGTTAGTAAAATAAATATATCAACGATTAACACAAATTTTAAAATATATTAAAAATATATAAGAAACATTTTTGGAGAAAAATAAAGAGCATTTTAACAGAAAAACAGATTAAAATCAAATAATCAATTGGCCAGTCAATAAATCCATGAATGAAATACACAATGCTAAAAGAAGAATCTGGAATCCAAGCATAAACAATCCAAGTGTGAACTGTAGCACAGAAGCCCTGTTAAAATTATAAACGTCAAATCAATAATATTCACAATGAAGAACAAACAATCCTAGGTGTGAATGTAGGGTAAAATTCAATATATTCAAAATATTTAATGGAATTTCTAATATTTAAACAAAGTTTACACATGGTTTGAATATTTGAAAACAAAAATTGTGAGTTAAAAAGATAGATGAGAGTGAAAAATGAAAAAATGAAGATATAAATAAAAAAGAAAGTAAGATAAAGACAGATGAAAAGAAGAACGAAAAAGACAAGTGAAAAGAAAAAAAAAACGACGAAAAGAAAAAGACAAAAAAAAATGCGAAAAGAAAAAGGACACAAATAAACAAAAAGAAAAAGATAGACAACTTAAAAGAGAAAGAAAGACAAAAAGAACAAAGCAAAAAGAAAAGGAAAAAGAGAAAGAGAAAGACAAAAAGAGAAAAAAGAAAAAAAGACAGACAAAAAGAAAGACAGACAAAAAGAAAAAGAGACAAAAAGAAAAAGAGAAAGACAGACGAAAAGGAAAAGAGGGAAAGATGAAAAGAAAAGGATAGAAAGGAGATAAAAAGAGAGATGAGATGTACTTACACATTCTGTTCATCAAGTTCATTACCAATTTGGTGACTCATGTTTTTAAGAACGCCAACGCTGGCTCCGATCATATCCAGTTGATCATCTTGGTTACTGATCAGCATCTGAAAGATACGACGTCAACAATCACTCAAAGGAATTACTTTAGGCAATCACCATTCCAAGGTAATAACCATTTTCTTTGATACTGATAGTGCTGCCTTCAAAAGTAAGTATGATTTTGGTACAGAGACTCACCCAGCACTTTCTTCATAGGCAAACTTCAAAGAACACCAAGGAAAACATATTTTGGTAAGAGACTTGGGTTAGGGTTAGGGTTAGCGTTAGCGTTGGGATTAAGAGAAAGATAATGCATGCAATTATCAATTATACTAATCTGAAATGAATATAAGTTATTTAATTCTCTCCCACTTAGACACCAGGGTCGGAAAGTGGGATTAAGAAGTCAGCGGCCCCCGACCTGTCCAAGGAGAGGCACTCTGGCCTGCAAAAAGCGCCTGGGTAGCCCCGTCAGAATTCTCAAACAATTAGCAATAAACTAACCCCTTCTCAAAGAGAGAAGGCAAAGCTTGGGAGGGGGGACTTCCTAGAACTGCACAAAAATTAATTACTACATAATCAATAGGGACCGGATCGTTACAGGAATGGTCTAATCTCTGCTGATTTTGGGGGCCCGAGGATAAAAATCCCTGGCTGTTGTAATATTCACTGTTGATTTCTTTTATTTATAACATTTAAACCATCATACAGGTTTCAATTAATATCAAGTCCTCACATGTTTGTAAACGAAGGTCAGGCAATCAGAGATAGAGTTGAGTTTCTTTTTGAACAGTCAAAAGTTGGATTTCTTCAATGTGATTTCCTTCATGATCGCCTAAAGTATCTTTTAACTTCCTTTGTTTGAAGGTATGTCTGGTTGCTACACTGATGTAGAATTATTAGTTAAGATTTAATCATGTGATATTTACAGCTAGAAATTTGGAAGGATTACAAAAACGATAATTCTAAACGTTAAAAAGTGACTTAATAAAAAAGTTTACGCTTCGAAATTTTTGAAATGTGGATTCATAATTCAAATTGTTTGGATTATTTGGATTACTACATGGTCATTTTATTTGGACGATATAATCCGTGGCGCTACAGATAAAGTATTGTTCTAAGTGACATTTTTCTTTAGGTTGAAGGTTCAATTTTTGCTGCAGGCGATAATAATATAATTAACATTTTTACCAGTGGGTAACGAAAGGAGAATAATTTCTCCCTGTGGATTAAATAAGAGGTTTAGTTTGAAATTCTGTTTTCTAATTTAAAAAAAATGCATGCAAAGAAGGTCAGAGGTTACATCGGCTGAAACGTTGTGAAAATAACAAGTAAATGGAGACATAATTTATTCATCATATTCGGTTTTGCATCTGTTTTACATGATGGCATATACTGGATAGCTTTTAGAAATTTACTTTGAAACTAACACATCTCTGGACAGGTCTTTATTTATCCATCTTCAGTTCAACCTTACCACTTTCTCACATTTTTTCCTTGGCATTTCCCTGTGAACTGAACCTGCTAGTTCAACTGTTCAACATCCACTAACAAGAACTCATCTATTCTTTCAACATGGCCAAACCATCAAAAGTCTACTATTCTGCACACATCTCTCTATACTGTCCAGATTTTATCTTCTTTGTGAGATCATCAGGACTAAGTATGCCTTTAAGACTCCTATAACACATTCATCGTATCATTCTTATATCATTTCTCTTCATGCAATGCATGTCCACAACACTCAGTGGTTAGCTTTCACTTCCATACATCCTCGCATTGCATACACATGTATGAGGGATTCTTCCCTTGGTCAAAAGTGGTAATGCTCTGTTGGTTAGTAATGACAAAAATTCCTTGAACTTACCCTATCCACTCCTAATTCTTGCAATCAAAATAGCACCTGCTCCACCGTGTGCTTCAATCGTATCACCAAGATAACAAAACTTCTGGATAACCTCTTCGCCATCCAGATATATTTTGTTTACATCCGAGTTTTCATTCATCTTCATTATCTTACAGGTTTTGCACATAAACTGGTTATCCTCTCTCAGCCTACTAGTAATTCCACGTTTCCTGGTAGCCACACGTTAATTGTTGGTATTAAAAGAGTGGCACATATGAAATAAACATATGCGAAAGTTGGGCTCATTTTCTCGCACTAACGGTGAGGTCAATTTCAAGTTAATTGAAGCTCACACAAAAGCATCCTGTTTTTATATATTGCTTATCGATAGAAATGATCAAATGCATAAAAACACATTTCATTAACTACGATGTTCTATTTGTAACATTCACTCAACTGCTCTCTTCTTGAGTGTTATTTTCACAACGTTTCACTTGATGTAACGACTTTCATCAACTCAGGAATCTTTCTGGTGAACTTGGGAATCTGCACGGAATTTCAAACGAAATCCTTTATTCAATCCATAGAAGTAGCATTCTCTCATTCCGTCAGACATGGTTGGATAGAAATCTTAAGTAATTCGCAATTGTATCCTTAGTATTACCTGCACTGAAGATTGAACCTTCAACATCAAGAAGAGTGTCACTTAGAACTCAATTTTACTTAATACTTTATCGGCTACGCCTCAGATCTTTGTGAACAATTCTAATGTTTTTAAATGTACAATCTTACTACTTATTAAAGTATGGCATAATCATGTTGACACACTGGTCCCCACTGGATCACCCAAGTTAAGCAATGTTGAACCTGGTCAGTACTAAATGGGTGACCATTTGGGACTTCTAGGTGCTGTATGTGCTCTCTGCTTATCTCGGCATTGTTTCCAGTAGCCCTGGACTTCTTGGCACTGGACCCAAACAGTGCTGATTCAGGAGAGGTGTGGTTGGGATTGCACAACCCTTGCCTCACCATTTCATGCACAGCTGCCCCTGCAGGGGGTATCCTTTGTCTTTCGAGACTGAACGGAGGCATCGATTTCCATCGACTACTAATTACTACATATTACTCCCTCCCTCTCGTTTGTATGCGAGATCGTAAATTCTTGTTACTTGATCATTCAAAGATCGTCCATATTAAAGGTTAAGTTTCATTAATATTAAAATTTTCCTTAATTTTTGCGCCGATGAACGGTAATCTTGTGGTACGTTCTTTGCTAATGGAGCCAAAAATGGCTTTGTTGCAAGGTTTGAATCTTTTGACCAGCGTTGATCATTTCCTGCACTGATGATTGCATAAGCATGAAACACTAGTGTCTACAGGTAGAGAAAAATAATTATAATACTAGCAGGACCTGTGGAAATTCCACAGCGGCATCTTTCATATGTAATATATTACTGCTGGGCATTCTGTGGGCGTTCAGCATGAATAAAGACACCATCATATTATTCTAGACCTTTTGTTAAAAGTATAAAAATATTTATCTAAGCAAATCTATATATTAATACAGTAGCGTGTAGAACAATAAAAAAGAGGTGAGTTATTTATTTTTCCATATTTAATAATGCAAGCGTGACCGTTAAAAAACAACATAAAGTAGTGATTTCAAAAATAAAAAAAAATAGATGGGTTGAATGCAATCATCTATAATCGAAAATGAAACCAAAACTTATGAAGAATTCTTGGCAAAATTATTTATTACAAAAAATGGAAGAACACAACAATTATTTAACGACAGCCACTCAAAAGAAAAAAGATGTAAACGTGACACACAAAGTAACACACACACTATCATATATATATATATATATATATATATATATATATATATATATATTATTTTCATAAGTATGTATACACAAATTAGAATTAATAAATTTACTAATTATTAATTTTGGTAGAATATTCATAAATTAATTAAAATGATCAATCGTTTTTTTTTTTTGTTTTTTTTTTACCTTAGTTTAGTTTCATATATACAAACATGTATAATAGTTTATAATTTGCTGATATTATTTTTATAAGTATGCATACACAACTTAGAATTAATAAATTTGCTAATTATTAAATAGAACATTTTGGTAGGAGATTTATAAGTTAATTAAAATTGTTGCTACGAATAGTTGTTTGATAAAAATTCAATATGGCATGATGGAAAATAAAAAGGTATTTACAGTCTCTCTTCCAATTTTCAGGTTTTAATCATGTCAAATCACACTTCAATTCCTTTTGACGGATTGATTGTTGCTATTTCTTCTGATGAGTTAAGGGCATAATAGATTCACTGATTGATATAATAATTAAGTGATTGATTTTGCACTACGAAACAGATACTGTCAAGAATTGTATAAGTCAACTGAATTAAAAGAATAAATTATAAGATGGTCAACATCAGAATTTTGGAATATAACTTTTTGTTATTTATTCCTTCTCTCTCTATATATATATATACATACACACACACACAATTTCAGTCTGAATAATCAAAATTATATAACCTATCTTCATCTCCCAAATTCAGAAACATAATATTTTTTGTTTTTTTATTCAATTATTTTTATTTTACTATAACAAATAGGCCTGTTTAGAAATATTGTTTTATTTTGTGGTCACATAGCTTGCAAGTCAACAGAATTTGGAAATGTTAAGTTAAAAATAAAGACCTCCGTATATATATATATATATATATATATATATATATATATGAGGGGCGTGCAATAAGTAATGCCCCTGACTCACATCCTATAGTAGTAGAGCAATGAAACTTGGCACAGTTATTAGTCTTTCTCTACATAGGAACCACCCAGAGTTATGCATTTCTCCCATCGTTTGATGCAGCTCTGGAGACAGATTTTGTAGAACACCCCAGGTTGGTCCTCCAACCATGACATGACTTCAGAAATCAAGGCTGCATCATCTGGGAAACGCTTTCCTTTAAAAAAAACTTCATGGCTAGAAAGAGGTGAAAGCCAGAGGGTGCAAGGTTAGGAGAATAGGGAGGATGGGGGCAGATTTCATAACCACACGCTTGTGCTTCTGATCTGGCGACATGCGAGTTGTGGACCAGAGCGTTGTCCTGCAGGAGGAGGGTACCTTTGCTGATCTTGCCTCGCCTCTTGATTTTGATAGCTTCCCTTAATTTCCTCAAAAGTGAAGCATGATAGGCTCCTGTAATTGTGGTACCCTTTGCCAGGAAATCTGTCATCACTACTCCGTCCTGGTCCCAGAAGACTGTGAGTATGACCTTGCCAGCAGAGGGCTGCAGCTTGCCTTCTTTGGAGATGGTGAGTCCAAGTGCTTCCACTGCATTGACTGGGCTTTGGTCTCTGGATCATAGTGATAGACCCAGGTTTCATCCTGTGTAATCAGTCTTTTCAAAAACTTTGACTCATCTTCTTGGCAAGTTTCCAAATTCATCCTCGAGTACTCGACGCATTCTCGCTTCTGGAATGGTGTGAGTAACCTGGGAATCCATCTGGCAGACACCTTATGCATATGCAAATGGTCATGAATGCTAGTTTCCACAGACCCTGTACTAATCTTGACATCTTAGACTATTTGGCGAATAGTAACGCGCCGATCTTCCTAAATGGCAGCCTCAACTTGACGGACAGATGCCACATCAATGGCAGAAGGGGGCAACCAGGTGTGGGAGCTGTTTTCACAGACTTCCGGCCATGTTTAAATTCACAATGCCAGCGTTTTACAAGGTCATATGATGGGGCATTATCACCATAAGTTTCTTTCATTTCATCAAAAGTCTTTTGTGGTGTGCGTTCTTTCAAATACAAAAACCGGATCACTGCTTGACATTCAACAGGCTCCATTTCACACCTGACTCAATTCAAACACCTGTAAAACAGAAACGACAATTAGTTCAGAGCTGTAATTTGCCACATAACCCGTAGAGATATAAATCATTACACATGCAAAATTTCAGCTAGATCAGACAACTGGAAGTCGGTCAGGGGCATTATTTATTGCACGCCCTTCGTGTGTGTGTGTGTGTGTGACACACACACACACACACACTGTTGCCCAGGCAAATTAATTCATTTTTTTTCTGTAGGATCACATTTTAAAGATAAACAAATTTGTACCAAAATTTCAAAAATGCTAATCTATATATTAATACGATAACGCGTGTGTTATTTTGTGTGTCACGCTTACATCTTTTTTCTTCCGAGTGACTGTCGTTTAATTGTTATGACCTCCCATTTCTTGTAATAAATAATTTTACCAAGAATTCTTCATAAGTTTTGGTTTCAGTTTCGATTATAGCTGGAGGAACTCAAGTTATATATATATATATATATATATATATATATATTTTTTTTTTTTTTTTTTTTATTCATAAGTTTTGGTTTCAATTCAAGCTGATGCACCCAAGTCATATTATATATATATATATACACATATATATATATGTATTTTTTTTTAAATCACAACTTTATAATATATAAGAGTAAAAATTGACTCTATAATAATATATATACAAAATCTGCATAAAGTAAAATATCATATTTAAGCGTATTTTATGACTGTGCAATGTGGGGCATCTCTGCTTTTGCAGTTTTAACAAAAGAGCTACAATAATATCAGGGCATCTCCATTTACATTGGACATTCACGGAATGCCAACATTAATATATTATCTATGAAAGTCTGCTGTGGAATTTCCACAGGTCATGCTAGTATTTATCAATATGAATAAATATGACAGTATTTGTTTTGCATTTACAGCAATGAAATGGTTATTTAAATTTGGTGCTTCAAGTATTTTGAAAACTTCGTGAAGCAATAACAAGCTTGTGAAGCCATCTAGTTTGAAATAAATATAAGTATAAAGAAAAACATTTTTAGTGTCATTGTTGGATATCTAGACTGTGTGTACCGAGACATCTTGATAAAAGTGTACATCTGGCGACAAATGTAAGAAACAAGAAAATGTACCAAAAAGTAATTTAATAAAAATTATAAACATGACACATGCACCTGCACGAAGAAGCAACAAATTTGATCAATTATGAAAAAGAAGACAAGTTAAAAGCATGCTGTTTGAAAGGTCATTTTTGGCAAAAGGTTACACAGGTGTAATCAAAGTCAGGTCACTTCAGTGAAATGACAATGACCGCATAAAACGCCTGAGGGTGTGGCTGCAATGATAACATCCCAAAAGGAGCGTTTCAGGTGGTCACAAATGCTTATATGATGACAGCTGAAAAGGATATCGTTGCTGATTAACAATTCGGTCCAGAGTAGAATCAACACAGAATTCTCATAGGTGTATCTTTCTCCGAACCAACCAACCATCTATAACCATTACTGAGAATGAAGATATATTGTTTTATTTTTATATATGTGTGTGTTGTCATTCTTTTCAATAGAGTACAAATACAGCACTGTTCTTGAATTCATACAACCATTTCAAAAGTCCATGATAATAACCATTCTACAAACCATAGTCAATTTGGAAAACTTTTCAGAAAAGCAAATACGTTTTATTTAAAAAAAAAAAAAAAAGGCAATTAAAACTGTCTCCATTGTTGCGGGCAAAGTATTACATGTACCACCATTTTGATCGGCCGAACACACAAAAGCAGCTGATAGCATAAAATTGCTTTTCCGTAAGACAACAACAGAGACCGGAGAAAGATGGATGCCTTTAAATTGAAAGCCAGACAAAACAAAACGGAAAAAAGATTTCAAGGAAAAATAAATTTATTTCTCTTTTTTATTTTGTTACAGTCCAACATTGTTTTATTAAACAGGAAGGTTTTCATTATAACAAAAATTAATGAGGAAATTAGAAAAAGTCGAAATAAAGTTGTTTTTTATAAAAAATTTCTTCTTCATTGAATTTGTTTCTTGCAAATTTCTTGTTCTATTGCAATTCTACAACTGGCAAGAAAACTGAGTTTATATATATATATATATATATATATATATATATATATATATATATATATATATATATATATATAACAAAGCTGAACGTCTGTGTGTGTCTGGTCACGAATAGGCTTCTATATGGTTGACTATTATAGAATACTGATCACATATAATGATAGAAGATGTATCGAGACACAGGAATCGGTATGTTTGATCTGACATAATGATGATTAATTAAAATTGTGGGGTCTGCGTATGCGCCTGGTCCACAAAGTATTGAAATAAATTTAAAAATTAAAAAAAAAAACGTATACAAGTGTTTTTGATATAGATGTACATAATAATACTTTAATACGTATGTTTTAACTTAAATAGGGATGGTATAATAAAATTGTGGGGTCTGCGTTTGTGTCTGGCCTCCATAGAATGGAAATAGGCACAAACTTTAATAAAGACTTTTCATATCTATCTACGTAAGTATACTTTGATAATTATGTTTCAGTTTGAAGAAATATGGTATATGGGGTGTTTGTTCGTGCCTGACATCCATAGGATGGAAATATGTCACAAAGTTTAACAAGGTTTTTTAATATAGATCCACAGAATGTTATGATAAGTGTTTCAGTGTGAACAGGTATGGTATAATAAATTGGGGCTTATCTATTTTATTTTTACTTTCATATTTTGCTTTGGTTTTGATACCCACAAATTCGAAGTTATGTCGTTACAACCCTTCCTTTTCATAATCTATCATACTTTCATAAATCAGAGTCCATTTTCTGTAGGCTGTTTTTGAACCCAGTCAAGGACGGGTACTTTTGCTAGTATATATATATATATATATATATATATTTAATAATTATTATAGTAAAAAAAATAATTATGACAGCCCCTTTAAGAAATTCGTTTCTTATCGTTGAGCACTTTCAGTTGAATTAAAAGTCGGTCAACTTAGCTCTTATGCATAGATCATCGTATAACGATTAGATCACTCTCTGACTGACGCAAATGAACATTTAAAATTAAAAATGTTTAAATTCGACGTTATTTCACGCGGTTAATGGTAGCCGAATGAATTAGGTCTTCGCTAACCGAGCTAGAGATGTCTCGTGATGCGGGGTTCGAATTGCTCGACTGGTATTAATCGTGACACCCTGCACTGAAGATTCCCGAAAGGATGAAACACTAGTGTCTGTAGGTATTTAATAATTATTATAATAAAAAAAAATAATTATATATATATATATATATATATATATATATACACACACACACAATTATTTTACCGGATTTTCAAAGTCAGGTCCAAATAGCAATCATATTGAAGAACCGATTTTTTTTAAAGTGTGTTTATTTATATAATGAAATGTTTTGGGTATGTTTACCATATTATACCATGTTTCCGTATCTGTGAGAATTGTGAACTTTAGCTGCCGATCTAGAAAAAAGGACACAGATCATAGAGTTGATTTGCTCCCAAAATATCCTCAACATCTCATACAAAAACGACATTACAAATGAGTAAGTGAATAAGACCTAGACAAACAGTCGAGCCACACGAGAATCTACTAACCACTGTGAAGAAGAGGAAAATTAAAGGACAAACAAAGAGAAAAGAGGTGAATGGACAACATTCGAGAGTAGACAGGGCTGGAAGGCAGAAAATTGGAAGGGCTAGAGAAAAATGATTGGCAGGTCATCTTTGGTGTCTCAACGGTCATCCAGACCCAAGAACAGCTGAGAGATTTAACATAATGACCGACACATGTATTATTTACATAAAAACATTAGTAACAATTGGAGACTAACAAAAGGACAACAAACATGGATGATCATATGGTACAGGATTGCTTTGTCTGCATTGTCACAATTGGGAAATATTTCCAAAGTTTTACAGCCACAGAATTCGCATTTCTTTTGCCCGACTTTTTAAGAAGTATCACTTAAGGTTTTCGTTTTTATTTTAATACAACCATAACTACAATGAGGATCTGTTATTTTTATCAAAATTGGAAATATTTTCAAATTTTCACCAGCTATGGGTAAATAGCTGCCTTGTGGATACCTTGGTAAAGACAAGGGTTAATGAAGTAAACTCTGACAAAAATATCCAGTTTGGAATCCTGATAGGTGGATGGTGAAACACTGCAACACCTTTCTGGCAACTCCTGCAGCTGTGCTAGCTCCAACCATCTTTCCATCAGACTTTGTCTGCAATGCTGAGAGGAGGACCCTGGTAACTAGGCAAACCTAGGTTTCCTTATTACCAGCCTAGACCTGCATCCAGAGAGCCAATTCCAGCTTCGAACTGTATAGCTACAGCAGATGCTGCAGTGCACCAGACTAGATGCAGAATGCCATTGTCTCATTAAACAGAAGGTTGCCATCATAAGAAACTGTCCAACCAGAGCAGATTGAATAAAAGAAAAGAGAATGGCTAACTGTTGTATGCTATTGTGACTTCTATGCATTAGAAAGTGATTTTGAAATGTTTAAAAAGCAATTTCCAACTTTATTGTACATTTGTGCTTCTAAGCTAAAGGAAACCATTAATTTTATAATATACACTTGTTATAAAAAAGAACCAACTTTCTTGTGAGTATTTATAGTGACTAATATGCATATTATTTGTATAGATACAATGTTGTCAATTGGAAATTACAAAGAAAAACAAAGAAACAAGCATAAGGATGTTAGCAGCACTAAATTAAGTACTACTAACAAACAAGTGTCCTTTCCATATGCATATTCAAGTGATTTCACATACTGACAACCTGCCTGTATAAATTACAGAGAAAGAACCTGACCATATAAAATTATATAAGACCAGATATTATATCTGGTATAATCATAAAACCAAATACAATATATGAAGTGCCTTCAATAAGTTTGGAGACTTTTTTAAAAATCTCAATTGTCTCATAGCAACAGCTTCTAAGGTTTATCTTGAGCTTAAGAAATAACCAAAAGTCACAGGGAGCAAGGTCTGGACTATAGGGAGGGTGAGGAACTGTCTTGATGCTCATCTTGGTCAAATAGTCTGCAACAAGGATGGAGTTATCGACTGGTGCATTGGAAAAACTTCATGCGAATCTTCCATATCTTCAGTTCCTCGTGAATAATTGTGTGTCAAGTTCCTATACTGACATCAAACTGTGTATTTATTGTCTCTGCAGACACATGACGGTTCTTATACATGAAATTCTTTATTTGGCGACTTAACTCTGATGTTCTGATTTCCTTACTTCTCCCACACTTTTCATCATCTTTCACGGACTTCCTGCCTTTCTTGAATCTCTTATGCCACTCAAAAACTGATGCTCGATTTATGCAAGAATGATTTATAAGCAGTCTGAAACATTCCATGTTTCTGCGGCATTTTTTCCAAATTAAAAACAGAATTTTATGGCATATCGTTCTTCTAAAACGTCCACACATCCGGATCGCATTTTTGAAATTCACCAGTTGTGACAATCAGGCTTTAGTAGGGTGTATTCTAATTCCTGTTGTAGCTGTTCATCTTAACCTGAAACCATAAAAATTGGTCAACCATTTCATAAGATGTACAAAAATAACATACTGAATTTTCAAGAGTCTGCAACAATTTTAAATGCCTGTACAAAAAAGTCTGAAAATTTATTGAAGACACCTTGTATCTGACCATAAAGTACCAGATATCATATCTGGTATAATCATAAAACCAAATACAATATATCTAACCATATAGAAGAACCAACTTTCTTGGTTGTATTTATAGCGACTGACACACACATCATTTGCATAGATACAATGATTTTAATCTGAAACTAAAAAAATATAACATGGGGATGTTAACAGCACTAAATTATTAAGTGCAAACAAATCAAGTAGTCTATAAGAGTAGTCCTGTTCAAATTTCCTTTCCTCCTCCTCCGTAGACTCATTCAAGCGATTTAACACACTGACCACCTGCCTCTATAAATTATAGATAAATAATCCCGATGGCAACATTGGCTAGAAACATGGTGGATCATGAAGATGAACATGGTTGCTAGGAGACAACTGTAAAAGAATTTCTGTTCATGAGACCACTTCACGTGTGTATTCATCTGGTATCAACCTAACTTTCATAATTGCAAATTATTATCGGTTTAATTTACTGAAAGCAAAAATGGAATACCTAGTATGGCATTCACCATTCTCCCTTCGAGGAGAAAGTTTCTAGGGAATATTAAATTCACAAGTGATTCCAAGTTTCATATATAAAAAAAAGGTAATAGCATCAAATATAATTTTTTTTTTTTAAATCGTATTTTAAAATATTATTTAATTACAAAGTTAATTCCACCAGAATACATTTCAGTTTATTAACCCCCCCTTCAAAAACCAGACTGACAGCAAGTAGCTAGTTTCCTCTTGCTGCATTCGTTAGTCATGTAAAACTGACATTGATAAATCTTCTCTTCGATTGGGATTCTATTATTGATGGCATATATATATTGTAGGGTCTGGTCATTTTAGAAAAAAAAAGGTTTTATATTTCAAATTGTTTATATCTTCAAATATTTATTCATGCCATTTAGTTTGGTTGTTTTGTTTTACGGCATGTCATTTTTGTTTTTGTTTGATGCTGAATTCAATTATTTTGATAAAAAATTTTATGCTTCAAATTCTTTATATCTTCAAAGATTTATTCATGTTTTGTTTAGCCATTTTACAGAGAAAAATTGTTTTTGCTTCTGGCTTTGCAGAGCATGATTGAGTTGGGCTTTTTTTTTTTTTTTTTTTTAACTTTTTTTATTCATTTTCACCCCATATAAGGCATATTGCAACTTGGAACACATAGAGCTTCTATTTGGGATTGAGTCTAGCAGGGGATTGAGGGGAGTTGAGCAGCAAGATGTCTATTCATATGACATTTAAACTTCTGCAAGTTAGTACAGTCAGGGAAGCAAGAAACAGGGAGGGATTTTCAAAGTCTAGCAGTCTGAAGGAATAAACTATTAGAGTAGAAGGCTTTCCGGCATCTAGGGACTTCAACAGTGAAGGGGTGGGATTTTGCTGCTTGTTGAGTTAGTTGGGAGTACGTACATTAAGGGGGGCACAAGTGCTGTGAGTTTATCAGAGCACATTCCATCCATTAAAATATTTGTAAAACAGGCACAGGTATGCGACATTGGAGCGATGAGACAGGATCTGGTGCTTGACCGATAGTGCAGAACCTATTAGTTTGAGACTTTTGTTTGGATCCTGCCTAAGAGTGAAAAACTAGTGGCAAATGTTCCAGCCCAGATGTGGCAACAATACTCTACACATGAGTGAATTACGACTTTGTAAAAATATAGAATGCTCTCTTTTGTGAGTAATTTTCGTATAAACAAAGTGAAAGTATTCAAAGAAACTGCGTTTCCCTGGCACTCTTCCCGGGACATCCAGAAAGCAATAAGCTGTGTGGGGGAATGTGGGGAAAACCCGTCATAACAGACAATTGCTATTCATTTGGACACTCCCTCTTTTATGGGAAGCTGGTTTTCCCCAACATCTTGGGGAACAAGCTTAACTGGCTTGCAGCCAAAGTTAAGCGCGTGATGTTTGACATCCTGTGTGAACTCATTCACTTAGCTTTTTAATCGTTTGATTGCAACCATTCTCACTTCCTCTGCCCTCTTAGTATGGCGGTTACATATCACTTTTTCTTCCACTTTCTTTTTCGCCTTTGTCTCCAGGCTTCGGGTTTGAGTCTGCCTTTCTTTTTTCTCAACACACACCGACAAACACCCAGGCAACGCCGGGCAGCCCTGCTAGTCTATTATATAAAGGGCAAAATGGGCGCAAGCATTTGTGTATGTCCACGAAAGGCTTTTCAAATCGGGTTTCTCGCGTCGGTTAGGTTCTGCAAGAAGTTTTTGCATAATTCCCAGATCATAATATCTCGCATTCGCAAATGGACATCGTCTATCTTCTTTTTTTTTTGATCACGTTAAACAAAATTCCCCCTCCCCATGCCGTCGTCTTGGCTGTTTGTCTTTTTCATATAAATAAAGCGAAACTATTTGAACACAACCGCCTGGCATTTGGACCGGGTAGTATCTGTTCTGTAATTGGTCCTTGGTCAATGTAGGGGAAACCCTTCATACTGAGACAATTACTATTTATTTAGATACTGCCGGAGTGACCCCTTTTTAGGGGAACTGGTTTTCCCCAAATTAAAAACGACCTTGTGTCTAATTCTGTGGCAGGTTTAAAAGCAACGCCATTTCTGCAAGTCATCTTTTGTTTTTGATTGACTTTGTTAAATTTGAATACTTTAGACTTTCAGTCGCGTCAGGGAGTAGCAGTAAGACATCAGATTTTCTTTCATTTTCTTTCCACCATTGTGTTACGGGTTCGAACCTACCTGCCTACTACCATTTTTTTTTTGTTCAACACACACCTCCGGGCACCCAGGCTAGTATTACATAAAAAGGGGGGAAAAAATAGAAAACACGAAGAAAGAGAGAGGGGGATGCATTAAATCCTGGCAATTTTACCTGTTGCTGCTGCTCATTGTCATCGATAAACCTCTGGTTACTCCGCTCCATTTCCGAATCAAGTCTTGAATAACGTGTATCCATTCTGCTGTTACTGGGACCATTAGATGTTAGTAGTGCCTGTTAACAGATAAGACATTAACAAATAAATAACTTACTAGAAGGAATAACATAAAAGAAAAAAATCAATCTTCCAAACAATTAGTGTTACAGAAAAAGGGCTGTCCCCTTTTTCTGTAAGTAAGAAGAACATTAGATAAGTGGAAAATGAGATTAGGATAGACCTAGATTCGAACTTTGTAAGCAAAGTTCAGAAATAGATTCAGAAAATGGAATGTTAGAATTTCGCATTGTTGAATTTCATATAAAATAGTTTAAATTTTTGTATTGTAAAAAGAATTTAATTGTGCATTCTTTTATGGAAGGTGAATTAAAAAGGTCAGCTAAAAAAAAAATAATGAATACAATTTAAAAACATATTGAAAAATAAGTTAGGTTGAAAAATAGGTTAGTGAGAATTCTTTGTTGTAGAAGTTTGTTTTGGAAATGTATGTTTAAGCCACATGAGTCGATCACGTTTTGAGACCACACGTCTGACGTCATAGCAAAAATGAATTCTCAATATAGGAGCTAGAGTCGAAGATCAGAGGTAGTTGAGTCCAGATCGAACAATCAGCAGAGTCGGTCGGATTGAGCTGACATGATCAGAGGAAGGTCCCTTTAGAAGAGAAGGGAGAACGTTTAATCATGTAGAGCGACTTTGAATTCCTTGAAGTCATCATCATTCGACCGGTCGAACCGATAATAAAGAAGTTATCATCATATTTTTATAAAACTGTGGCGTGTCATTGTTGTGGTGGCACACATTCATTTGCATATGTGGATAGTAATTACACATAAATAGGAAGACTCAGTTAGTCTGAGGGTGTGTTCACCAAAAGCCACCGAAGACCGCCGAGAGCAGATATGTTTCTCCAGCAAAGACTCTTATTTGACAACATTATGTAAATATCCTGTAAATATACCTTTTCCTAATACACTTCTTATTTGATCTACCTTTGTTTGTTGAGTCGTCATTTGTATTGCTTTCTACGTTACTTGTTCAACCTGCAAACTTAACAGTGACGACGAGGATGAACGTCAAATATAATAGTTTGACGAAGAAATGGAAAGAACTCACTAAAAAAAAAAAGTACAACGCAACGGTTGACCTTTCTAAGGAATACAAGTTTTGACGAACGAAATAGTCGTAAAAACGAATTTTACGCTAAAGAGAAGTTCGACTCAAGCGGAAAAAATGAATAATTCAGCGAACATTGGAAAACTGTAAAATATTTTCCTTGCGAAGTACAACACTAAAAGAAAGAAACGGTTGTTTCCCAAATTCCAAGAACAAAAACTACATTCAGGTTAAAAAAAAAAAAAGTAACCTCGATTAATAGTATTTTATTTACTAAAATACTAGTTGGGAAAAAAAGAGACAAACTAAAACCTTTAATTGCAGTCTCAAAGCAAAAAAAAAAAACTCGAACGTGGCAAAAACAAAAAAAAACCCGACGATTTACGCCATTTCCCGAGGAATCCATCTTAAAAAAAAAAATAACAAACTGTAAAAGTGAATTTTTGTAAAACGACAAACAGATTCGTATTACTAAATTACAAAGAACAGATTTGTATTACTAAATTACAAGGCAGTAACATACAAAGAAAAAAAAAGTTCACCAGTGGATTTCCTAAATTGCTGTAAATACTAACTAAAGACTTTTTGGTAAACCAAATTTTTCTCTTCGGTATTTAAAAAAATAAAAAAATAAAAAATACCACAGTTAAACTAAAATCAAGGAAAGATTTTTTTAAAAAACTAAAGTTGTCACTGGATAACGGATATAAGACAGTAAAACGTCACGTACAAAAAAAAAAAAAAAAAAGGATTTATCTAGAATGTTAATGCAATTTTTGCAGACGCAACAAAAGGCGCAATCCGAGCTAGATGCATGTAGAGAGGAGAAATTATTGAAATGGCAAATGGAACAAGAAAAAAGGCAGAAGAAATTACAATTTGAACAAGAAGGCAGAAGAAATTACAACTTGAACAAGAAGAAAGGCAGAAGAAATTACAACTTGAACAAGAAGAAAGGCAGAAGAAATTACAATTTGAATATGAAGAAAGGCAAAATGAACGTTTTGCTAAAACACTGGAACTATTAAAGACTAATCGAGAAAATGTCGACAGTACTGATTTCTCGCATACAACTATATTTTAGCATGGACACATTTAATTATGTGCCGGAGGAAGAAAAGACTTTTGAAGCATACTATACAAGATACGAGGATGTCTTTCAACTGGACTGCAAAAGTTGGCCAAATAGCCAGAAAGTGAGCCTTTTACTCGGGAAGTTGGGTGTAAGAGAACACAGCAAGTTCGTAGATTATATACTACCTAAAAAAACTACGGAATTAGATTTCATGGAAGCTGTAAAATTACTAAAAGAATCATTTAATCCGAATATATCTCTTTTTCATAAGAGATGGTTGTGTATGAATCTAAGGAAGATGGACAACCAAGATTATTTGGCATACGCATCAGTTGTCAATTTATAACTGTGGTAATTTATAACTGTGGTAATTTTAAGCTAGCGGAACTAACAGTAGAAGATTTCAAATGCCTAATCTTTGCACAAGGGTTAGTCTCCACGAAAAATGCAGAAATACGCAGACGAGTGTTGTCTAAGCTGGAATCTGAGCAAGATTTAACACTTCAGAAATTAGCAGAGAATTGTGAAAGGGCCATTACACTAAAAATGGATTAAAAAAAGATTGAAGAATCCGGAGTGGCATATGTAAGAAAGGTTAGAAAACCATACACACCAACCAAGAACTATACAAATAAAAGCAGTCAAAACGGAACGAGATATTCCAAATATAATAATTATAATTATAGTCTCTTCCTAGATATAACTGTAAGAGATGCGCAGAAAGACATTGGGAATCGGATTGCCCTTATAAGAAGAAAAAATGCTACATTTGTAAGAAAGTCGGACACAAAAGCGATTGTTGCAGATATAAAGATTTCACCAGAAAGAGAGTACAGCAAACAAAATCAAATGAAAAATTAAACAAAAATCGGCGAAAATACATAAAAGTGGAAATATTTAAAACGCCAATGAAATTCCAACGGGATTCAGGATCCGATATTTCTATAATAAACTTGAATACATGGAAAAAGTTGGGTAAACTAACCATGATGAAAACAAGTAAATCAGCTTGGACGGTAACTGGTGGTGAGATAAAATTTGAAGGAGAAGTTATCCTTCCGATAAAATTGAAAGGGCTTACGAAGAAATTAAAAATGTTCATATTGAAAAATAGCGAAACCTGTTTGGAATAGATTTAATTGAGAAATTTGGACTCTGGGATAAGCCAATTAATACATTCTGTAAAAAAATAGAATGTACTACTCCAACAACAGAAAATATAAAAGAAGACTTAAAAAAATTATTCCCGGATGTATTTATGACTAAATTAGGTCGTTGCAATAAATTTAAGGCCTCGTTTGAACTTAAAGAAAACACCAGCCCAATTTTTAGAAAAAAGTGAAACGTTCCATTCGCTGGGTTGGAAAAGATTAATAAAGAATTAGACAGATTGGAACAGACAGGGATACTATCAAAAATGGAACATAGCGACTGGGCAGCCCCCACCGTATAAGCAAAGAAAAACAATGATCAAATCAGAGTGTGTGCAGACTTTTCGACAGGTCTAAACTCCATATTACAAGATTACCATTACCCTCTACCAAGCCCAGAGGAAATATTCACAAAGTTGAATGGTGGTAATATCTTCTCCAAGATAGACTTGAGCGACGTGTATTTACAAGTATCGGTCGAGGAGAATTGCTCAAAAATACTATGCATCAACATGCATAAGGGGTTGTACAAATACAACCAATTGCCCTTTGGCATCAAAGTAGCGCCTGCCATTTTTCAACAAGCGATGGACACCATGCTAAATGGTATTGAGGTCGCATGTGCATACCTGGCCGACATTGTTATCAGGAGCAAATCCCTAGAAGAATATAAGGAGCATTTAAAACAAATATTCACTCGAATACAAGAATTCGGGTTTAAAGTAAAAGAAAATAAACGCGACTTCTGTATGAGCGAAATTAAGTATCTTAGACATATAATAAATAAACATGGGCGACGTCCAGACCCAGAAAGATCTGCGGCAATAAAAAACATGCCAGCACCTAATAACGTAACAACCTTGCAGAGTTTCTTAGGACTAGCAAATTATTAGCAATCTTTTATTGAAGGGATGCATAATTTGCGAGCTCCCTTAAATGAGCTGCTAAAAAAGGACACACCTTGGAACTGGACGCAAGAATGTCAAACCGCTTTTGACAAAATAAAGAGCGCACTAACATCTGAATTATTTCTAACTCACTATGACACAAAATTAAATATAGTCGTCGCTAGTGACGCTAGTTCCTACGGCATAGGAGCATGCATTCAACATATCATGCCTAATGGATCTAGAAAGCCGATACGCTTCAAGAACGCTGCTTCCAGCAGAGAAGGCATATTCACAGATTGAAAAAGAAGCGTTGAGTATAATCTTTGCAGTGACTAAATTCCACCGATAAACCATTATTCACAATCTACGGATCAAAAAAAGGATTGCCTGTATACACCGCAAATAGATTGCTGCGCTGGGGTACGATCCTACTGAATTACGATTTCCAGCTACAACATCTAGCATCGAAAAAGATTTGCCATGCGGATGGATTTTCAAAACTGATACCACAGAAACATAATTTGGAAGAATCAGTGATTGCAGCAATTCGAACAAACGTCGAAGTGAAAAATATGGTAGCAAACATCATTAAAGAACTACCGGTGACATTGTCGGACATTAAAAGAGAAGCCGATAAAGATGAATATATAAATGATATAAAAGAAAAAATTATAAATGACAAAAAGGTTCAGGAAACTTTTTCCATATGTAACGATGTGTTATTATATAGCGAGAGAGTAGTAATACCTAAAACGTTGCAGAAGAGGATATTGAGAGACTTCCACACAGGACATCCAGGGATAAATCGGATGAAGTCTCTGATGAGAAGCTACGTATACTGGCATAACATGGACGTCGACATAGCTACAACAATAAATAGATGTGAAGGATGCCAGTTAGCGGCAAAATACCCACCTATAGTACACAAACCTTGGCCAAAAACCGACCACCAATGGTCGAGAATCCACATGGACTTCGCTGGTCCAGTAGGAGAAAATTACTACTTAATTGTAATAGATAGTTATACAAAATGGCCTGAGGTAATGCGTTGCAGGAATCCAACAACGAACAACTCAATAGGATTCCTACACGAGTTATTTGCACGATTTGGTGTACCAGACACACTGATCACTGACAATGGAACTCAATTCACATCCACAGACTTTAAGGAATTTTGTGACACGTTCCAAGTAAAGCATATCATTACTCCGCCGTATCATCCAAGATCAAACGGCCTCGCGGAGAGGTTCGTGGACACGTTAAAACGAGCGTTGAAAAAATCCATTGGGATACCAACGGAAAAGGCTTTGCAACAATTTTTGCAAATATATAGGATAACACCGCACCCTACTACCCCGCCAAACATATCACCAGCTGATTTAATGTTTGCCAGAAAGGTGAAATCAGCGTTTGATAAACTATTGCCAAGACAGGCAATTGTCCAAAACACTACACACATGATAAGAAAGAAATATAACTCAGGAGATCGAGTATATTTCAAGTGTTACAGGAATAACACCTCTTACTGGGAATGTGGAGTAGTGGATAAACACATTGGTGATTGTACATACATGATTAAAGGTCCACAAAATATACATAAAAGGCACCTGAACCAAATAAAAAAAATGCCACATTCAAGATGGTGATTGTTTAATGAACCATTAATGTTAAATCCCAAGAGAAAAAGATATTGAAATCTGTGCGACTTCAAATCTTGGGAGGAGGGTGTTGTGGTGGCACACATTCATTTGCATATGTGGATAGTAATTACACATAAATAGGAAGACTCAGTTAGTCTGAGGGTGTGTTCACCAGAAGCCACCGAAGGCCGCCGAGAGCAGATATGTTTCTCCAGCAAAGACTCTTATTTGACACCATTATGTAAATATCCTGTAAATATACCTTTTCCTAATACACTTCTTATTTGATCTACCTTTGTTTGTTGAGTCGTCATTTGTATTGCTTTCTACGTTACTTGTTTCAACCTGCAAACTTAACAGTCATCATTCAACAGCAAAAGGCAATGTGTAATCATCTGATATGAACTTTGTATAACCCCATCCAAGTAATGTATCTCGCCATCATAAGTAATGACTGTCCCCTTCTGTGTAAAAGAACAGTAATACACACTCTTCAATAATGTCAACTTTTCTCTCTCTCCTCCTCCCCATCATTGTTATATACATGCCGTCGTCACTCTCCAATATGACTGTCCCCTATGCAGCATCAGTTCACATGCACATATCAAAATTAAAAATGCAAAGAATAAAAAAGAAGGTGATGTCTATAAGAGAACTGACTACCACAAACCTCGGGTTGACAACAGACAGTGCATATGTGGAAATCGAAATTATCTATATGTTAATACGATAGTGTGTGTTATTTATTTTCCGCGTCACGTTTACATCTGAGTCGTTTAATTGTTATGGACTTTCATTTCTTGTTGTAAATAATTTTACCAAGAATTCTTCATAAATTTTGGTTTCATTACAATTATTGTTGAAGGAAGTTATATAAATATTTTTTTTTTTTCATAAGTTTTGGTTTCAATTCAAGCTAATGCACCCAAGTCATATGGATATAGATTTTTATTTTTGAAATCACAACTTTATAATATATAAAAATCGATAAAACATTAACTCTATAATAATATATACGAAATCTGTAAGAATTAAAATATATTTAAGCGTACTTTACCACCAGGCTACGCTAGCCGTCTCTGCTAGCTTAGATAAATGCTTTTGCAGTTTTAATAAAAGAGCTACAATAATATCAGAGCGTCTCCATTTATGCTGACCATCTACAGAATGCCAACACTAACATATTACATATAAATGAGTTTGCTGTGGAATTTCCACAGGTCCCACTAGTTGTTAAATAATTAAAGAGAACACTTTAAGGGATTGGTTAGAAATATTCCTGTAATTAATGTGAAACTATCCGTTATTGGTATTTATAATTTAGTTAGCTACAGATGAGTGCTTCATCATCTATGATTCATCAGTGTGGCTAGATATAACGTGATTCGAAACATGGTCTGCAGTGATTGGCATCTGGGAAGGGTGGAGAGGAAGGAGACCTACTAACTGTGCTAAAAAAAACCCTACTAAAGTGGGATAAAGTAAATCATATTTAAATGAAACAATTCATTTTTTACATGTTATTTTACGGTAATGATGAACAAAAATAATCTATTCTTTTCACAGAAGATTATTGTTTCCATACTAAGTGGAAACTCATTTCCTTTACCAGAGTGCCCACCCATATTTTTTTTTTCTTTTTAATGATTTTTCTTATTAAATTTACAATATGAAACACTTATCATCATAATGGTAATAATAGTACTCACTTAAACATCCATTTTACATGCTCACATATGTCGGACGGCTTTAAGAAATTTACTTTCAAAGTAATTTATCTCTGACCGTGTATTTATTTATCCCTCAGATCCATTTTCATCATTTCTTCCCATGTTTTTCTTGGCTTTCTCCAGCGAACTGAACCTGCTACCACAACTGTTCTACATCTACTAACCAAAGAAAACTCATCGATTCTTTCAATGTGGCCATACCATCAAAGTCTACTCTTCTGAACACATCACCCTATCCTGTCCAGATCTAATTTTCCTCTGTGCTCACCAAAACTAAGCTTGTCTTTAAACGTACATAATTAGACATAAATTATATCATTCTCATATCATTTCACGCCATTTAAGGCATGTAGTCAATCCTTACTGGCAAAGTTTCATTTCCCATATATCATAACACAGTGTACACATGCTTGATAGACTCTCCCCTTGATCAACAGTGGTAACACTTTGGTTATTAGAAATGGCAGAGGTTTCCTGAACATATTCTACTCAATCCAAATTATTACAATTTTTTATTTTATTTAATTTTTTTTTTTACATACGAGGGGCATGCAATGAGTAATGCCTCCGACCCACTTCCAGTTGTTTGATCTAGCCGAAATTTTGCATGTGCAATGATTTATATCTCTACGGGTTATGTGGCAAATTACAGCTCTGAACTAATTGTCGTTTCTGTTTTACAGGTGTTTGAACTGAGTCTGATGTGAAATGGAGCCTGTTGAATGTCTAGCAGTGATCCAGTTTTTGTATTTGAAAGGACGCACACCACAGGAAACTTTTGATGAAATGAAAGAAACTTATGGTGATAATGCCCCCATCATATGACCTTGTAAAACGCTGACATTGTGAATTCAAGCATGGCCGGAAGTTGGTGGAAACAGCTCCCAAACCTGGTCGCCCGCCCCCTTCTGCCATTGATGAGGCATCTGTCCGTCAAGTTGAGGCTGCCATTTTGGAAGATCGGCGGATTACTATTCGCCAAATAGCCCAAGATGTCAAAATTAGTACAGGTCTGTGGAAACTATCATTCATGACCATTTGCATATATGCATAAGGTGTCTGCCAGATGGATTCCCAGGTTGCTCACACCATTCCAGAAGCGAGAATGCGTTGAGTGCTCGAGGATGAATTTGGAGATGTGCCAAGTAGATGAGTCAAAATTTTTGAAAAGATTGATTACACATGATGAAACCGGGGTCCATCACTATGATCCAGAGACCAAAGCCCAGTCAATGCAGTGGAAGCACTTGGACTCACCATCTCCAAAGAAGGCAAGGGTGCAGCCCTCTGCTGGCAAGGTCATGCTCACAGTCTTCTGGGACCAAGACAGAGTAGTGATGACAGATTTCCTGGCAAAGGGTACCACAATTACAGGAGCCTATTATGCTTCACTTTTGAGGAAATTAAGGGAAGCTATCAAAATCAAGAGGCGAGGCAAGATCAGCAAAGGTACCCTCCTCCTGCAGGACAACGCTCTGGTCCACAACTCGCATGTCGCCAGATCAGAAGCACGAGCGTGTGGTTATGAAATCCCTCCCATCCTCTCTACTCTCCTGACCTTGCACCCTCTGACTTTCACCTCTTCCCAGCCATGAAGTTGTTTTTGAAAGGAAAGCATTTCCCAGATGATGCAGCCTTGATTTCTGAAGTCACGTCGTGGTTGGAGGACCAACCTGGGGTGTTCTACAAAATCTGTCTCCAGAGCTGCATCAAACGATGGGAGAAATGCATAACTGGGTGGTTTCTATGTAGAGAAAGACTAATAACTGTGCCAAGTTTCGTTGCTCTACTGCTATGGGAAGTGAGTCAGAGGCATTACTTATTGCACGCCCCCTCGTAGGAATCACTCGAGGATAAGGGTTAAAGAGTATACAGTAGTCAAAGGGACAATATCATAGGAATCGTTAACAGTGGAAATTTGGTAAATTGGATTACTTAAGGGGAACAGCTCATGATGAACTTGTTTTTGTTGGGCTTGAAGACGACCATATTGTAATTACACTAGCAACTGCTCTATCCATTGCTAGAATAGTATCACCAATGTAACGGAACTTGTAGACAGCTTCACCATTTAAATATACCTTTCTCCATATCTGAGTTTTCATCCATCTCCACTAAGTTACACATTGGTTAGTCTCTCTATTCTGCATTTCTTATGTAGTCAATGCTTACAGCTATGTGTATGAAAATAAAATAAAAATTTCGGAATCAATAATGCCAGCCAATAATTTAAGAACTATGTTTTAAAATCATTATTTTCGCCATTCCATTAAGTCAAACGTATGTTAGTAACATGCATCAAAAGTAGGATCTGTTCCAAATGATGTGATAGTGACAGCTGCCAAGTTCCGTGTTATAAGCATGCATAAATATATATTTTTATATATTTAACAACCTTTTTCTTTTTTTTTTTTTAAGTTTTTATAGTTTTTATATGTGTATGGACTGAGATCGGACAGTAACGAATAAGACTGGAGAGCTACATGTTTTGGATTCGATTCTAGCTGATGGCACCCAAGTAAAATATTGTTTTTTTTTTCTTTCTTTGGAATTGCTATTATATATTCGGTAAAATATAATAGAGAATTGACTATGATAATAAATACAAAATCTTTATGAGTTAAAACATCATATATAAGTCTATTTTATGACCTGGCAATGCCAGCGACCTGCTAGTATATATATATATATATATATAATGATTTTCCACAGCCGAACCAATGTCACAGCCCACAAGAGCCAAGAAAGTCAACAAACCGGAAGTCCAAGACTCAAGTTTCGCCCTCATTTGGGCTCATCAGTCAGACATATCCGCGCTCAGTATTTGAAACCCGAACGTCTTGCATGCTAGGCGAGCACTCTACCAATTGAGCAAACACGCCACACACACAACAAGAAAGTCTATTAACTTACACAAATCAAGCAACCCGCGGCACAGATCCGACAGTGGAAAGAACCTACCTCATATCGAACTGTTTAACCTACCTCAAATCGATATGTCTAACTGATGAGCCCAAATGAGGGCGAAACTCGAGTCTTGGACTTCCGGTTTGTTGGCTTTCTTGGCTCTTGTGGACTGCGACATTGGTTCAGCTGTGGAAAATCATTATATATATATATATATATATATATATATTCTCTCACACTTTCTGAATATATATATATATGTATATATATTGAAAACGACAGACAAAAACATGCCTTGATTATTATCTGTCAAGTTCTTCTGTGGCCTAAATCGGTTAATAGCTACTGTGGTCATGCCACCACCACCACCACGACTCTGTCTCATCGTCTTACAAACCATTTAGTAGAAAGTAGTTTCATCCGGCAACAACATAGTTTCGTTTACAAATTAAAAACATTCTCAAGAATAACACGTCTGTCTATAAATGAAAACATGGCAGCTTTGGGGGGAGGGGGGAGTAATTCTACATGACAACTAGAAGATGCATTGCTCTAGTTAGCAGAGAACCATAATAAATGGGCGCCATCAGTCACCAAAAGATTCAAATGACAGCTCCTAAAACTTTAAACTCATACCGCATCACCCGTTCGTGCGGATAAAAAGAAAAGTATGTCTTGCAAGTCTGGCATAGTATGCAGTCTATCTAATGCAGTTATAGATCATTGTCTTAGTGTCATATTAAAATATATATTTTATATTCAATTACTATAGCGCTATTGTCACTGTTAGTTTAATACTATCAAACTGGGTTAGTGTACAAGAGAGTTTTGTTTGGTGACATATCAACTCTAATCATGCTATATATATATAAAAGCTTATGTTTATATGTAATTCAATTACTTGATATAGTAATGACATGAATAAATAAGAAGGTTCTCTTTTAGATAGCTCAATAGTGCGATACTAGAGCTATAAATATATAGAGAGCTATATATATATATATATATATATATATATATATATATATATTAATACTGTTGTCATATTTGGGCTCATGAATCTGTGTCCCGTTCGAAGGGTCTTAATAAATTGCAAAAATGTATCTAATTTGATTGGCTCTCCTTTTTTCTTTCACAGACGTGATGTTGCTAGTCTCAGTCTTTTCTATAAGCACTATATTGGCATGTGTTCCTCAGAATTACCTGATCTATTCCCTGCTTCCTTTATCCCAGCTCATTTGATTCGTTGATCAAGAGGTCTCTATCAATTCGCTGTTTTAATACCTCATTACAATTCAACTTACTATTCTAGTAGCTTCTTTCTGAAGACTGAAAGGTTGTGGAACTCTCTTCCTGCTTACTGTTTTCCTTGTACTTACGGCCTTGGTCTTTTCAAGACTAAGGCCAATAGACATCTGTTTTTGCAATAATCATCTTTTGTTCTTGTTAGATCCTTACATCAAGTGGCTTCATGCCTTGTGTCAAGCGATTTCTATAAATAAATTATAAAATTTACGTTGAAAAGTAATCACGTAATTGTACTGAAACATGTGAATCTGTCGCGATAATTTTCGTTAAATAATGAGCAAATTTATCTTTAGTCAATGAAAGCGGTTTGTTAATGCACGGATTCTACCAGCAAGCTATAAATATTTCCCTCCTCCTTATATTTCACCGGTTTTAAAAATATTGACGGTTTTAATAACACATAAAAGTAATTACACAATGTAAGAGATTGTAAATCTCAAAAAGAACAATTACAATAATCATTTCGTATTTGTAAGAGTTCAATATGGCAACAGTGAACATATTTCATGCATAAAGAATAGGCCTTTGTAGTCATAAAAATAATCTATCTCTTGTAGTATGTGATGTGTAAACGTACAAACAATTAATTTTAAGGAATAAATAATTTAATAGCAGAAATAGATAAGGAAATGTTGACATTTTATTATTATTATTATTATTATTATTATTAGCACAAGCTCACATTCCTGATAAAGTGAGTAATGGAAAATGTCTTCACTGTAACAATATTCTTATCAGGAATAAATGTAACAGACATGCATATAGCAGTAGCAGCAATATGACAGGACACGTATGTAAATGATCAACCCGTGTGCGAAGTAATGTCACAGCAACGAAGAAAGATTCTCAAAAAAAAATTAAAAAAATTTAAAAAAAAAACCCAAAAATCTTGTATCTTGTCGAACTCAGGAATCTTTCTGTTGAACTCAGAAAACTACTGAATTCTGAATGGAACTCTTTATTTAATCCATAGGGTTAGCATGCTCTTGCTCTATCAGTAATAACCGGGTAGAACTATTAAGTAATTGGCAATTGTATACTTAGTATCACTCAAACTGAGGATTGAACCTTCAGCCCCTAAAATAGTGTCACTTAGAACTCAAGGGTTCTTATTACATATAATAACGATAAATGATAGAAAATAAATGTTATCATGGATGTTATTGAATCATCAGTTTGGTGAAGTTTAGTTGATGTTGATTTTATAATCATATGACATTCAACGTAATCACTCAATCAGAAAATAAATATGGATTCTTTGTAACAACAACAAAAAAATCAATGGAGAAAAATATTGATTTTTGTTTAGCTTGAATGCGTGACACTAATGGAAGTGAAATGTAAAGGATTTGTTCGTCATCTGATTTACCTTTGCTGTTTTATTGCCTAAATGTTTTTTTTTTCTGTTAATCGTCTGCAGTTATTACGCAGTTATCTACCATTATTATGATCACACACGGAATGATTGTTTTCTTTGTCGAAACAAGAGAAACGGTACAAACACTTCCCTAAATCATCGGTGTCCAAATAATACAAACACAAGCATAGTTATACATATTTAAAGTTATTCCACCAGGAATTTATCGAAAAGTTAATACAACTTCCTAATATAGACGTGAGTATACCAGCTAGTTCAAAAAGGATAACTAATTTGCATATTCCTTTAAAAATTAATTTTTATTAATTCACTGTACATTTTTTCCTGTTTTTTCTTTTTTTATTGGAGGATTTATTTCATTTCACTATGCACAGTTCACTATTTTTTTATTGGATGATTAGTTTCATTTCACTATGCACAGTTTTATTTGTGAATAGTTTCTACATTGTGCATAATTTCATAGCATTTAAAGCTTCATTTAGAGTAAATCTATCTATGAAACGGTCTCTATCAAACTACTCAATTTTTTTGTATGCAGACTTTAAACTCAATACATGGAATATTCCGACCTGTAGAATAAAAACACTGAGTGCTGGAAAAATAGCTGCAAAAATGTCAAAATTGAAATTTGATAGGTGTAGTTTAACATAATGTGTATGGCCCCGGGATACGGGGTTTTCCGGTTATGATGTGAAATATGATGTTTTTCCGTCCCTTGGTTACGGTATTTGCCCTGCTTTACGGTATTATTTATGTTATTTATTTATATGTGTATTATATACTGTACTGTATTTTGTTACTAATTTTTAATATGTACTGCATAAAATTTCGCTTAGGCCTCCGCCATACGGTGATTTCACCTAACGATCCCAATGCCGTATCCTGGGGCTCTACTATATATAATTTATACATTTAACTGCATGAATTTGTCAAGGTTTTATATGCATGTATTTTAGCTCAGACAGTAGTGAATACCGCTAGAGAGGTAAATGTATCAGTTTCGATTTTAGCTGATGTCACACTCATCATATGTTTTTGCTTAAAACTTTTAAAATCACTACTATATAATGGATACAATATAATTATCAATAGAGAATTAGCTCCATAATAATACAAAATCTACATAAATTAAAATATCATATTCAAGCATATTTTACAACTGGACAACGTCGGGCAGCCTGCTAATAAAATAATATAATCGTTATAAGAAGTCGACATGGATCGATCAACATTTTAACATTAACATGTCATCATCAGAACTCCAAATGAATCTCACAACCAGAAATAGATTAAAAATAAAATCGTCCAAGAAGACAACCGAAAACGGAAAAGATTTTATTTTTAATTTATCTTTCTGATTGCAAAATTCATATTGAGCACTGTTTAAGTTGCTACTAAACAAGACACATGCAAGAAGTAATTAAAGAAAAATTCAGCCGTTTCTATTTAAAAAATTGATAAGAACTTATGAGCGTGAATTGACTACACCGTTTGGTTTTTGAAATGATAACTAACAATATACATACTCTGAAGGTGAAAATTTACTTCATTTAGCTTAATATTTGTTATTTGAAATATTATTCATAGAATATATGTCTCAATATTATTACATTGTTCTTTTATGTCTAGAATGATGGTAGAAGGGTGCAGAAAAATAGGTGAACCACATAGAAGATGGTGTGATGGCGTACGTTCCTGAATATTAGATTAATCAGTCTGCTAAACGAAAGCGACAAGTCTTGGGAACAGTTAACACACGATAGGTGACATCCTGGTGTATGCAGATAAAATGTATGACGATGAAAATGGTGATACTTATGGAGAGATAGTGGTGATACTTATACAGAGACGGAGAGAGAGAAAGAAAGAGAGAGAGAGGACAGTGAGAGGGAAAAAGGAGAGAAAGAGGAAAGAGAGAGAATATATATATAGAGAGAAGGCCACTCGAGTTACTCTATATAGACGGTTGCAGTTACAACTATTATTATAGAGACACTATTACAATTTCTGTATCTTAATGATAATAATAATAATAATAATAATAATAATAATAATAATAATAATAACAGAGTTTTTGTATATTTCTTTTTTCTGCAGACCAACATTCGCAATCACAGTCCATTTTTTTTAAACACATATAATCCCTAGAGGCTGCATAGAATTCACGCAAGAACGAACGACAGCATTCATTTTGTTTGAACAGCACCATGTCCACTCTTTTTTTGCAGTGGACAGAAGCAGTATGTCGAAACGGACTCTAAGAAATCAATTGATTCTGAAAATTTATAGAAATAAGATCAGTAAGTGCAGTACTTTTTGGTGCACTTAGTCTTATGGGTGAGAGTGAAAAATCAGAGTTGGAGTGGGAGAAAAGATGGCAAAATGTCATTGGTCAGATTAGGTTATATGCACACACACACAAGCTATGAAAATATATGGCAACTGAGATACACAATCTATCACGTTTCATCCCCATAAGACATCATCAGGCTCCACAACTCCTTACAAGAATGAAATGCGAAAAATTCTTTGTAGCTTAATTGCAATATATTTTCATAACTTACTACCTAACTCTACTCACGTATTGAGCACAATCTCATTCAGAATTTCAGCTACAATCTCATTCAGAATCCAGCTTCTCAGACCATTTTTTAGATGAGTTTTAAAAATGGTCTGAAGAAACATGTATCACAACAATTAAAAACAAAAACAAATTACTTGATTGTAGATTCTACAAGAGCTAATGTAAATTATTGTATTTAAATACTATACGTTACAGTATCGATTGGAGATACCTGGATTTCATCAATCTACTTATCCTGAATCTAGGATAAAATTTGGTTGGTCATCACAAAAGTATTCCCAAGTGTCCCTTTGCTATTGAAGATTTAGAAATCAGGTTTAAAAAAGATTCGTTAAACAAATTTTGATGGTGTTCATTTTTCCATTTCCCCACAAAAGATATTCTGTGTGTTTAAAAGCCTGCCTGTTGCTAAGTGGGGGAGGGGCTTTTTCTTAAAACAAATGACAAACCAGCTTTAAAAACACAAGATTTAGCTTAAGTCTTAAATTTAAAATAGTTTCCAGAATAAAAATGATATAATAGATTTTGAACAAAATTAGAATAAAGATTCGAAATATAACGTTTAGTATATGTTGAATTTTAATCAGTACTTATGCATTATATGGTCTGCGATTTCCACCAAGTTACTTGGGTTCGCCTGCAGCTGACATCAATAATCGGAAATGGCTGATCGTAATATTAGGAACACTTAGCAAAAAAATAAAAATAAATAAAATAAAATCGATAACAAACGTGCTGACAGGTTTTAGCCAATAGGAATCTAAGCAGACAATTTTTTCATAAATTGAAAGAAATAAAAATTTAATTTTCATCCTACTAATAAAAATTAAATAAAATTATTAAAAAAAAAATGGAAAAAGTGTGAATTTATTGTCGCTGGAGAGAAAAATTTAGACACTAATGGAGTATGTGCTAACGTTTTAACATGCTGAACCTGTAGGATGAGGTTAGAGTTTGGGTTGAAAATATTAAAGAAAAAAAAATTCCTTCCTATTTCTCTAAACCAAAATAACTTTTAATACACCCAAAAAATTTCAAAAAAAAAACCCCGTCTTCCTTGAAAAAACAAAGATAACTTAAAAACTTTAAAAAAAAAAAAAGTTTTTCCTTAAAACTTTCTTCAAACACAAATTTTCAAAACTTAAAAAATCATTTTTCCTTAAAACTTTATAAGAAAATTTCTTTTTCAAAACTAAACAAAAAACAAAAAAAAAAACAAAGGGGGTTCCTAACAACTTAAAAAAAAAAAAAAAAAACATTTAAAAAAGTTTTTATCTAATAAATTTTCTTGAAAAAAAAAAATTTTTTAAATGGTAAAATTTAATTTTTAATTTATTTGCAAGAAAAAAATTCTTCATTAAACTTATTGTAGGTTCATATTTTTATTTATTGTATTTCTATGTTTTTACCATTGTAATTTGTATTAGATAAATGGCTGTTATCTTTTTCTATAGTATTTTAAAAATTAAGGAAGAATGTTTGCCCTTTTCCGGTTATTTCTGTCAGTTGCTGAGCAAGCCCGAGACAAGCTTGTAGAAATCGCTAGCTGTACAATGCATAAGTACTTTCTAATCATCATAATAAGATATGAAAGTGGTGCAAAACCGTTCTGCTAAAGGAATTACTTTTACCTATCCCCTCTCTTTTTCTCATATATATATATATATATATATATATACACACACACACATACAATGAAGTTATCAAAGAATATATCTTTAACAAAGCAAACTTATCAAGATACAGAAAGCTGAACACTTAAGAGGATCAATTAAATAAAAGATGAGGAATAAAGGTTACATATAACTTTATTATAATATCAGATTAATAAGAAAGGATAAGAGAGAAAACCTCTTTAAAACTTTTCTCTTTTTCTGATGAGAAGCAGTTAGCTTCGAAATGCCATGCTCTACTGAGGTTTTCCTCTCTTATAATAAAGTTATATGTAACTTTTATTTCTCATTTTTCGGTGAGAATAATGAATTTCTTTACATTTGACAAATAAAAATAGCCGTATGGAATACATAAAAGCATGTAAAATTGTGTTATGATTTTAATATTTCGATCGGTTCTCTGCCCTTTGTTAAAAAAAATGATAAAAATTAATGAAAATGATGAAACTGTGGAAATAGGATGTAATTTCCAACTTTGTAAAGCGTTTCTTCTTGTCAGTTCATGCAAAATCTATCAATTGACAAAAAAAAAAAAAAACACACACACACACAAAAACAAAACGTGTTTTTAAAAAAAAAATAATTTAAAACAACTGATTGTTTTCAGTGAACAAGGTTTATTTCCAAAACAAAAATTCTCAAGTGTGTAAATTTTTTCATTCATTTTTTTTTTTTTTTTATTCTTTGACAGGACCATTCAAAATATTAAGAAATTCATTTTAACCAAGAAATGGATTTTAAATTTAAAATGAATAAATAAAAATAAAAAAATACATGGAGTTATCACACGTATGTATGTATGTATGTATGTATGTATGTATGTATGTATGTAAACATTGTAAGGGGTCGACGTGGATCGATCGAATTCCATATCTCGATTTGTATGTGTATACTGTTAACATGAACTAAAAACCAATATTTTTTCAAAAGTGCTTAATATTAGTGTAGAGCTTTTCTATAAATAAAATTATATAAACGTTGCAAGGCATGTACATGGATCGACTGAACGTTTCTATGTCTTGAAATGATATGGAAACGTTCAATCGATCCACAGACTCACTACAATGTTTATATAATTTTATTTATATCAAAGCTCTACACACGTATTGAGCACTTTTGTCCAGGATGCAATGGAGTTATTTTAGTTTGGAGTTTGCAGATATTTCTTTTTTACTTAAAGGTAGAAACTCCTATTATATTCTTCAATTTGGAATCAGTTATCCCTCTAGCAGATTTTTATTTTTATGTGATTATTTCGAATGTGTCATAATGCAGTATTAAAAAAATAAATTGTACTTAACTACGTTATTATATTTGCCAACAACATGGTACACACAATTACAAATAAAAACTGGTGAATTAAAAGCAAATTTTGATTTTGTCACTTTCAATTGGATCTGACTTAAAATCTGATAAGTTTATGTTTGATATGTGTGTGAAAAATATTTTGAGCAGGGTTTTTCAATGAAAATAAATTAAAAAGTTCATGTCTAATAACAGATTTTACCATCTGTTAATGATAACCATTATCTTTAAATCACCAGGAACGATATTTTTATTGAAACGATTAAAAACTTTGTTGTTCATGTGAGAATTTGGATTCGAATAACACAAGAGACATAACTATCTGGTCTGAAAGAAACACAACATCTGCTGTTATTTACTCATGTACAATTTAGATTGCAGATGCCGATAGATTCCAAGCGACAAACATTAATCTGTAATCTCTCAGTTTGTTGGTCTTTATCAATCTGATTCCAACTTCGAAATCTAGTGAGAGAGAGGATCTCCTCTTCTCTTTCAGATTTCAAAATCAAGTATAATAGTGGGGGTGGGGGGGTCTCCTCTTCTTTTCCAGACTTCAAAATTTAAGAGGAGGAGGGTATCACCTCTTTTTTTTTTTTTTTTTTCAGACTTCAAAATCTTGTGGGAGATGTTCTCTTTTTCCTACAGCTTCTTTTTTGCAGAAGAGACGTTGCTTCCTTTATTTCATTGTTATTTTTATGGTAGGTGCTCCACTAAGATTCCATGTATGGTTCCCCTCACTAAAACATTCACAACATTTTATTGAACTTCTGATGAGATGGCTAACATCGTCAAAATGTAGATCGGTCTACGTTGGGCCTTTCTTGATGCTTATATAATTTTATTTATAAAAGCTCTACATATGTATTGAGCACTTTTGAAAGAATATTGTCTTTTAGTCCAATAAATTTGAACTTATTAATCTATAATATAAAGGGCAAAAATCTGTTTGTATGTATGTTTGTATATCTGCCAAAACTTTCCACAGAGGCAACGGATTTTCACAAAATCAGTATCGTTTTGAAGCTCGACCCTTCAGACAATAAATATCGAAAAATTGGCTAAAAACAAATTTCTTCGGCCTCAGCTGGGCACTTTTCTACAGGCAGGGATAGCAAAAAATTGTTCCTTCATGACAATTTAGCCAAACATGCATGTGCAAAAAAACGTTCTTTCTTGAATTAGTTTAAATAATAACAAAAATCATAGACCAGTCGTTATAGTGGCAAGGTCGTTATCTTAAGATTGCATGTTCGAGCCTAGATACCAAATATATATTTTTTTCGATTTTTAAAGTTTTAATATTGAAACAGGATTATTTATGCCATTTTTACGTTAGTTTTTTTTTTGTTTTTCCTTCAAGTTCACTGTTTTTTGGTTTTCCGCTTTTTTTTTTTTAAAGTTTTAACATTTAAACAAGGTTATTTATGACATTTCTTTATCGTTTGCTTATTCTTTATTTTGTATCTTGTTCGCTGTTTTTTTTATTGTTTGTTTTTCCGATTTAAAAAAAAAGTTGTTTAAACAGGGTTATTACGTTCGCTTATTCTTTATTTTCCATTTTGTTTTGATCCCCCCCCCCCATACACCTCACCACACCTGGGCAATGCTGGGTATCCCTGCTAGTTAATATATAAGTTAGAAGGAAAAAAAAAATTTATGATACAAAATTATGTAAGCATGCTCCAAAAATTTGTCATCAACAAAATTTTATCCTTTTATCTCTGTAGATCGAAAGTTTCAATCACTGAATGGGAGGTAACAGCAGTCTTGTGGTTAATGACATGGACTGAGTGTTCCAAGTTCGAATCCAGTTTATTCCACAAAAATCACTTTCACTTAGGATGTTGGCAACCTCCCGTAAGTAACCAAAGTATTTCTAAAAATGATTCTGACTAGAAAAATATCAGGGAAACCAATGCCAACAATAGATATACTGAGGATTTTAATCACTGGATTAATTTTACCCCTGTAATATTCACTGGTAACTTAAAGATTTGAATTGCTTAACTTTTTATATTTGTACAATTAAAGTGAGAGATTTCCTTGCCGCAATAAAATACAACTTAAGTTAAAACATTTGATTTTATTTAACACACGTGCGTGCACATCGCTTTTCTGCATTCCAGGTGCAAATAAATCCTTAATTCGATTAATCTTAAATGAGTGCATTCAAATAATGTATAATTGCTTTTTCTGTGAATTTGTGTGTCTAAAAAGTGATTATAATTTTCAAATATTTATAAACATTTTTTTATTTAATCGTTTCTTGGGGGGTTGCAAATATTCAAATAATAATCTCCGAATAAGTTTTGTCATACATTTATGATAATACTAGCAGGCCACTGAGCATTTCCTGGTCGTAAGATACACTTAAATATGATATTTTAATTCATACAGATTACATATTTATTATTATAGAGACAATTCTCTATCGATTATTATATTGAACCTAATATATAGTAAAAAGATCAGAACTAATATATATACATATATAACTTAGGTGCTATCAGCTAGAAAATGGAAACCAAAACATACAACTCTTCACCATCATTCCTAAGCATCTGAGTCACGCCCAACATGCATATATTTCACCTGTTATATCCTTTTTAAAAGATTCAAGCAAGCAAGGACGTCCAGATGGTCCACAGAGTTTCATAATTATTAAAATAAAATCTACTATAGCGTCTCCTGTCTGGTTTTGTATCATAGTGTGAGACAGTTAAATGTTCGGATTTTATTTTTTTTAAATCATCCAACATATAAAATCAGATACAAATAGCATTTAAGTTGCCAAATCAACGATTGCTTCTGACTAGTCCATTTTTGTTTATTATTGATGTACCATGTCATTAGTCATATACTAACATACATCCCCACACAATTTTAAAAATTACACTGTAATCCATTCCAGACGACTACTAATATGATACATTTTTAAATAACTAAAAATAAAAATCAGCATGGGTATAACCCATATTTCAGATTGAAGAATATAATAGCAGTTGTCTACCTTATGTATAAAAAATAAAAATTAACAACTAAATTGAATTCACGGCATCCTGGACAACACCAGGTAAGTACAGCTTTTTTTAATCTTGTGTTCTGGTGGTGATGAAGTTGCTGAAGGTGTTTTTGATATCACTTAGGTTTTTTAAGCATTTTTCACACAGACTGTTGTCGAGATGCTTCAAAAAGTGGTAGTCGGTAGGTGAAAGTATGACAGATAAGCCCAATTGGTTCAACTTCTGCAGAGTTGGTTTAGCAACATGCAGTCGGGCATTGTCATGGACGACAGGTAGGCCTTTTCCATTGACTAATGCTGAGTGTTGTTGTCAAAGTTTCTGATGCATTTCATTCATTTGTTGGCAGTACTTCTACGTTGTAATGGTTTCGCCTACATTCAAAAAACTAATGGATGAGACAACCAAACAGTCAGCATGATCTTTTGGTGCAACTCGGGCTTCGGGAAGTGTTGTGAAGCTTCGTCAGCATCTAACCAGAGCTGAGCATTGACGATTGTCATAAAGACCTCACTTTTTATCGCAAGTCATAACCCAGTCGAGAAACGGGTCATTCTTGTTGCGTAAAAGAAGGGAAGATGACACTTCATAAATGGGGTTTCTTTTGGTTGTCATTCAATTCGTGAGGCACCCATTTATCAAGTTTTTTTTTCTTTCCAATCTCTCTCAAGTGGTTGAAAATCGTTGTATACGTTACATCTAATTCAAAAATAAGTTCTCGAACAGTTATGCATGGATTGGCTTGGATTAATGCTCTTAATTGATCGGCATTAACATCTGATGGCCAACTACTGTGCTCATCATTTTTGAGACTTTCGCCGCCATCACAACATTTCTTAAACCACCACTGTGCTGTATGCTCAGTATTGGTTCCTGGGCCAAATGCTTCATTGATATCACAAGCTGTTTCAGCAGCTTTTTGACCTAGCTTGAATTGAAACAAAAAAATTGTGCGAATTTGCTTTTGTTTCCATCTTGTAGTCAATGTTCTGGAAAGACAATTGTTTTAAAGTGATTGTAATTTAAACAAAGGCTCTTTAAAATGATAAATAAAGTAAAGGTATTATAACAAAAAATTATTTGAAAATACATCGTTTGAAATCAAAATTAAAATTTCTGCAAGAACTTTCTTCTCAACCTAATAAAAAAATTTAATACTAAAATGTGAACTGTCAACTTTCAAGGGAGGCAATGTTCAAATTTTACGAAACACTTAATATTAATTTTTATTTTGTTCAGTTTCTAACTTCTAAAATGTCATATGAACTCCATATGAAAGTGGAAATCTTTTTATGAGAGACCAAAAACAACCTCCATGTCTACTTTGACAATGAAGAGTTTGTCATGATGCTTGCTTATTTGGCCGATATTTTCGGCAGACTCAACGAAATAAACCAATCCTTGCAAGGCTATGATGTGACAGTCGGTGACATTCAAGACAAGCTTGCCAGACTGTCTGCTCAAATTGAAGTATGGAAGACACGAATCAAGGTCAGGTCCATAACCTAGTTTTCCTGTTCGGACAAGCATTTGCAAATGCAGAGGATTAAACTTCCTATCAGCATCAAAACTTGGATCACTGAACATCAAAATTCTCTCTGCAAAATTCAAATCTTATTTCGAGGAAGTACCACTGAATGATCCATGGCACAGAGATCCTTTCAACTAAATAAACAACATAAAAAATCTGCATTTGTTTTTTTAATGTTACGAGTGTTGAAATACTCGTTAAAGTGGGGCCACGGGTCATCAAAGGTTGAGAAACACTGGACTTATCTATGCAAAGATTTTCTGTGAAACATTTATGTGACTATTAATTAGTGATGGGATAATTATAAAGCCCAAGAGCAATAAAAGCCTTCTATCATGTCTGAAAGTGACATAATTTTCAACAAGCGAGATCGGAGATGTGCCGCTGCGCAACTTATGCTCTCTACCGATCCAAGTTATGACAACAGGACCATTGCCAGCATCTTCAAAATGCACATTCGGACAGATCAATATTTGAGATCTGAGGGCACAGCTCAACAAGTTTCCGGTCACAGTTATGGTCTTTGATACGGTATCAAGTGAGAGTCACATCATGCCACCTCACATCTTTGAAATCGGTTTGAAAGTCAACACCAAAGTGTACTTAGATGTGCTGAAGAGTGTGGTGATCCCCTGGTGCAATCAGGTGGCCGCTGGCAGATGCTGGGTGTGGCAGCAGGACTTGACGCCGGCACACAAATCCAAAGAGACCTAGCCTGATCATCACCATCTGCAGAGTATTCGTCAAGCTCCCACTGGCGCTTGTGGAAAAGGCATGCTCCCGTATTGTGGCGGTGATTGCGGCTACATTGAATAGATGTCAGCTCTACTACATAATCAAGTTACCTGAATTGATTTTTTTCAATAAAAGTTTTAAAATAAAGCTGTGGTTTTGTTTTCTTTAGGGCGACAACTTAATCGTTCCACCCTGTATATATGTTAATATATATCTATATACATATGTGTGTGTGGCGAAAAACAAAATGGAAAAAAATAATTAATCACAGAAAAAATAAAAACAAACAAGTTCACCAATTTAAAACATTTTTTCTGAAAACGTTCGTTTACCCGAATGCCACTGGTCAATCAGTGTTAAATTTGTTTATTTTTCTCATTTTTCACTACATTTTGTCTCCATATTTCATTTTATGAGATAGCATTATATTATTCTCGTGTGTGTATTCCTATACATATACATTTATTGTTGAGCACTTTTATATAGACACATCAAGTGTTCACTGGATTTTACTGTGGACATAAACATACCTTAATACATATAATTGAAAATGTATGTATTACTTTATGAAAATGAAACTTTTTAAATTTCTTTCGATTTTTTTTTCTTAAATGAAATGTCCATTGTCCAATATCATTAATTCTACAACAGATATTCCAACCGTAAGTAGATAAGATATAAAACTGCACTGTAAACTCCATAATTTATAGTCATAAATATATAGAAAGAAAATACATTTGAATGACCTAGACCATTCAAGAAAACGTATATCAAGGAAGAACATTAAAAAAGAGAATTACATTTATAACTTGCTTTCAATATCACTATTGTAAACGAACCAGACTCCTAAGATATGATCCTCTCATTATATATATATATATATATATATATATATATATATATATATATATATATATATATATATATAATCTCAAAGTATTATTAAATGTCGGAAAGCATATATCTTCATTTGAGTGGGTGAGGAAGAAATCTTTATTTGGGTGTAGAAAGAAAAAGAAAATGTCAAACTGATTTTTCTTTCTCTTTTTTTTTTTTTTTTTACTCAATGGATCTGATTTACCGGATAGGAAAAAATACATTAAAAAAAACAAAAAAAAAACAAACAAACAAACAAACAAAAAACATTGCTGACTAATGGTATTGAACTAGTTGAATATTGATTTCTGTTTGCTTTTGTGTATAACTCGATTTATCATTCAATAGTATAAATCCTTAATGATAAACTCTTTTATAAAAAAGATTATCTCTTCACCATACACAGATTGCAGTAAATCAAATTTTTAGCCTATCGAGCCTGTGATTTGTTAAGGATATTTGTCTCCAGACACCTTGAGCCGTTTTGGTTGTTGGTCCACTCAGTCCAATTAGCTTCATTTACTAGTCTTTAGTTTTAGTACTTTCATGGTGTTTAGTGTTACTTACAAGGTGCCTTCAATAAGTTTCCAGACTTTTCACTTCTATTGATAGTACACACATGAAACTCTAGTCCCCTTCGAAGTAATCTCCTCCGGCTGCAATGCACTTATTGCAACGTTCCAATAATTTCTGAAAGGTCCCATGGAAGTCCTCCTATGTGAGTGCACCAATGACCCTCGTCACAGCCTTTTTCATCTCCTCAATCATCTCATAACGACAGCCTCTAAGGTTTTCCTTGAGCTTAGAGAATAACCAAAAGTCACAGAGAGCAAGGTCTGGACTACAAATAATAAAAAAAACAGGACTTCTGGCGCTTCTGTTTTAGAAGAGGATTATTTAAGGGAGATAACTCCCATTTACTAAAAAAAAAAAAAAAGGAAGCATTGCCTTAACAATTTACGAAAATATAAAAAAATTATATCACATATTGATACCTTTTGGCTTTTGGTCTCATACCAAAAGACATATCCGGAAATTGTTGGGAACTATAACTGAGATGTTCCACTTTCATCTCATGGAGTTTCTTTGGCAGAAAAGGGAAAAGGGAGAAGTATTTCCTCGCATAATTCGTACAATAAGGGATCAATATGTGATATAATTTTTTTTTATTAATTAATTCACACAAGTTCATTTAATTTTTCTAATTTTGACATTGTTTCATTGTTAAAGTTTAATTATTTTTGGTTTTGTGTATGTTAATCAACAAGTTTAATTATTTTATTACTTAACATTTAATTGTTTTAACATTGTTTTATTTTTAATTTTTTACTTGTTTCCAACTGGTTTTCTTTTTTGATTGATTAACTAATTTTAATTATTCAGTTTTTATTTGTATTCGGTTTTATTATTATTCAAAAATTCGTGTATTCATTTTTATTAAAGTTTGTTAATTAATGTGTTCATTTTCATAAACCGTTTCAAAAACAGAAGCGCTGGGCCTCTTGAGCAGAATGAGAGAGAACTACAAATATAGCTTCACAAGTAGAAAGTATCAGAATTTGCTGGTTTTTATATTCCCATGAAATAATAGGTCCATCTTTTGATAGTTTGAAACAATGCCCAATTATACTTTTCTGATTTTCATTTCTCCAATCTGAATCTGAAAAGCCCTCTATTATAGATTGGTTGAGTTAGCCTCGTTTAAATTCTTAATTGTCGGTCTTGAAAATATTTTGTAATAATTTTGTTATTATGTAATATATCAGGCCTTGTGGTCACCATAAAATATATAATACTTCCTCTGATATCTTGATATAGTTTATCATCAGTTATTTCAGATTCTATGTCCGTATTTTTATTTATATCATTTTCAACCGGCATAGTGCATTTCTTTCAGTCTTGCATTCCAAACTTTATAAGATTTTGTCAATGTACCGCGAGTGATTCATCTTAATTCTTTTTTCATAAGTAAATTGCCCAGAAACCATATGTGGCCTAGATTGGACATTTTTAATTTTTTTATTTAATCGATTTTTACCATCCACTAACATTGCGTCACAATTTGATGCGATTAAAAGGTCATCGACTAATAAGATTAAAATAAGTAATTTATTGCTTACAGTTTGCATGTACAAACAGAATTGTTTTACTTGTTGTTTAATAATTATGAAATGCTTGATTCCAATTTCTTCCACTTTTCTTTAAACCATACAATGATTTGTTAAACTTCCATACCTAATTTTTATTTCTCATTTTGAATCCCTCAGGAGGGTTAATATAATTTTCAGTCTATCAGGCCATTTAAATATGCACTTTTTTACATCCATTCGATAGATGTTAAGGTTATACTGTGATGCGATTTGCAATAACATTCTGATTGTGGTCATGTTTGTCATCAGCGAAAAATTTGAGAAAATCCTTTTGCAACAAATCTCGCTTAATACTGTTCAACGCCTGATGATGTAGATTTTTTTTTTTAAGACCCATCGGGAAGAAATCACATTTCTATCCTTTGGTGGAGGTACCAACATATACATATTATTTTCTGTTACTGCATCAAGTTCAGTTTTCATAGCCGCTTTCTATTCTTGGTAATTTTCTGAATTGATTGCTTCAATAAAGCTTTTTAGTGCATTTTCCATGGAATAGCAATAGTCAACTTCATAATTTTCAAAATTGGCAATCACTAAAGAATCAGTTCTTTTTTTGGTACCATTCTGATGTATTTTCGCCTATAACATCAGCATCATTGTTATGATTATTAATATTTTTTGCCTGCATCAGCGTCAACCTAAAGCCATCACTTGATGTATGAATTTCGGGAAATAATTCACCCTCTTCATATAATGGATTTTTGTTTTTTGAAATTAAATATATCAGTGAATTTTACACATCGGATTCGTTTTATTGCATTTTAAACTGGGAAATATATGAAGTAGACTGTACTTTCTGGATCATAGTCTAGAAATATACCCCTGTTCATTTTTAATATTTAATTTGCTTTTCTTATCTATGAATGTGAAGCAAGTCAAACCTGCTTAAATTTGTCTTTTTACTGCAGAAAGCTTCATATGGGGTTTTGGATAGTTTTTTGTTAAAAAACCGAATGTGTATATGCAGCGACCATTACTGCAGACAATGTTGATGACAAAAGTATTGAAAGTGTGGAACATTTATTGATCTTCATTCAATCCTTGGCAATGTCAGGTGTCTCTGCTAGTCACTGATAAATATTAGAATGGTTGAGTTTAGAATAGATCACTGAAGCATGCTAACATTGATATTAAGTGTTGGCGTTGAAGTAGATAACGACACAGAATTCATGACTTAGATATGCCAATCCAGATAGTTCAATAGCACTGCTTTCATTTATGGATGTTGACAACGTTCCTTTCTGTAAATTCTTGATTCTAAAAGGAATCTGAAAACAGTGCTAATAAAAAAACGTTTTATCATGCCGATCCGTGCAAACTACTTTTTATACATATACCATACAAAGAACTTATTGCAATAATCAATAGAAAAATAATCGTATCGCAACTTTGAAAATATATCCAACTTTAACACTCATTTCCAGGCAATGTAATTATGTATTTAGTTGCTATTTATTATTAAAATTACTAAATCCGGCTCAGACAAATGCCAATAAAAATATTTGAAAATAATCACCTAAAAATAAAAATCGCAAAGGGAGATAACTTATTTTAAATTGAATGGCATGACAACTTCTAAAATATCTCCAACATAAAAAAGAACACATTTCAATAAAATAGAAAAGCAAAAGATACAAAGAAAAAAATCCCCCAAAACTTCTCAACCAAGAAAACGAAGTTTAATAATAAACTAAAGATTAACATGAAATTGGAGAAACCAATTTCTGGCTATAAAAGAATTATATTGCATTTAATTAACTTTGGAAAGTTATCAATTTAAGTTTGGAAATTAATCCATAGAAAACTCTGCCATCCCCCTCTACTCTCTACAAAATCAAATTCTTTGAGAATTATACCAGCTACTTCATCCTCACTCATTTGAAATTGTTTTCATAGTAAACAGAGTAGCATCAGCACTGAAGAGGTGGCGGTGGCTAAGTGGTTAACGACATGGACTGACAACAGAAACACTTTTACTTAAGGATGTTGGTAAACTTCACGTGATCCCCCCTGTAAGTACCCGACACAAACTCAAGACTGTCCATAAACTGTCTGTAAACTATCTCTAAATATATGTCTTATTACTCGTGTTTTAAACTTTTTTTTTTTAAATACGCCTGGTATTATCCTAAACTAGCCTCACAAGTTGCATTATTGAAACGTAATTATAAGTTTAATCTAAAAGGTTCTATCGCGAGGTACCAAAAGCAAAAAAAAAAAATAAATAAATAAATAAATAAAATAATGAAAAAAAAAAAAAAAAGTTAAAAGCATTTAACCCCCATACCCACCACATCTCTTAAGTACCAGAACAACCCAAGTGTGCTAGCTACTAGTCAGTTTTCGAGATGACCTCGGAAGAAAGAGTCGGTGCCTTCAGAGCTAAGTTAAAAACTATATCCATAACTGTTGAAATGTATCCTGTCTTAATTTTGCCAATTTTTGTGTATTATATATATATATATATATATATTGACCTCTATGTCTGGTCCTTAGTCCTAGTTACTGCCACATCTTGATTAACAATCCTATTTCAGCTTCCTCTGTGTTCCTTGGTGAACAACTTCTTCCCCATTTGTTTTTCTACTAAACTCACTTCCTATACTTTTATTTTGCTGATAAACTTATTTCCTCTTTCTATTATAGTTTTTCATCTTTTTTTTTTTTTCTTTCTCACTTCCCAAAACTGCTTTTTTTAGTGGGGAGGGATCCATAGTGTCACACTCACCTTAATATGATCCCTCTGGTAAACAGCATGTTTTCTAGAAAGAATTCCAACCAGAAAGATATCAGGGAAATGAATGCCAACAAAATCATTGGATTCATTCGAAATGAATATTAACAGTATTAACTTAGTTTTTTCATTGTTGCATTTACATCATCATTGGCAGATACGAGTGCATGAAAATTAGGTTACAATTAAGTAAAGGAGCAGAATTTTTGTCCAGTTTCACATAGCATGGACGCGCTACGGAAATGCATGCGAAATGACGTCACCAGTAAAGAAAAAGCCTGTAAAAAAGAGAACGATCATGAGCAAGACGTAGAGCACTTAACAAGATAACATTCGAGATCTCATGAGAAGAATGAACAACTTTCTAGATTATGTGGATGATCTCACGGCTGTAACAATGAAGAAATTAATGTTGTTGCTACAAAGAAAAAGCAAGTTGGAGTTATTTCCTATTCTTGGTCTCCTTTGCGTCGTAGACTGAGATTACGTGTTGGTTTATGGACAGCATTACAGAAGTTGAGTTAGAGCAATATACACAGGAAATTATTCTATAGACAGTCACTAATAAGAACGGATTCCTCTTTATAAGACATTTACAGCAAGAACTCATCTATATACCATAACTGTAAAGAACTTTACTTTCTTCTTGTGTGTGCCTAGTATCAAACAAAATTTCCCAAAACATCCCATCTGTGAAACATTACCATGGAACTGTTTCTTTGCAAACTACAACATAGTTTACTTTAAATCCAATGTCAACAAATACGTGTTATAAACTGTCCCCATAAGTGTCTAAATTTCATCAATTCTATTGTTTGTCAATCCTCTCATAATGTTTTTCATCATACAACTGACAATCCATCTCTTTAATCCTTATTCCAGAATAGCTTCGGGACTGTTAAAAAAGTGTTGTTAAAAAAATTTGGTAGTTATGAGAGCTTAATTTATTTTCTGTATAGTTATCTATGAATTCAGAAAGAAAGTCTCTAATAACTGAGGAAAAAAAAAAAAAAAAAAAGAAACAGAACGTCCAAGAGGGTTCTAGAACTTTGGCGAAAGATCAAAAAGGTTCTAGAATACTCTATTACTGGTAGGCGCTCTCTATAAAAAGAGGTTTTTGAGCTAACTAGGTAATTGTTATGCAGATGTGAAAACTAAGTTCAACTCGGATATGAAATAATCTACGAAAGAACCTCCTGGCACAAAAGGGTAATTACTTTTGAAATTTTATCTCTGGCCAAAGTTAATTTAAATGTAATATTTGAGCTTTCATGAGTAGTAAAATTAACAACTAGGTGCACTCATTTCTCATCAGCGTACTCTGACCTACTTCTCTTCCACTTTCATACAACTTCCCTGGTAATGGATTTACTACATTTGACTCAAGTTAAAAAAAAAATTGTTTTTGTTTGTTTGCGTTGAATGTTTTTGTGTTGTAAATGTTATATTTAAAATTTTTCTGTGTTGTTTTCTTCTTGTTTTGTTATACTTTTTTAACAACACAACAGTGGCGACTAAGCTGATCAGATCTCCCTCTTTCTGGACCGCAGAAGAAAGCAGCCAGTTTCATGGCAGTGCTCCTATTTATTATGAAGTATGGGTGTAGTTGAATGGCCTATCAACACTTTATCTACAAATATTTATTCATGGTGTTTGGTTTGGCGGTTTTGTAGAGGAAAATTGTTTTTGGTATTGAGGAACATGATTGAGCTTTGCAAAGAGGAAATAAAATAAGAATATCATCAATATTTGGTGCATTTTAGGCCAGGAAGTCAGTATCCTTAAACAACCCGATTTGGTAAGGGATGGATAGGGAATGATGTATATTGTATCCTTGAAAACAAACCCTGAAAGCTTTTATTTTGTTCAGTTCTTTATTAATAAAGTTTACAACTGCTGTTATTTAGAAAGAAGATGACAACAACGAAAGAAAAGAGAAGAGGAAATGAATTGCTGTTATGTGTTTTATACATAACAAAACTAACTTCCAGTGAGAATCCACTATCTGGAGAATTTGCAGGAACTGAAATGTTTAACTACAAGTTATTTAGAAAAGAAATTCTCAAACTTAATGCTAAATTCAATTATTTTATTTAATTCAGGAGGTGAGACACAAGGTCGTGTGAGTTTGATGAAAGCATTTCCATGGAATGAACTGGATTAAAATTTGGCACACCCAGGTGTTCTAATTGTGTAGTTAACAACTTAACCACCGTTATCCTCAGTTCTAAATTCAGTTATAGTAGGACAACCTAAATAGGATTGGCAAGGCATTTTCTTGGAGGTCAAAAAGTTACAAAGATAATCGTTTATTTTTACCTAATGATTTTTTTTTTTTTTTTTTTTGCAATTGTGATAAAGAGAAGAGTTCTAGTCATGAATGTCTTACAAGAAGTAACAAGATTGATGCTCAACCAAACACTTTTCATGAAAATAACGATACAATATAGAAAAAAAAATCTGGCAACATCTCTTGTGAGAAAGAGGCTGTAGAGACAGAAAGAGGTTATTCCCCACTAGATTGTGAAGTCGATTCTGTACTTTGTCAAGGTAAAAAAAAAAGAAGTATACTGAGCAGATGTGGCAGCAGTACTCCATTTTAAGATGTAGTAGACTATCATATAAAGAATTGCATCTGGAGTAAGATAAGCACCGTTTTCTGGAGCAGTGGAATGATCCAGCCATTTTTCCACCAACCTTAGCAACAGACTGAATATAATCCTTGTACATTTATTCTCCAACAATGTTACCATGAACACACGTGAGTGTAATCCTGATAAATGATAATCTGTTTAGGGTGTCGGTTATTTACTTTAAAGTGATTCAATCAAACCCAATTTTTACAATATGGCACACCAACAGAAAACCGAGTTACAGCTTTTTTTCTGAATTGGTAGCAATCCAATGGAACAATAAAGCAGTTTTGTTTGAGAAAGAGGAAAAAGACAGGTGAATGGGGGACGACGGATAGTACAGACAGAACACGTTTTAAAAAAGGTAAACAAATATGCACAGACAAGAAGCGGCAGACTACAGGAGCCATATTCAGAAGGAAATGAATTGTGACATGAACATATCATATGATGCTGAAACGTCAATTGCAGAAACGACGCAATACAGTAGACATGGCTTGGTTTGGTCATTTTAGAGGAGGAGGAGGGTTTGGTAGGAAAGATTTTATTGCATGTAAACAATACTTATTGCAGATAATTCTGGTAAAAAAAACACGTTTAGGAGGTTTGTCAGAAAGAACCACGGCAGGGGATTCGTTGGAAATAACTATAGTAGAAGATCCACCAGAAAAAACGTGCTTACAAGTTCATCAGAAAGAACCATGCTTAGGAGGTTCGCCGGAAAGAACCACGGTAAGATATTTATTAGAAAGAACCACGGTAAGATATTTATTAGAAAGAACCACGGTAAGATATTTATTAGAAAGAATCACGGTAAGATATCTGCCAGAAAGAATGTGCTTAGGATGTTCACCGAAAAAAAAAAAACATGGTAAATTATTCATTGGAAAGAACTGTGGTAGACGATTTGCTGGTAAGAACCGCGGTAGGAAAGAACTGTGGTTGTCAGTTCCTTAGAAGGAACCACAGTAGGTGTTTTGTTGAAAGTAACTATGCTCTCCCTCTCTGTTTGTTGACAAAGATAATAAAATTAATAATAAAATAGAAGAGTGGAATAGTTCATTATAAACAATCTGGAATATTGTAAGTATTAATACTATTAAACCCATAGCTGGAGAGAGAGAGAGAATGTAGCAAACAGAATGGCAAATTTTTGGATTTATCGTTTTACTTTTTAGATTTAACTTAACTTGCAAACTTATGCATTGCTGTTTCAAAAATCTAACACAAGCTTGACGTGTGACTAAACGGGTTGATTTTTTTCTAGTGCCTTTATGTATAAAAAGCTAACAAAAGCAGATTCATTTACATAATTTGTCTTCCCTTAGTAGATCTTCATTCAAATCACATTCCTCAGTAAAGTAACATTAGAATTGAAGTACAACAGAAAATGGCAGTTAAAAACTATAAATTAATAAAATCTTTAATATCTGTAAAAGATCTTGAGAACAAATAAATTTAGCGTGTCTTCATAATGTAGGGATTGTAGATCACTTCTAAAAATTTTAAATAGAAAATTGATTGTGCATAACCAAAGATTTTAAAGCAGTTGTCCATTAGCAAATATTTCGAATCATCATATTATTCAGCTTGACACCCATTTTATGTGCTGCAGGGATGGGAGTGGCCAATAGCAAAATAGTTGAAATTATTAAGCAAGTTTCTATGAGTATTTTGTTTAATGTTCTATTTTCAAGCTATTATCGAGACTCCAAGACTTGACCCTCATATGTCAGCTATTTTTCTAATTCTCATATAACACATGGCATTACTTGTTTCTTTAACTGAATAAACGCTTTAAAATAAAGTACTAAAGACATATCCAGATAGGAAGAAGAGTAACTTATCTTGTCTTTGATAACATTTATTTTTTATATGCTTGTTTTTTGACCAGTTTTTCCTTTTCTTGTCTATAGTAAAAAATGCCCAGAAATAATTTTCTCAACCTTGAGAACTGATGGATTTGGAGGGACGGTGTGTGTGTGTGTGTGTGGGCTGGGGAGATATATAATCCCGTTCCATCACCCACCTTTCTCCAAATTGAGCTAAATAAAAAAATATATATATTTTGTTTAAAAAAAGAAAAAAGAAAAAAAAAAGGTAGAATTCCACCTTTTCTGATTTATAAAAAAAGCGGAAAATTCAACTTTCAAACTCAGTAAACTATACAAAATTTTGAACTGAACATTTAAACCACAGGGGATAGATTGTTTTTCGTCCTGTCAACCATGATCGGGTAGAAGTGTTAAGTAATTAAAAAAAGATACTCAATTATTATCGACTGGAATGAAGATCGAACCTTCAACCTTTAGAAGACTCTCACTTATACCTGATTGATACTGAATACTTCTATCCATTGCATCATGCATTTATGTAGACAATTCTAGTATAAATTTTAGTAGCTTTATACCTACTCATCTTTTAGATGTGTATTATTACTGCTTATTAGTATTTATAATTTTGTTTTTATCTAACTTCCTAAATAATTTGACAACTATTGCGTCTCCTCATTTGCAAAATTTTCCAAAGTTGAAAAACTAAAGTAGAAACTTTTATAAGTTTCAAATTTGACATGTTTAGAATCAAAGCCTTATTTACAGAAAATTGATTTTGCTGCAATCAAAGAGATGACCAGAGGCCTTCTCTTTTATTGGCATAAAAATGGTGGCACTTGTTAAGAAACCATAATCTCAATATGCGTACGTCTCTGTCCTCCATCTTTCCCAGCTTCTATGATTGCTTCCATCAGTTTCTCTCAATATATATAATTGATATTTATCCTATTGGCTCAAGATAGGAAGATCAGGGCCAACTTTATGGGTTTCAAATTCAGTCATTATTGTCCAGTTCTGAACTTGGCAAGTGATCAAGTAAAAATTGCACGGATTTTAAAAATCATATGAACCAAACTCACCTTATTCCAAAATTATAAGTTTTTCTAGAAAAGGTAAGGTACAACAGCCTCAGTACTAAGTGATAGATGACTATTACAAATGATGGTCATTTTCTGTTTCATTTCTCAAAGATATTGCTAAGGGATTTACAAGAAAGTGTTCAACGTTTACCATATTTTCTTTTCCAAAAGAGAAAGAATTCTTGTACATTTGGACATGTGCAATTAAAAGGGAGTATATTTTACAGGGAAAATACTGAGAAGTTTTATATTTGTTAAAAGTGTATTTAATTATTAATTCACATGCCAATTTTATTATTAAATGCCTTAAAAAATGTGACAAATCTGTTCTCTCAGTAGACTGTAGTGATCGATGCAAAAAAAAAAAAAAAAGAATATGGCTGCTGCTTCTCTTTATATGCCAGCGATTTTGTCCCTTCATATGCAAATGGGATGCTTCCAGTTTAAACAATAAAAAAAGCATGATCTTTCAGAGACGGGCTTGATTTTGAATTGAAGTAGCAAGTTTTGACAGCAGTGTGTCGAGTTTTGAAGTAGCAAGTTTTGATAGCAAAGTGTTGAATTTGGAGTAGCAAGTTTTGACAGCAAAGAGTCGAATTTGGAGTAATAAGTTTTGACAGCAATGCGTTGAATTTAATGCAGTAAATTGTTAGTTTGAAGTGCTGCATAGTTAATAATCCACCAGGGAAAGTGTAGAATAATTAATATTTGATTATTAAACCACAACTTTAATTTCAAGTTAAAACTGCACCCATTTTAAATAATTTTTGAACAAGACTTTCTTTTCTTTTTCACAAAGTTTGAATGTTATGGACATGAATTTTCAGAAATGTACAAAATTAAAGATGGCAGTTTATAAAGAACATTTTCAACATGTATATCACAAGATATGTTTTTTAGAGTGAAATGTGCAAAAGTAAGTCGTGTGTGTGTAAACTTATTTTTTACAATACCAAATGCTGTAGTATATTGCATTGTTATTTCTGAATCTGAACAATCAAATTATTTCATCTTTGTCTTCTCTTATTTCCTGTTTCATTTTAAGCATATATATATATATATATATATATATATATATATATATATATATATATATATATATATATATACTAGCAAAAGTACCCGTCGTTGACTGGTTGCAAAACAGCCTACAGAAAATGGACTTTGATTTATGAAAGCATGATAGGTTATGAAAAGGAAGGGTTGTAAATTGGGGTATCAAAACCAAAGCAAAATATGATGAAAGTAAAAATAAAATAGATAAACCCCATAATTTATTATACCATACCTGTTCACACTGAAACACTTATCACAATATTCTGTGGATCTATATTAAAAAAACTTGTTAAACTTTGTGACATATTTCCATTCTATGGAGGTCAGGCGCGAACGAACACCCTATAATTTTATCATACCATATTTCTCCAAACTGAAACATAATTATCAAAGTATACAGATAGATATGAAAAGTCTTTATTAAAGTTTGTGCCTATTTCCATTCTATGGAGGCCAGGCGCGAACGCAGACCCCACAATTTTATTAAAACATCCCTATTTAAGTTAAAACATACTTATCAAAGTATTCTTATGTACATCTATATCAAAAGCACTTGTAAACGCTTTTTTTTAATTTTTAATTTTTTTTTATTTCCATACTCTGTGGACCAGGTGCGAACGCAGACCCCACAATTTTAATGAATTACCGTTCTGCCAGATCAAACATACCCATTCCTGTGTCTCGATACATCTTCTATCATTATATGTAATCAGTTTTTTTAAAATAGTCAACCATATAGGAGTCTATTCGTGACCAGACACACACAGACATCCAGCTTTATATTATATATATATATATATATGTCTAATTTCTAATCACAAGACTTTACAAGTCCACACTCCTCTCAAAGTGATTATTTAACATTTAAAATTAATCTAAAAAGTATAAAAGCATTTATTATTATTATGATTATTATTATTATTAATATCATTATTATTATTCAAGCAAGGGAAATATTTCGGAAATTCTGAAATTAACTTGCCGATTAAAAAGAATATGCGCAGACATGACCAGATTAAAAAAGTTTTAACGAAGGTAAAATTTTACCAATGATTACAATAATTATCTTAATAACTTTTATTGAAATTTTTATTCATACTTGCTGGTATGTTCCATTTATATACATGATTCGAATCAATACAAAATCAATAATAAAGTTTAAAAAAAAATGCGACTGGAACATAATTTTAAAATTAGCATCCAATAAGTTATGATGACTTGTAGCTTCAGTGATCATAATGTTGATGATGATTATTATCACGGTTAGGGAGTTAGTAGATTAAACGCTTGACTTTGACTCCTTCAAATTTAAAAGATCCAACTCAGAATTTTATTCAACTAATAATCTCATATATAAAATAGAGCCAGCCAAAATAGTCATATATAAGAGTTTAATAGCTTTTGTCATATTCTGTATATACCTAATTCTGTTTGACCAGTTATTGATATCAAATATTGGGTAATGTTCTTTTTTTTATTGTAATTCTAATCCATTTTATCGATCACATATTTAATCTTATTTATATACAAAAGTAATTGATAGAAAGCAACACAATGTTGAGGTATTATGGATAGACACAAACTGAAGCAAAGTAAAACATTAAATATGAACGCATATTTGAGGAAGAGTAATGTTCCTGAAATATACCCTACAGAATTTTCATCAGACTAAACTAATGCAAGTATATATATATATATATATATATATATATATATATATATATGTATATATATATATATATATATATATTTCTTCCTTTATATTATCTGACTGTCAGTGTGTCCGTCTGTTTGTCTTTTTTACCTCCCTTTCTCCTTAGTGTATGTGCACTCTCCCTTTCTCTCAGTCTATCTATATATGTCGCTCCTATCTTCTTTAACTTTTAGTACCACCGATTATTATTTAGACATTTTAAAATCTAATTCTAAATAACCTAAACCCAATGTCTCTCTCTCTCTCTCTTTCTTTCTATATATATATATATATATATATATATATATATATATATATATATATATACTGCATTAAAAAAAGGTGAAACTGCCTAACTCATTCCAATGTCATAATTTGCTAGTTTGTGTCTATCATTACACGTCTGCATTGTACTGATTTTCATGAATTACATTCATATACACACAAAACGTTTTAAGCAAACTGCATTAATCTCTAATCTTACTTACATTTTCATTTTTCTTATCCATTAATCGCGAGCTATGGCAGCGTCTATAATGATGGATTATATGTTTTTACTTGACATCACATGCTTGATCCTAGTGAAGGATGGCTTTATAAACATCTGTGTACAAGGTGTCTGCCCATCCCATCATTAGCCTACCTCTCATTTGCTCCCCAATGATCTCTAATTCAAAGACAAGTTTTGCAATGGTGTTGCCATTGGCCATCACCACATGTCGAAACCATCTGAGATGTCATTCCTTCATCTTGCCCTCAATCTATGCAATGTCTTAGCACTTTTGGATGTCCTGATTGCAGAATTATTTCAGCAGTGTTAATTGCAAACATCTAGTGGATCATTCTTGTTTACATAAAGGCGATTCTTCATTCTACCTTACTCATTGTCTGCGAGCACTCGGAGCTGTACGAAGCAGTGGGTCTCACAACAGTCAAGTAGATCTTCAACTTTATCAATAGCTGATATTGTAGTTTCATCTTGCTTAGTGATATTTCGAAAAGGAAGATTATCTGTCGAAAGTCCTCACGCTGTCACTCAACCAGATTTTATTTAATAAGAGACATATCGGAGAAACAGGTATGACATTCCAAAGGCAAATGGTCAGAGGATACAAACTACAAACACAAAATTCTCTATGAAAGTAAGGATGAGAGGATGAGAACAAATCTGAAAAAAAAAACGCAACTTCAAAGAATTCTATAGAAGCAGAAAAGTTGAATGAATAAAAGGAGAAAACAGAAATTTAGCAGATTTCGAATTTCGATTTAGAATACATGATGACATGTAAGAAGTATCATGTTAAACACAGAATATAAATTAATGATTCAATAAATGAACTCAAGAAAATATGTCTTGTTGCATGAAACAGATTGTAATCAGTCAGTGGATAATCACATTTGAATTTGTGCCCATTCCAATCAAATTATAGACAGTTCTCATGGACGGATGTTTAGCATTAGATATTTCTAAAAGCTATACATATATATATATATATGTATATATATATATATATATATATATATATATATGTATATATATATATATATATATGTATATATATATACTAGAATTTTTACCCTTGTTTAGTTGGCAAAATTTATAACCTGTGGACATAAATGAGTGCTCTATGCCAAATTCATGGGTGGATATGGTTAAATGTTTGCTTGTTTCTGCATTAAATAATAATGACTTTTAAAAGAAAAAAATTAAGTATATATCTAAGACAAGTTGAATAGGTAGACGACCACTACTCTCAAATCTCAAGTTTGTACTTCTAATAATTTAAAACTCGGTAGGGGACAGACAACATTTATTTATACATATGAGACCATATGTGATCCCTCTCACTTGACAATCACTAATCCCCAACAATGTTTCCCTGGTTTCTTTCTCTTTCATCTTTTGTTTGTGTCATCGTCTCTTACATCTGTAGCTACTGAAGGGGCTTGCACAGGTTTACAAGTATAAGAAAAACAAAACAACTCAAAACAAACTCAGAAACAAAAGACTCCAACACATTCCACACATATCGGTTTGTATGTGTGTCTGTGTGACACTATCGTAGGAAACAACATTCTAGACACCAAGGTCCAAATCTACGTCTTCTGTCGAGGACATGTTTGTCAATTTATGTCAGGCCAAGATCTGTGTTCAACTGTCTCAAACTGAAGATTGTCCTCAACCATTGCAAACCGAAGATGGTTCGTAAACTGTTGTAAACTGTTGCAAAACTCATTGCCCTCCTAAAATTGTCAGTAAACCAACTAAATATAATCCACTTCTTTGTTCCCATCACTTCCACACCTTGATTAACAATCCTATTTCAGCTTCTTTTGTGTACTTTGATGAACAACTTCCTTTCCATTGTCTTTCCATTAATCCCACTTCCTATGTCTTTGCTCCGCTGATAAACTTATTTCCTGGGGGGGGGGGAGATATCGATAGCATCACATATTGCATTCATATTTGAGAGAAGTAAAAAATTTAAAAATTAAACAAATTAATCACAGAAAACTGCAATTTGCTGTTTTTTTTTTGTTTCATTTTAAAACACTGTTTCTGACTTAAATCTAAGATGGCGGCTTGAGAATCTTCTAATCTTGTGTCAAATGTTTTCAGAGGAAATTTTTCTCTGATCATTTTTAAAATAAGTTTTTTGTATTTTGATTTGCTGTTTTTCTCATCTCATTCACTTTTTTTCTTGTTTTTGAATAGTCTGCCTGTTTTTGTTTTTTTTTGTTTTGTTTTTTTTTTGTATTAATAAATGATCATCTCCGATAAGCAATCCATAAAAGTAAAGATAATAGTTTTTGTTACAGGTTGCGAAATGTGCATAAGACAGAAAGGAAAAAATATAGGCATACACCAAAATAATTAAATTTTTTGTGGATTGTGGATTGATACTTTCTTTGGTCATTGGGATACATACAACCAGTATGTATTATTACTTTTTATGCTGTGTTCTTTAAGGCGATTTTGTTAATGGAATCAGTAATTACATTAGAATCGGAAATTTAGAACAGTATTAATAAAAATATTGGAATTGTCTCATAATTATAATGAAAAAAAAGTGACCTACTTATCTCAGGTTAAATTGTTTGAATTCGAAAAAAATTAGTTTAAAAAGCCAGTAAATATAAAAATAAAAAGATGAAATTCAAAATTAGTCTCTTTCTGCTTACTGCATTCCTTTCTCTCTACAAACTAATATTACTGCCACTGGTGATATTTCTTTTTGATTATAACAGACAATTCCAATCTTTTCATTCTCTCCTTTCATTATTACCTACGACTGTTAATGAACAAAGAGAAAGAGAGAGAGAGAGAGAGAGAGAGAGGAGGGTGGAAGCAAGAGTGATGATAGATAGATCAAATAAAGGCAGAGAAGTAAAACAACATACAGTAAGAGATGCAAAAAGAAAAAATGTCCCTCAGGTTTTCATATTGAAAAGCTTTTTTCAATATTAAAAAGGAGAGAGTGAACAGATTTCTTTCTTTGGTCTGGGAAAATCTTTGCTTATTAAAACTATGGCAGAATTATCTCCCTGAATATGTAACCATTATATGTTTATATAAATAAAACTTTATATAATATAGTATAGTATATTTA